>NW_006797166.1:373586-421608 GCF_000442215.2 Lipotes vexillifer | reverse complement strand
TTCCCTACAGTTTCCTTTCTTTATTTACTTTCCTGTAGGTGAAACCAGATACCAAGCCAGGTGTGTTTCTGAGAGTTCCATTGAAGGTTGATACCTGACACCTGATGGTGAACTATGTTGGTGACATCTGGAGAATCACTTCCTTACCTCATTACAGAACAGAGGCATGGCTCTGAGTACAGAGTCTGATGACAGACAGCCAGGTCCAGTCCCAGCTGTGCTCCCTACTGGTCGCGTAATTGCAAGCAAGTCATTTAACCTTTCTGCTCCTTGGTTTCCTCACCTGTAAATGGAGATGACAGTATTACCTACATCTGACACCTAGGAAATATTCAATAAAGAGTACTTATTCTCAACATGTCAGTAGGACTTACTTTATGTTCCTGCTCCAGCTGATAGAAAATTTTGTTTCTCTAGGAGCACACAGTAAGGTGGGATCATGGCTGTGACTTACTCTATAAATATCTGTAAAGCCAATTCATTGAAATGCTTTTGCATTTACGTGTTTAAAGGAAGTCATGAAAAGTCTGGTATTTAGAAAATTAGTTTCATATTGTACTTGATTCAGGAAAATAAAATATTTTCAGAACCAATGGTAAATTTAAAAAGACACTCAATATTGGGCTTTTTGAAAACCAAAACCATACCTTTGAAACACTTGGCAATTTTTTCTCCATTCACTCAGGAAGAAATGTGGCAAGCTCAATTATTTCCAGGCAGGTAATTTAAGCTAAGGGAGTGTGATTCCTCCAAAGGAATTGTGGTCAGAACAAATAATCTGTACTTGTACAAAAAGTGCCAGAGGATCCATTTTGGATATTAATTCTCTGAAGCTGAGTGAAGTGAGTTTAGGAGAGTATGAAGTGTGGTTCTCAACTTTGTGGTCTAATACCAAACCTGCTAAGTGGCTGCATAAGCACAAACTAGGAAAGCATCATTATCCATTCAAGTGAATGTTTAACCATAGATGCATCTAAAGTAAACTTCTCTCTAGTTCCCCTTGCTCTGATTTATCTAGTTGGTGTTTCCAAAAGCATCAGCTTAAAATCTCTCTTCCACAAAAGTAGCTTATAGAGCTGCTGGCTTCAAGTGTAATGCCTGCTCTTCTTGCTTCAAGAGTCATTTCTGGATAAAGCATTACAGTCGAGATTTACATCCATCAGAAGATTTAGGAAAGCACTTTGATGATTTTTCTAGCTATAAAAAATTCTGTGCTTCATGTGAGACTTCATTTTCTGCTTTGGCATGAGAAATAGTGAAATAGTATGGGAATAAACATTAAAAATATGGGGATAGACTAAAAATTTGGCTACCTCATATCACCCAGAAAAGGAAAACAACAGCTTTTTGTGCCTCGTAACATTTTGGGGAGAATAGAATAACATCTTAAATAAAGGTTTAGGTCATACAAAGTAAGACTCAGTAAACAGGCAATGAACACTTCTGGCCTGCGTTTATGTGAGTCTACAGTTCTTTAGAGCTGCTGGAGGGATTTGTGGAAAGTCCTCAGTTTCAAGTGTTTCTCAGCCCTTCACATCTGCTATGACGTTACAGACTATTCAACGTGGGTAGGTTTTGATGTAATGAACTGATATTTTTGTTGTGACAAATTACCAAATTGGAAATGGGAGAGCACATTCCATGAGCGGGGTAACCAGGCAACAGCTAAGTGATGGAGGATTCCCTAAGGGGAACACAGTGGCGCCTTCCAATGCTCGCTAATTGAGCGGCAATCGAATCCCTGGCATTTCGTGTTTTCCTGTTACGACCAAACATGTACAGCTGGCTTCTCACACACATTGAAAATGCTGCTTCTGGATACGGAAGTCTTTCCTTTGGCAAATTTGGGAATATCAGCATATGAACAGGGAAGCAAACTATTTCTGTTTCCAGAATGACTTCAACTTGGTTCTCCGCTTTCTATAAACCAATCAATGAAAACAATTTTTTTTAACTTTGAAACAGATAAAATTTTAAATGTTTTATGATTCGTGTTGTGCTTTAAAAGTAAGCTGCCTGCCAAAAAGCTACAGTTTTTAAATCCTCGCCCCACTCACCTCACCTCCTTAGGGATAAGAGATGGGGAGGAGATTGTGCGAACGTTTCAAGCCTCTGCAGCCAGGAGCCTGGCAGTGAAATATATTGAAATGAGAATTGGAATTAAGATGTTTCCTTGGTCACACATTGTAAAAAATTCATGATTATTCTGTCAGAAGCAGACATTTAAAATTCTTTTACGTATAATAAATGCTTGTCATGAAGTGTGAAGAACTACAGGGACTGTAAACAAGTCAGTATTTCACAGAGGTGATTATTAATGCTGGATACAATCCTTGTTTACATGTGTCATCCAAATATGAGATTCTTGACTTGCTATTAGCTTAGCTTATGTGGAAAGTGATTAGTGGTTCTTTCTCTCTATTTAAATAAATGGTCTTTGGCTTCATTTGGCTGTTGATGGAGGCATCCAAGGGCCACAGTGATAAAAGAGCATTATTTGGGGCTGATTTAGACTTTTTTGCATGCTGCTCCCTTTCTGTGTGGTAGCACATTCTTCTGCCTTAGAAAGATTGTGCAAATTTCCTATATGTCAGGAGTCAAAGCAAATTTCTAATTTTCTTCTTTTCTTGGCATGTTTGGCTGGAGCCAGGAAAAAGGGTATGGGGAGGGGCAGCCACCTTGCAGACCTTGGACATATAGGACGGAGTGGGCTTTAGATATCTAGACACTCACTTCACAGAACTAGTGCAAGTCTAGGTTACAAAGTGGGCTAGCAGATTTATTTTCAAACTTGTTTTTCTCCTCTCTTAGTTTTTGGTATATTTGAGAATAATGTTCCATTTGGTACCTGATTAAACATAAAATTGCCATCTTCTTAGATTGCCTATTATCAAGGGTAGGTATTAAGCTAGCTGTTAAGTGCTATTCAAGTTGTATAAGCACTGTAGTTTCGTGAATATTCATGGTTCTTAGAATTAGAAGACATAAAGGGGCTCATTCTTGTGGAGACTGGAACAGAACTGAGATAAGGGAACTATTGGTTATTCACAGACAAAATTTTTTAATGACTGTATATATATATATCTGAAAAAAGAACCTTTTAAATTAAAAATTAAATTTTTATAGTTAAATTATACATTCAAAATCATATTGAATATACAGGCATATCTCCTTTTACTGCACTTTGTTTTATTGAGCTTTGCAGATATTGCCTTTTACAAGTTGAAAGTTTGTTGACCTTGAAACCTGAAACTTTGTCAACCCTGTGCTGAGCAAGTCTATTGGTGCCATTTTTACAACAGCATTTGCTCACTACATGTCTCTGTGTCACATTTTGGTAATTCTCACAATACTTCAAACTTTTTCATTATTATTATATTTGTTACGGTGATCTGTGGTCAGTGATCTTTGATGTTAGTACTACAACTCACTGAAGGCTCAGGTGATTAGCATTTTTTAGCAATAAAATATTTTTAAGTTAAGGTATGTTAATTTTTTTGACATAATGCTATTGCACACTTAACAGACTACAGTACAGTGTAAACATAACTTTTATACTTACTGAGAAACAAAAAATTCATGAGACTCACTTTATCGCGATATTTGCTTTGCTGCTGTGGTCTGGAACTGAACCCTCAGTATCTGAGGGATGTGCGTATTAATTTTACTCTCAGCAGTTAGCTCCTGTTTCTTCATTTGGAGAGTTCTGGTCATAACATACACATTATATGATTTTCTGCCAAACAGTATAAAACACATTTGTGAAAATTGTTCCAAAGTACATGAGATGCACTGAGAAGGAAGGGTTTCTACAGCTCGTGAAGTTTGGGAAAGGCTGTGTTTTGTGCTCTCCCTTTGAAATTTACAAAGTAAATTCTCAGAGAGGTCTTTTAATAAACAAAGATATTTAACTGGGATTTCCCAAGCATGAACCCTTTTCTAAATAGTATTTATTAACATCTCACAGAACTCTTTGGGAAGTGATGGTGGAAAATGTGGTAATTTGATCCATTGTGTAGGGGCATCATGTAAAGGTTAAACTGCCAGCCAAGCCATCTTGGTGGTGAGTCCATTCTGATGTTGGAATTCTAATGTTCCAGTAGCTAAACTGTTTTCTGTTGTTGTTTTCCAGTTTTTTACATTCTACAGACTAGGTCACTATTTGCTGCTCTGTAATAAAAGCTCTGACCAATACTGTAAGTCCTCTTAGGAATGTGATTATTTCTCTGGAACTATTGTGCTCTTGGGACCAGGTCTCCAAGGGGGGCCAATTGGCATGCTAACAGATTGCTTGCCCATACATGCCTACTCATAAGTTGCTAGTTAGAACAGTAATAACAGCCTGGATTCTTTATCTTTGCATCAAATCCTGGATATTGATGTTATTCATTTAACAAATGTTTGCTGGCTCCCTACTCTATGTCAGACATTCTTCTAGATGCTGGCTACAACAGTGAACATATCAGATAACTTCTTTGCTCTAATGGAGCTGATATAGGGGTCAATAGGCAACAAATAAGCACATAAACAAACAAACAATGATGTCTGCTGTGAACGGAAATAAAGCAGGGCAAGAGGGTTGAAAGTCTAAAGTGACAGAACTCATGGCTATTTTAGATGGTGTGGGTTAACCAAATCTCCTGCTTCATGAGAACCTGGGCTTTAGTCCAACTGTCTAGTGCTGCTTCTCTGGTGATCTGATTTGGGTAAAAACGCCAACTATGTTATTAAGCAACCTTGCTCATGATAAAAATGATGCCATATTGGTAAACTGCATCTGAAATAGGAGGTACTGCAAACAACCTCTAAGTATCAGATGGAGGTCCAAGCTTTCTGGGCTTCTCTGAGTCCATGAGTCTTATAACTGGCATGTTGGTTTGTGGGATTCTGTAAGATATGCCCATAAATGGATTGCAAGAGTTACTGGCTCTTGTGGAGCAGGAGCCTTTTGAGCCTGGCATTTCCTGATAAGGGTCTTTCCTCTTTGCCCTAGTGTGGATGTTGGCACCTGAGTTACTGCAAGTTCACCCACTGCTGAAAAGGAACACCTGAGGCTATGGTTTAGGAGGCTCAATTTTGTTCTCGTCGAGAGCCATCTCAGGACACTGGTGTCACGTGTGGCCTGAGGTAGTCTTCTGAGACTACATGTTTCATTCAACCTCAGAAGGTCTCTTGGTGGGCATAGCAGAAGGGATGATGCTGATGAGCAGAAGAGAAATGAGGCAGTGAACCAGGGGAAAAGTGTTTCAGGCAGGGGGAAAAACAAGTGCAGAGGCTCTGAAGCAGGAACCAGTGTAACATGATTGAAGAAAAACAAGGCTAGTGTCACCTTGGCAAAGGTTCTAGAGATTTTTTATATCCACATTTTCATTTGTGTGACTACATTTCTGGAGAAGTTGGTTGTGGTCATGAGTGTGCCTTCTAAAGGCAGCGTTCTCAGAGTCACTTTCTCTTTCCGTTTCAAAAATATTCATTCATGATAAAAAAAATTGCATTTTTATATTATTTTGAAGTAAATTGTGATTTATATTTTACAATATACACAGGTGCTTTCATGTGCTTTTCTGGTCAAGATCACATTCCCTATAGCTACACATTTTCCCCCAGTCTGGGATCTGGGGGAGAGACTGCTGCCCCTCTGTTACCCTCTCCTCCTGCGATGTTCCCCCTCTCCCATATGTTTTATATAATTGACACAATGCCCAGGTAAGAGAAGTGTTATTGTCTATAGTTTTCAGATGCAAAAGTTAAATGATACAACTGGAAGTGTAATTAGATGGTAGGGCTGAGACATCAACTCAGATCTTTTAACAATTTTTTCTACTGCCCCCTGGTGGTTGGATCTTTGCTTCATGAGATTTGCTCTTTTTCTATACAGGTGAATTTCTTGGCTTTGAACCTTCCTGTCATTCCCCTCTGCCTTACAAAGAAACAGTTCCTGCTCTGAATCTCATGTTTGGACCCCTAATAGACATCTAACTTGCTCTGGATGTTTCCAGTTGTGAGCTCACTACCACTACTGGAAACAGTACTACCACTGCCCATTCTGTGAAGACCACTGATAAGCTATTATCAGCGTGGATCACCTACTCCTCATGCTTTATTAATCAGCCACTGGTGGACTACTTTGAGCTGGTTGAATGCCCTGCAAAAGAAGGTGTACTCCAAGTCAAAGGGGGAAGAGCTTGACTGTCTTCTCACTTTCCTGTTTCAAATCTGATCTCTTCCTGTGTACCTCTGAAAGAATTTACAAGAAACTAAGGGTGCTGGAGTTTGATGGGGTTTGGCTAGAAGAACTGAAATCCAGCTCAAAGAATTCACAGGTTTCCTGGCAACAACAGTGGACAGCAGAGAGCTGTTGCAGAGGGAGGCTACCATGGACTGAGGGAGGATGGAATAGCTGTCCCATCACATGGAAGCCAGACACAAGGCTGCAGCCAAGAGCCAACAACTTAGGAAGATGGAGGACCATCCAGCCTTGAAAATGGAACAGGAGGCCACACAGAAGCAAGGAAAACAGAGGAATCAAAGATGGAAGATGAAAGCCTTTAGGACAGTGCTATCCAACAGAAATATAAATGCAAGCCACAAATATGAGCCACATGCTTGTTTGCATTTTCTAGTAGTCACATTACAAGAAAATAAAAGGAAACAGATGAAACTAATTTTAACTATATTTTCTCTAACTCGATTATATTCAAATATTATAATGTCAACATGTGATCAACATAAAAATTACTGAGATACTTTATCTTCTCTTTCTCAGACCAGCCTTCAAAATCTAGAGTATTTGATTTTGATGGCACACTTCAGTTGGAACTATCTACAATTTCGTGTGCTCAAAACCCACATGTAGATAGAACTAACATGTTAGACAGGGACGATCTAAGATAATGCCAGAACAGAGACAGGGAAGCAAAGATGGTTGGGGAAAGGTAAGTCAGAGAGGGAGGCATAGGTAGTCCAGAGCGGTAGTTGGTCTCTTGATAAGGTGACAGCTTTAAGCTTCATTTTTCAACTAAGATTTCACCTTTTCTAATTTACTACAATAAAATTTATAATAAAAACTCTTTTATTTATTTTAAATTTTTAATTCTAAAAATTTATCATTAAAATAAAACTCTTTAAAGGATGTAGGTAGGAAGTATAGGATATCAGAGTTGGAAAGTTTCTTGGAGACTATATGCTGAATTTCAAATTTGCAATTTATTTTCAAGTCTAGAATGAACTGCAGTCAACTGATTGAAGCTGCCCAGAACACTGTGTTGAGCAGGATTCTGAGGTTATACATTGGTTCAGTAGGAAAGAACACTATGATTCCTTGCCAGGGATATGGCACATATTTGCCATCCCTGATGTAGTAGAAGATCTCCAGGTTCTGGAGACCTAGGGGGATGCTTTGTGAATTGTTAAACATTACTGAGCTCAGTTTCTTCAAATGTAAAATAGAAATAACTGTCCATGCTATTCAGGATACCTTGGGACTCAAATGACATAATGCACATCAAGGGCCTGGCACACAGTTATTCAATAGATGTTGGTTTCCTTCTTGTTTTCTGTTTTACTGTATAATCAATATTTGTTGAGGGACCAATTTGTGCTCAGTATTTTCCTATATAATCTGAGAATTATGATATGCAAAATACTCCTTACCCATAAGAAGCCAGGTTTAAAAAGCCACATATTAAATAGTGAATAGTCCAGTGTAATATACATTTATTTGCATGCTGCCTTATGGCTCAGAATATGTGTTTTTACTGTTAAAGGAAAGACAAGGGAGTCAGGGAAGGATTTGCAAAGGTTGTAGATCTCAAGTTAAACAGATACATAAAATTATTCATGCTATTCACAAGAAATAGACCATTTTAAAGGATACAGACTTAGAACTCTCAAGTTAGCCCTCAAAGTGAACTCTTCAGCCTATCAATTCAATCCCAATCGATGTCCACATCTTTTGAGCTGTGGTTTATGTTAATGAGTTAGTGGGATTAATATATCTTACCATCAGCTATGGATATCACTGCGTCTGGTTTCAAAAAGTCTTTAACTGTCAAAAGTCAAAACTGAAACTTCTTACCATGTCCTAAATTTACACATGCAGTGCAAGGGATGAGTAATGGTTTCAATAAAAATTGTCTCCTCTGATAATCGCCTCCTGTTGAGATTCCTTCGAAGGTGGGAGATGAGCACGAGAGCAGTAGTTTAAGCCGTTTCAACATTTCACCCGCTTCAGTTCCTTCGTCTTTAATTCTGAATCATTTTATTTCTTTCTGGCAGCCAAAACGAGCCTTTGAACCTGGCAGTCTTTAATCAGAAGATTCATTAATCTAGAACCATGTCTAGTTTTATGATTAAAATAAGTCAGGCTGCACACATTTTATTTTTTCCTGTAGGGCTTAGAAGCAGGAGTAAGAAACTGTTAAAAGTTTGCTTCTTTTAACAATATGGAGGCCAGCTACTGTGAGCCAGAAGAATTCCAGAATTAATGGATTTATGCATTAAACTTTCTTTTCTTTTTCTTTTTCTTTTTTTTTTTTTGGTTCAGAAGGATTCTAGGGGAACTTTGGAATTCTACTGTTCTAAAGGCTTCTCTCTCTAGATTCACTGTTATTTCCAAGTTTTAAAATTTGTGCCCATATAGCAGAGGGAGGAACACTCCCAAATTCATTCTATGAGGCCACCATCACCCTGATACCAAAACCAGACAAAGATGTCACAAAGAAAGAAAACTACAGGCCAATATAACTGATGAACATACATGCAAAAATCCTCAACAAAATACTAGCAAACAGAATCCAACAGCACATTAAAAGGATCATACACCATGATCAAGTGGGGTTTATCCCAGGAATGCAAGGATTCTTCAATATAGGCAAATCAATCAATGTGATACACCATATTAACAAACTGAAGGAGAAAAACCATGAGCATCTCAACAGATGCAGAGAAAGCTTTTGACAAAATTCAACACCCATTTATGATAAAAATTCTCCAGAAAGTAGGCATAGAGGGAACTTTCCTCAACATAATAAAGGCCATATATGACAAACCCACAGCCAACATCGTCCTCAATGGTGAAAAACTGAAACCATTTCCACTAAGATCAGGAACAAGACAAGGTTGCCCACTCTCACCACTCTTATTCAACATAGTTTTGGAAGTTTTAGCCACAGCAATCAGAGAAGAAAAGGAAATAAAAGGAATCCAAATCGGAAAAGAAGAAGTAAAGCTGTCACTGTTTGCAGATGACATGATACTATACATAGAGAATCCTAAAGATGCTACCAGAAAACTACTAGAGCTCATCAATGAATTTGGTAAAGTAGCAGGATACAAAATTAATGCACAGAAATCTCTTGCATTCCTATACACTAATGATGAACAATCTCAAAAAGAAATTAAGGAAACACTCCCATTTACCATTGTAACAAAAAGAATAAAATACCTAGGATTAAACCTACCTAAGGAGACAAAAGACCCGTATGCAGAAAACTATAAGACACTGATGAAAGAAATTAAAGATAATACAAACAGAAGGAGAGATATACCACGTTCTTGGATTGGAAGAATCAACATTGTGAAAATGACTATACTACCCAAAGCAATCTAGAGATACAGTGCAATCCCTATCAAACTACCAATGGCATTTTTCAGAGAACTAGAACAAAAAGTTTCACAATTTGTATGGAAACATAAAAGACCCCAAATAACCAAAGCAACCTTGAGAAAGGAAAACGGAGCTGGAGGAAGCAGGCTCCCTGACTTCAGACTATACTACAAAGCTACAGTAATCAAGACAGTATGGTACTGGCACAAAAACAGAAATATAGATCAATGGACCAGGATAGAAACCCCAGAGATAAACCCATGCACATATGGTCACCTTATCTTTGATAAAGGAGGCAGGAATGTACAATGGAGAAAAGAAAGCCTCTTCAACAAGTGGTGCTGGGAAAACTGGACAGCTACATGTTAAAGAATGAAATTAGAACACTTCCTAACACCACACACAAAAATAAACTCAAAGTGGATTAAATACCTAAATGTAAGGCCAGACACTATCAAACTCTTTGAGGAAAAATACACAGAACACTCTATGACATAAATCACAGCAAGATCCTTTTTGACCCACCTCCTAGAGTAAGGGAAATAAAAACAAAAATAAACAAATGGGACCTAATGAAACTTAAAAGCTTTTGCAAAGCAAAGGAAACCATAAACAAGACAAAAAGACAACCCTTAGAATGGGAGAAAATATTTGCAAATGAAGCAACTGACAAAGGATTAATCTCCAAAATTTACAAGCAGCTCATGCAGCTCAATGTCAAAAAAACAAACAACCCCATCCAAAAGTGGGCAGAAGACCTAAATAGACATTTCTCCAAAGAAGATATACAGACTGCCAACAAACACATGAAAGAATGCTCAGCATCATTAATAATTAGAGAAATGTAAATCAAAACTACAATGAGGTATCATCTCACATGGGTCAGAATGGCCATCATCCAAAAATCTACAAACAATAAATGCTGGTGAGGGTGTGGAGAAAAGGGAACCCTCTTGCACTGTTGGTGGGAATGTAAATTGATACAGCTACTATGGAGAACAGTATGGAGGTTTCTTAAAAAACTAAAAATCGAACTACCATACGACCCAGCAATCCCACTACTGGGCATATACCCTGAGAAAACCATAATTCAAAAAGAGTTGTGTACCAAAACGTTCATTGCAGCTCTATTTACAATAGCCAGGACATGGAAGCAACCTAAGTGTCCATCAACAGATGAATGGATAAAGAAGATGTGGCACATGTATACAATGGAATATTACTCAGCCACAAAAAGAAATGAAAATGGGGCTTCCCTGGTGGCGCAGTGGTTGAGAGTCCACCTACCGATTCAGGGAACAGGGGTTCGTGCCCTGGTCCGGGAGGATCCCACATGCCGCGGAGCGGCTGGGCCCGTGAGCCACGGCCGCTGAGCCGGCGCGTGCAGCACTATTTACAATAGCAAGGACATGCAAGCAACCTAAGTGTTCATTGACAGATGAATGGATAAAGAAGATGTGGCACATATATACAATGGAATATTACTCAGCCATAAAAAGAAACGAAATTGAGTTATTTGTAGTGAGGTGGATGGACCTAGAGTCTGTCATACAAAGTGAAGTAAGTCAGAAAGAGAAAAACAAATACCATATGCTAATATGTATATATGGAATCTAAAAAATAATAATAATAATAATAGTCATGAAGTACCTAGGTGCAAGGTGGGAATAAAGACACAGACCTACTAGAGATTGGACTTGAGGATATGGGGAAGGGGAAGGGGAAGCTGGGACAAAGTGAGAGAGTGGCATGGACACATATACACTACCAAATGTAAAATGGGTAGCTAGTGGGAAGCAGCCGCATAGCACAGGGAGATCAGCTCCGTGCTTTCTGTCCACATAGAGGGGTGGGATAGGGAGCATGGGAGGGAGAGAGATGCAAGAGGGAAGAGATATGCGGACATATGTATAACTGATTCACTGTCAGAAACTAACACACCATTGTAAAGCAATTATACTCCAATAAAGATGTTAAAAAAAAAAATTCGTGTCCATTTTACCTTGTGACCTAAGCAAACACACTACCATATAACTAGAGTCTCATTATTGAACATCTGCATTTCCTTCATGTAATATATGTACTCATTATTTTTCTGTTCCTTTCTCTTCTAATAGGCTCATTTAAAGAACAAAATTGAGTTCACAATACACTAAATGGTGGTGGCCTAAAATCTGAAGATGCTGCCTTAGACAAGTCCTCAGGTTCCCATCTCAATGTAATGTTTTTCAAAGTATATGTAGTCACTGTACTTAGAGAGCAGAAACCTAGGCCAAAAGTTGAAACTGACACTATTTGGCAGTGAAGGAGCATCATGGCCTCCCACTATTAGAGGAAGGCGTTTGGACATGCTATAGGAGGGAGAGTGAATATAGGGATGTTGCTTGATCCAAATCATCAAACCTTTGGCAGTGCTACAGATTTTACATTTCCAAAGGTGAAGAGGAATTTCCACTGAAGATATCTGTTTCAGATCATTTTGTGCAACATATTACTAAGCATATTTATAAAATTCTATTTCTTAAATTAGCTGATTTTTCTGACATATCACTAAGGGAAAAAAAGTCACATAACAAAAAAGTATATGTAGTGTGATCCTGTTTTGTAGAAAATAAACACATATATGCATAGAAAAATTTGTATTTTTGTGTATGTGTGTGTACATATACATATACATATGTATATATATGAATATGTGTATATGAGATTTCAGTTTTGCCTTTTTTCCTGAGAAAAACTATTATTATTATTAAAAATACAGATATTTACAAATTATTCTAACAGCACACACTAGCCCCAAGCTCCTAGCATCTCGTGACATTCCCTGGGGAATACAAAAGAGGCCTAAATTGTATAAATGGTGCAACTGTTCTGTCTTCAACAGAGATGACAGCAAGGCACAGTGAAAAGAACTAAGTTGTAGTCCTGTTTCTAAATGTGACTGGTTGTGAATTGTGTAAAATGTGGGCCTCACCCCACCCCCGACCTTGCTTACTGGTAGTGAGTGACTGGCCCTTTCTCATCTGGTCCCCTGGTGCTCACCAGCAGAAAGGCTGTCCATGCTTGGGCATTTTATCTTTTCTTACCGAAGTCATGGACTTAGGTAACAAAGTGGCACTTGTGGGGTCAAATCTTGACCCTCACTTCATTAGCATATTGTACTATCAATGGATTTAATAACTCATTTGTGATTTATAAGTTGGTAGTAACAGCTCTGTGTACAAACTAGCACAGATAACTAATCTTCATTCTTTTTTTTTTTTTGCAGCACGCGGGCCTCTCACTGCTGCGGCCTCTCCCACTGCAGAGCACAGGCTCCGGACGCGCAGGCTCAGCAGTCATGGCTCACAGGCCCAGCCACTCCGCGGCAAGTGGGATCTTCCCGGACCGGGGCACGAACCCGTGTCCCCTGCATCAGCAGGCGGACTCTCAACCACTGCGCCACCAGGGAAGCCCTAATCTTCATTCTTGCTTATTCAGTGTTAGAATCTGGGAAGGTTATACAGTGGGATAATTTCAATTAAAAATATCAAGGGGTGGGCTTCCCTGGTGGCACGGTGGTTGAGGGTCCGCCTGCCGATACAGGGGATGCGGGTTTGTGCCCCGGTCTGGGAGGATCCCGCGTGCGGCGGAGCGGCTGGGCCCGTGAGCCGTGGCCGCTGGGCCTGCGCATCTGGAGCCTGTGCTCCGCAGTGAGAGAGGCCGCAGCAGTGAGAGGCCCGCGTACCGCAAAAAAAAAAAGAAAAAGTAGCAAGGGGTTTGACAAGGTTATTATAATCCACAAACTAGTAGTTGAATTTTAACAAACCTAATCTATTTTCCCTCTAGTTTTTCTATGCAACATCTTAAAACATTAGCTTTGGATGATTGACAGGGCAAGCAGCTGTTAATATATTCTCGTCATGTCCCTATCTATTTAGGGAGTCTTTAACATACAGCTGTTTGACACAATGCTAGTTAATGCCTCTGCTAAAACTATTAGACTGTGACTTAACAGAATGTCTCCAGGGAATCTTCTACGCTGTGCTCTTGATGTAATGCGCCATATTGGCTCCCTGGGTGTACTTAGAGTTTGTTATGTCAATTTGTATATAGGAATCACAAAACATACTGGTTCATGTGAGGACAGTAGTAAGAGGTACTAATGATTCCCAGGGACTCTGCTGAGTGTGAGTGCTTGAATAGGATGCACTTTAGGAAAGTGGCAGTGTGTGAAACTGAAATGACCTTTATCTCTTCCCCAGCTGCCTTATGACAACAGGGTGTCTGCATCTCTCAGCTCTGTGTTACTGAGGTGCTATATACCTCCATATAGTGCTATTGCATGTCATTGCTCTCCTCAAGTCTATACTAAGATGGTAAGTGCTTCCTCAACAGCAATGACACTGGTGTCTTTAAGGCAGTGCCTGGTAGCATGCCTTGCACAAACCTGAACTTCCATTAAGAAGCTGTTGGCATTTCTCCTTGTCCTCTGTGTGAGGCCCTTCTCTGGAGAGAAACTATGAGCTCTGAGTTGACTCCTCTTGCCAGCACCCACTGGCAGGCTCCTCTTCAGCCACTGGCAGTGTCATTACTGCTTTGACTTAAACACATATTGATTTATTTGTTTAAGTTCTCATGTTTGGGGTTTATAGCAAAAATCATAAAATAAAAATTAGAATACAAATTATCATCAGAGAAATAAGATAAGATAAAGTAGAAATTTAAAACCATGAGGAGTATTTTCATGGTTTTATCCAATCATAAAATATAAATGACAATACAAATTATGAGCAGAGAAATAAGATAAAGTAGAAATTTTAAACTATAAGGAGTATTTTCTCTCCCCAAAATCTTTAAACTTTTTGGTTTTGAACCACTTTTAGAATCTAATAATAGCTAGAAAACTTCTTGCCAAAAAAAAATGCACACACACAGCAACTGTTCTCTCCAATTTTAGGTCATCTTGGATTCTCTGAAATCCAAGCTCAAACCAATAAAAGTGTACTGGACTCACATTAATACCCTTGCTTAATCAAAACTACAACGAGGTATTTACCTGACACCAGTCAGAATGGCCGTGATTTTTTTTAAAAAATATTTTATTTTATTTTATTTTTTGGCTGCGTTGGGTCATCGTTGCTGCATGCAAGCTTTTCTCTGGTTGTGGAGAGCGGGGCTACTCTTCGTTGTGGTGCGTGGGCTTCTCATTGCATTGGCTTCTCTTGTTGTGGAGCATGGGCTTTAGGCATGTGGGCTTCAGTAGTTGTGGCACGCAGGCTCAGTAGTTGTGGTTCACAGGCTCTAGAGCACAGGCTCCATAGCTGTGGTACATGGGCTTAGTTGCTCCACAACATGTGGGATCTTCCCAGACCAGGGCTCGAACCCGTGTCCCCTGCATTGGCAGGCATATTCTTACCACTGCACTACCAGGGGAGCCCCAGAGTGGCCATGATTAAAAAGTGAACAAATAATAAATGCTGGAGAGGGTGTGGAGAAAAGGGAACCCTCCTACACTGTTGGTGGAAATGTAAGTTGGTGTATCCACTATGGAAAACAGTATGGAGGTTCCTCAAAAAACTAAAAATAAAGTTGCTATATGATCCAGCAATCCCACTCCTGGGCATATATCTGGACAAAATTCAATGAGATACATGCACCCCTATGTTCATAGTAGCACGATTCACAATAGCCAATGAATGGAAACAACCTAAATGTCAATCGACAGAGGAATGGATAAAGAAGATGTGGTACATATATACAAAGGAATACTAATCAGCCATAAAAAAGAATGTAATAATGCCATTTGCAGCAACATAGATGAACCTAGAGATTATCACAATAAGTGAAATAAGTCGGAAAGAGAAAGACAAATACCATATGATAACACACGTGAAATCTAAAATATGACACAAAAGAACTAATCTACCAAACAGAAACAGACTCAGACACTGAGAACAGACTTGTGGTTGCCAAGGGGGAGGAGAGGCTGGGGGAGGGAAGGATGGGGAGTTTGGGGTTAGCAGATGCAAACTATTTTATATAAGATGGATAGACAACAAGGTCCTACTGTATAGCACAGGGAACTACATTCAGTATCCTGTGATAAACTATAATGGAAAAGAATATGAAAAAGAATGTGTGTGTGTGTGTGTGTATATATATATTATATATACATTTTATATATATATATATATGCATAACTGAATCACTTTGCTGTACAGCAGAAATTAACACAACATTGTAAATCAACTATACTTCAATTAAAAAAAAAAAGCACCCTTGCTTAAGACTTGCTTTTGTTTGCAGGATATTAGCTGAGATAAGCAGATGTCATACAAAGTACATGTCCTGCAGGAACATTCCTCAGGATGTGGGCTTACTGATGCTAAAGAGGACTGAACTTTCATACTAAGAAATACTTGCAGTGACCCAGACCCTGATTCAAGGTGAATATGTTATTTCCTGATTTGGGGTAAACAGCTATTGGCCTTGGTGATTTATTTGCTGAATTCCAGCAGTGGTGCTTCACTGATGAACCACAATATGGGTGATGAATGGCTGTAAAGAACCGAAAACTTACAGAATATTGTAACTTTTCTCCCCTTGGTCCCTTAACATACAGCAGATCCAGGCTTTTCTTCCTCCATGATTGCTGGTTTCCCTAAATTAGTCTTAAAGATGTTTTCATGTCCTCCAAGATGCAACCTCCCAAATTTAGGATGAGAGAAAAGCCTTCATTAGGTGGAGAAAAGAGGAACTTTCACTTCCTATTCTCTCCTAACCCCCACATATTATAGAGCAGGAAGGAGAATAAGAGATATTGGGATGGTAAGAAGATCATAGGCTATTAACACCAGAGTTAGTTGTAAATCCCAATCTCACCATGTACTGGCTGTGTGAGTACATGGAACATCTCTGAACCTTATGAAATAATACATGTGAATGAGCATATAGAGTCCAATATATGATACTTCCCAGCTTTCCTATTCTTTCTTATCCCATCCCCTTTCACTGATGTCAAGGGAAAAGAATTGATTGACTGATTAATTGATTCATTCATTCATCTGTTTATTCATCTGTTTATTCAATTCTGTAAACAGGCTTTGAATACTTACATGCATTAGGTGCTAAACAGAAGTGAATAAGTCATGGTCTCTGTTCTCAAAGGAATTACTTATAGCTTGGGGACAGGTAACTAACTCTAGTTAGGATGTGATACTTTCCTCATTTCCCAGAGTTGGATCTGCTGACTAAGCTTTTCCCCTTCTGTGAGGTCCTTCCCACATTTTTATAGCTAGGGTTTAAGGAAGAAAGGAACAAGGGAACTTTCAAATTGTATCTCAGTCCTATCATGTGGAACAGGAAAAGGCGTTGACAAATCCATAGCGACCAGATTGGAAGGCTCGAGGTGAGACAATGGCTGCATCATGCCAAATCATCTGTTCAATAATAAAACAACCAGCTAATAAATAAAAACTCAGATGACTGGTTTAGCTTAATCACTTATGGATCTAAATAATGCCTAAGTTGACTGTGTTATTTAGTGTTAAAGAAGACTTAATATCATAAAAATGCAAACCTGTGGTGAGAAATATGAAATATGAATATAGTAACTGTTAGTGACTTTGGTTCTCAAGAATTCTTTCAGTTTAAAAAGACATGCCAGGGGGCTTCCCTGGTGGTGCAGTGGTTAAGAATATGCCTGCTAATGCAGGGGACATGGGTTCGAGCCCTGGTCTGGGAAGATCCCACATGCCGCGAAGCAACTAGGCCTGTGAGCCACAACTACTGAGCCTGCGCGTCTAGGGCCTGTGCTCCACAACAAGAGAGGCCACGATAGTGAGAGGCCCGCGCACTGCGATGAAGAGTGGCCCCCGCTTGCCACAACTAGAGAAAGCCCTCGCACAGAAACGAAGACCCAACACAGCCGAAAAAAATAAAAAGACATGCTGGAACTTCCCTGGTGGTCCAGTGGTTAAGACTTCATGCTCCCAATGCAGGGGGCCTGAGTTCGATCCCTGGTCGGGGAACTAGATCCTGCATGCCGCAACTAAGAGCCCGCATGATGAAACTAAGACTTGGTGCAGCCAAATGAATAAATACTTTAAAAAATAAAATAAAAGGACATGCCTTTTATTCAAACGGCTCCCTGGTAAGCATTTATATACAAGTGGAAGAACATTAATTTAGACCTTAGGATTTCCCTTTAGTATATGTTAATTTCTTTAGGCACCTAACTTCAAAGAAATTATATATGTTCCAGGGAGAATACATTATTTCCAAGACTTTAGTTGCCACTATGTATACATTTTTTTCTTAAAAAAGACTCATGAGTAACATTTTTCTATTTTTAAATGTTAATAAACTCCATTCATAGAGCTTGCATTTGAAATGAGAAAATTATTAAAACCCTCAAGAGTTGCTCCAGAGAACACAGGGTTTAAAATGTCAATGAAATCAATCGAGATGGTTTGATTTTTAATTGTGGTAAAGCAAAAACATCTGGTATCTCCACACACACACACACACACACACACACACACACACATACACACACACCAAAAAAAAAAAAACCTTAAAGAGAAAAAGCCCTCTAGATTTTGGAGTTCAGAAATTGTGAATGTTAAAAATAGTTTTGCTGGGCTTCCCTGGTAGCGCAGTGGTTGAGAATCTTTCTGCCAATGAAGGGGACACGGGTCTTCCGAGACCTGGTCTGGGAAGATCCCACATGCCATGGGTCAACTGGGCCCGTAAGCCACAACTACTGAGCCTGCACATCTGGAGCCTGTGCTCCGCAACAAGAGAGGCCGCGGCAGTGAGAGTCACGTGCGCCGCACTAGAGAAAGCCTTCGCACAGAAACGAAGACCCAACACAGCCAAAAATAAATAAATAAAAATAAAAAAAATTTTTTTTAAAGTTTTGCTAATTCTATTTAAACTTTCTGAAATACAGTACAAGAATCAATTTTTTTTTCTAAAACGTTCTACCCATGAAGAGGAAGCTTCTAACGTCAACACAATCTGTTCCTGTTGAGCATAACATGGCTGTAACCCATCATCAGATTTTTGTCATTAAATGCAGTAGCAAGGCAATAAGAGAGAAAATTACATGTCTAAGCATTTGTGACCATTTTTGAGCTCTAGGAAAAAAAAAATGTTTACCAGTTCCTAGTTTCTAGTTTAGTACTTTTTGCCACCAGAATATACTGTTTCTTCAATAGCATTTTTTAGGGCAAAGTCTCAAATCTCATTTATGGGAACTCTTTTCTCTCTAATGCCTGACGGAGTTCTCGCTCTGCTCCTCTCCAGGACATCCTTTCCCCTTCAGATAATAGAATGCTTTGCAATCTAGGAAAACACATCAATTTTGTTGAGAAAAGGACAGAACTCCTATACTTGGCAAGAGAAGGCAACTTAAAATTCCAAGACGATTTTTCCTGATGAGGCCCATTTGAAGGGAGGGCATTTATACTAAAAGCAAACAGTTATCATTGCTAGTAAACATGACATCTCTTTGATTGTCATGCTCTGATTGCTGCTGCTGCTGTTTGAATAAGAGCTATTCTGGTCACTATCCATCTTCCTGTTTAGCAAGAAAGATCCAATACCAAGGTAGTAAAATTTGAAGTGCCCCACTAGAGAAAGTAATTTTGTGCTAAGGAACTTTGGCCCCATGGGGAGGCTGATTCATAGTAACTTCAACCAAAAGTGCTCCTACAAGGTTAAAAGATTTTCATAAATATATTTAATATTGAAACACAAATACCTAATGCAGCAAAGTATAAGGCTCCTTCCAGTCAACTTCCTACAGCCAATTAAAATTGTCCTCTATTTACCCCCAGAACCTGTCACAACTACTTTCTACCTTTCCAGTTTTAGCGCATTCCATTACTCTTTCACCATTCCCTGTTTTCCATCCAAATGGGAGAACTACAAAAAAAATGATGCAAGGTTTTCCTGTTTTTCTATTTCTCTTCATATCATCTCATGCCAACATTTTGTCAGTTCTTCAAGATCTATAATTCATATGGTACATTGTAATAGAAACAATTAGGGTGACCCGAGATTTAACACACTTTCTCTTTTCTAGAAAGAGAAGGAGGTCACTGGCTATGCTGGTGCTATGGGACTCTTCCGTTTGGACATGGCCAAGTGCTCTAAGGTGGACACTGGTCCCCAAAGGGGGCAATCAGATCCTTTGAATGAGGTACTGAAACTGGAACAGAAAGACCCAGGATTCTCTGATCTACAGCTGTTGGCATGTTCTTTACTATGTATACATATGTTCCTTCCTGAGTTTAGTACCTGAATCAATGAAATGATGGTCTCCTGGATGATCTCTACTGAATGTTTTTAGACACCATGAGAAATTTCTCACTTTTGATTTCTCCCACCAGCTCACCTTCTGTATCATCCATGGTCCCTTTCCTCTTCCCTCGGCTGACATTTTCTCTTTGCAAATTAAAGCCCACTGTCCTTGTTTCCTCTGGAAGTGTCAGATCTTAAAACTCACATCTGTTAATAAAGTCATCAAGCCATTTACAGAATGTTCTTACTGATGCAGCATGATTTCATCAAGAGGAAAGATTCTGAGCTTAAAAACCAAAAGTTCTCCATTCCATCCTGTCCAGGTTGAATATGAACCAGCCCCGGGACCTTGGGCAAATCACACAGCCTGACTGAACCTCAGTACTCCTCTATAACTTGAAGCCAATAATTACACCTCCCCGACTCCTCCCTCACAGAATCTTGTGAGGAGCAAATAAGACAAAGGTTGTAAAAGGTGTTTGGAACCTATAAAGTACTTTGTAAACCAAAAAGTTCATAAAAATGTTAATTGATTTACTTCTCTTTTAAGGCTGAATCATATTTTATTGAATATATATATATATATATATATATCTATATATATATATATCACATTTTCTTCACCTATAGATGAACATATAGGTTGTTTCAATATCTTGGCTATTACGAATAATGCTGCAATAAACATGGGAGTACGTATAACTCTTCAAGATCCTAATTTCAATTCTGTTGGGTATATACCCAGAAATGGGATTGCTGGATCATATGGTAGTTCTATTTCTAATTTTTTTAGGAAACTTTATACTGTTTTCCATAGTGGCTGCATCAATTTACATTCTCCCCAACAGTGTACAATGGTTTTAGTTTCTCCATATCCTTTCCAACACTTATCTTTTTTAAAAAATCAGAGTCATGCTAACAGGTCTGAGGTGAAATCTCATTGTAGTTCTGATTTGCGTTTCCCTGATAATTCTGCCATTTGTAACAACAAAGATGATCCTGGAGGACCTTACGGCTAAGTGAAATCAGCCAGCCACAGGATAAACACTGCGTGATTCCACTTATGTGAGTATGTGAAATGGTCAATACAATAGTGTTGCCAGGGGTTGGGGGAAAATGGGGAGTCATTATTCAATAGGTATAAAGTTTTAGTTATGCTAGATGAATAGTTCTAGAGATTTGCTCTACAACACAGTGCCTGTAGTTAACAACATAGTAGTGTACACTTAAAATTTTGTTAAGAGGGTGGATCTCATGTCATGCTCTTATCACAAAACAAACAAACAAACAGAAACAAAGGAACACAAGGAAACTTTGGGAGGTGATGGATACATCTATTACTGCGATTGTGGTAATGATCACATTTGTTTTTTGCATATGTCCAAACTCATCAAATTGTACACATTAAATATGTACAGTTATTTATATATCAATTATACCTCAATAAAGCTATTAACAATGTTCACTGAGTAGGAGAAATACTAGTATTACTACTAATAGCAGCAGGAGCAGTAGTAAAGAGGAGAAAATCTAGAATATAAATGGAATTTCAACACTCTCCACAGATGAAAGAAATATAGATATATAGATATATATACATATATATAAAAGCCAATAGGATAAAGAAAAAATTTCACCAGTATACATTTTAGGGAAGGAAGTATATGTTTATAAAATCTCCCTGCTGAGTACTTGGGGTAAAAGAGGAGACACCTAGGTGTGTGTACAGTTGACCAGCACATAGTAATGGGAGTCTGATCTTCAGATGTTTCAGGAAGCAAGGATGGGTAATGAGAGAGAAAGAGAAAGTTGGTGGATATGGAGCCAGAATGATGGCTGATTTCAAGCCATCCTGTGAAACCCACATCATCAGTATTTTTTATGGAGCTGGTGAAGGCAAGCACAAACACCCAACTCTGGGGCACAGGAGGGGCAGGGAAGACAGAAGCATGTGTAACTGAGCCAGAGAAACTGGCGGAAATGGTGGGGGGCTGTGGACAGTCACTCGCCATGGACTTGAATTCAGGTCAGCTCTTAGCAATTTTCTTAAGGGCAACTAACTTCTGGCTTATACTACAAACCAAACTCGCCATCTTCCCACCAATACTGGCTCCCATTTCCACTAGTAGCACTACAGTATTAAAATTTTTTTTTTCCTTCTCTTGCCTCATATCCAGCTAGTGCCCAAGCCCTGGCAAATTTTTTATTCAACTGTCAGCTGAAGTTATGCGTGATATGCACAAATCAGTCATTTCTAACCCTGACATTATTTTCCTTGCCAATTTAAGTTGGTTTCAGGGGAGCCTGGATTACATCTAACATTTAGAGTTATTAAATACAGCCCCATAATGATCATACTCGCACCCCAGCTGTTTCTGAAATATCACTGTTATTTCCTGCAGAATTATAGATACCCTGGGTCCACTGTTTGTTTATGACAAACAGTCTCACGTTAACGGGGAGCCATTAGTTTTGCCTTCAGGGAAGGTTTTGTTTTATTTACACAGGCTACTAGGAGAAAAATGAGGTTGTGCACGGTGAGGGTGATTGATGGTGGAGTTTCCAGGGCACAGGGATCCGCAGCAGAACAGTCCAAGTTCTGCACAGGGGTTCAATGTCCCTTCAAGGTTGTTGGTAGGCTAAGCAACAATGCCGGTTTTCATCAGCTGTTGGATCTTTTTATTGTTGTTGTTTGCTTGCCCCAGTAGGAGATACTCAGCTTGTTGCCTGGGCTTTGTTTCCTGCCTTTGTTTTAATCAGGCTGCCCAGAGGAAGGGAAGAATTAGACCTGAGATTCTGAGGCAGTGAGTTAACAACTCCTCATTCCAAAGTTTCACCACTAAGGCAAAAGGTAGCAGGAACACGGAACCAGATTCCAGGCTCTTCTCACCTACTAGTTATCCTTTAAAATATTTCCAAAGGAATGAGCCATTGAGATGTTGATGACTCTCCCACATCAACCGTCTTGCTATTAAGAATCTTTTAAAATGTTCTCTTATTAATTAAAATTATTTGTTCTCTTGTACATAACAGTCTAAGGAGTGATTTTGATCAATATAGGCTGAATCAGTTATTCTGTCCTGATTCACACTGGGTTTACATTTTCTAGTTTGGGCATTTACAATAATCAAATTAGTTATGAGATAGGTAGGGGTGTTTAAAGCAGGGGAAAGCAGTGGAATGGAGTGGAGAACATAGTAAGAAGAGGATAAACTGTTGAGAGCACTGAATGGGTTGGTGATGGAAAGTCCAAAACCCATGTTGACATGTAGCACTAAGAGGAGATCTGGTGGAACAGGACAGAGTTACCAGTGAACAATGTCATCAGATACCCAGACAGACATATGGGACTGGGGTGATACCACAGAGCAGGGGCAGGGATGGGATCGGGGGGCAGTTGATGGGGATGTGAATCCAGAGGTAGGTCTGAGATAAACAGATACACCTTGAGGAGGGGAGTGGATGTGCTAATTACCTTAGCCAAAGGACTACAACAAACTCAGACCTCAGGCCTCTATATAAGCAGGGACAAAGGGGAGGTTTGTGACTCTAAAGATTCAAAGAGCAAGCAGCTGGTGGAGGCTCAAGCAGGCAGATCAGCAGCTTGAATAAGTCAAACTGCAGTTCCAACAAAAGTATAGCCTGGTTTGCTGAGATGCTGGGCAGTCTCAGGCAACCAGGCAAATGCATATTAGTGAAGAACTGAGGTTTCAATTAAATACTGCCTTCTACTAGGCGATACTTTCTCGGTTTACTTGTCTCCACTGCACGCTGTACCTTCTCAAGAGCAAGGCTATGTCCTAATCCCCTCTGTGTCTCCACCCCTTGGGCACCGCTCTTGGCACAGGTAGGTATTTAGGAAATTAAATTAAATAGATTCAATTGTGGATCAATTCCAGGGCACAAACCAGGAGCTTGAAGAAGCAGAAGCCCTGAATGAGGGAAGACCAGTGTTAAGTCTGACTCAACGCTGGCCATGTGTATAATTGTTCTAGGGCTTATGCTATCCTTTAGGGTCAGAATTGGGCCTAGAGTCTTGGGTAGGCTCTACTTAACAAATGTGTGGGAAAGAAACTCTTAATATGGAGTTTGAAGAGTGGGAGTAAAGCAGTGGGAATCTCATGATTCATTATACTGATTTTTTTTGAGTGACTATATCAGAGGGGATAAAAAGTAGAAAAGATGTTTGTATCAGTTAACTTTCGTTACATTACAACCCATCCCAAAACTTAGTGGCTTAAAAGAACATTTATCATTTCCCATGATCTGTGGATTTGCCTAATCTAGGCTGGTGCAGCTGAGGCTGGATGGTACACAATGGCCTCACCCACATGTGTGGTGTGTGGCAGACTGGTTCATCTGGGAGAGGGAAGTCTCAGCTGCAACAGCTTATCTTTGCCCTGCCTGGTGTCTCATCTCTCAGCGGGCTAGTTGGGACTTTTCACATGGAAACCTCAAAGTTCCAAGGCTCTGCTTGCATTTGCTACTGTCCCATTGGCCAAGGCAGATAATGGCCAAGTCTAGACTCAAGGAAAAGAGAAACGGGTAACCCTTGATGGGGGAAACTGCAAAAGCCACATTGCAAAGAAATGAGCATACAGGAATGGGAAGCATATGGGGCCATCTTCTGCAATGGAGCACAATAATGTTCTGGAGTCTGTTTATGTTTCAGTTCTACACATTTTGGGGAGCAGAAAAAAAGGAGAGCAAATAAATGGAGACATTAAAGCACAGAAAATAATCGTTTTGTAGGAGGCAAATTAATAATCTGAAAAAAATATGTTTCCTTTAGAAACAGGTGTGGTTTTTTAATCTCTGCTTTGCTAAGTATCAGATCTGTGTTAATCTGTTAGCTATTTTTGTAATTTTGGACTAATTACCTATTGGCTGCCAGGCTTCTAAACTACATGGTAGAATTACTTTTTCCCTTTCCATACTCTATTCTTTGGAATTGAGTCACTAAGTCCTGCTCACACTTAAGAGAAAGGGAATTAAGCTCTGCCTTTTTTTCCTGATACTGGGGTCAGTATCTGCATATGTCATATGGAATTCCTCTGTAAGAAGAGTTGTCTCCTTTACTTATTTTTAAAATGTCTCTGGGGTGTTAGTAATGTCCCCCTTTTTATTCCAGGTGTTGGTTATTTGTGCTTTTTCTTGCTCTTAATTAGTCCTGTTTGGGTTTATAAATTTTATAAATATTTTCTAAGAAACTACTTTTAGTTTTAAGGAAACTATATTTAGATTTTACTCTGTTGTCTGTTTCTTTTCTATTTCTATTTCTTTTCCTTTTGCTTTCTAAATTCTACATTCTTTGATTTTAACTTATTTATTTTGTAGCTTTCTGAGTTGGATTATTTAATGTATTGCTTTTTTCAGTCTTTCTTTTTTGCTAATATATTTATGCAACGTTACAGCTTTTCCATAAGCATGGATTTAGCTGCAGCTCACAGTTTTGGTGTGTCATATTTATGTTAGCATTTAGTTCAAAATATTTTCTAATTTTCACTGTGATTTTTCCTTGACCCATGAGTTAATATTGTTAAGTTTTTTTCCCTAACTATTTCTTTATTTATATTACTATGCCTAAGTTACATGGAAAAAACAACCAAGCAGTTGTATCTTCATAAATTAATCTCTTCATGAAGAAATTTTACACTGATTCCAGCCAAGTTCTAAGAGGAGGTAAAGAGGAGGAAAACACAAGTAATTAATTTCAACATTAACAATCAAAGATAGAGCACTGTTTTAAACACCAAGAAAATAAAAAACAATCCTCATTGAACTTGCTTCACCACTGAAATCTTCATCACATTGGAACAATAAACATAAAATCTCTTAATGACAAGTAGAGAGTAAGAAAAAAAACTGTAAGTTGTTCTTTCTAATTTGCACTGAATACAGAAGAATAGTGTGACAAGAAACAAAAACGCTGGCAAAAATAACCTATTCGCCAACCTTTTTTTCAATTTTCAAACTTAAGATGCTGTTAAATTTAATTCATAAATAATTGTAACTATTAAATGTCTCTAAAGGCAAGGAAGTTACCTTAAACTTGGCCAAAACTACTAAGGAGAAAGGAAAGAAACTAATGTTCATTTTGTTTCTTTTGTATGCCAGGCTTTTTAATCTTAGCTGTTCCACTTAGTTTTTGCAATAATTCTGTGAAGGAGACATTCTGATCACTATCACACATATGAGGAAACTAAACCTCAATTAGAGAAATGTACCAAATTCACATAGATGATAAGTGGAGGGGGTTGGTATTAGAACTACGGTTTCTCAGGCTCTGTAGCCTTGTGTGGTGTTCGGGTGTTTCCCACCCTGAAGGGAATATTAATGGGTAAATCAAATAAATTTACAAGGTGACCTTGCTGGTTTGCAAACTGGCATCTGTACACAGAGGGCAAAGAGAGATGGAAGAGAGATGCAGACCACTCCAGATTGGTAGGTGTAGGTGGCAGATGAAATAAGCAAGGGAACTTACACATATGATGCTTCTCTTGGCCAGCCACAAGATGAGGAGATCTCTGCACTTGCCTGCCAGAATCTTAAAAGTTTACAGTGGCCTTAACTGGGTTCAGTCACGTATTCAGTCCAGATGGTGTCAACATACCTTACTCTATCAAGGCTACATCCTTGAAACAGCTCCAGCTAGGAGTATCAGAACGTACAGATACTCCTATCAGTACAACGTACATTCCAAGCACAGGGGAGGGGGTGAGTAGCCTCTGATGGCTGGGGTCCAGGTTGTGGGTCAACTGGTAGTGACGTCCTCTCAAGGACCTCCTCCAATAGACGTGAATTCTGTTAGGCTAATGCAAATGCATAATCCAAGAAATCAAAGGCAAACCAGAGCATTTTGGAGGTTTTCCTTCCCTAAGGTAATTAAGCAGCTGATTCTAGGTGCAGTCCCAGATTCCAGAACATGAATAAGGCACAGTGATCGCGCTCTCACTGGCTAGAGACAGCAAGCTAGCAATTCCTCACAAGTTACAGAAGTAGGGAAGGTCACAGACAATGGGTTACAACCACCAAAAAGGCAGCTCTATCTGTCAAACTGGTGAAAACTTCCAAACTGAGTTCCCATCTGTATTAGGGTTCTCCAGGGAAAAAGAACCCATAGGATATGTATATGATTTATCATAAGGAATTGGCTCATGTGATTATGAAGGCTGAAAAGTCCCAAGAGCTACAGGGCGAGATGGCAAGCTGGAGACCCAGGAGAGCCAATGGTATATGATCTAGTCAAAGTCCAAAAGCTTGAGAACCAGGAGTGAATAGTGTAGTTCAAGGCCAAAGGCCAGCAAAGAGACACAGGAAGAGGTGAAGTTTCAGTTGAGTTAAAAGAAAGGAAAAAACCCAATGACCCAGCTCAAAAACAGTCAGGTAGGAGGAATTTCCCCTCATTTGGGGGGAAGTCAGCCTTTATGGTCTATTCACGTCTTCGCCTATTTGAATGGGGTCCACCCACATTAGGGTGAGCAGTTTGCTTTACTCTAGTCCATTTAAATGTTACATTCATCCAAAAACACCCACACAGACACATCCAGGAAAATGTTTGACCAGTATAATAAAAGTCATATATATCAAACCCATAGCAAACATCTTTCTCAATGGTGAAAAACTGAAAGCATTTCCTCCAAGATCAGGAATAAGACAAGGATGTCCACTCTCACCACTTTTATTCAACATAGTTTTGGAAGTCATAGCCACAGCAATCAGAGAAGAAAAAGAAATCAAAGGAATACAAATTGGAAAAGAAGAAGTAAAGCTGTCACTGTTTGCAGAAGATATACTATACATAGAAAATCCTAAAGATGCTACCAGAAAGCTACTAGAGCTCATCAATGAAGTTCGTAAAGTTGCAGGATACAAAATTAATACACAGAAATCTCTTGCATTCCTATATACTAACAACAAAAGATCAGAAAGAGAAATTAAAGAAACAATCCCATTTACCATCACAATAAATAGAATAAAATAGCTAGGAATAAACCTACCTAAGGAGGCAAAAGACCTGCACTCAGAAAACTATAAGAAAATGATGAAAGAAATCGAAGATGACACAAACAGATGGAGAGATATACCATGTTGTTGGACCAGAAGAATCAATATTGTCCAAATTGACTGTACTACCCAAAACAATCTGCAGATTCAATGCAATCCCTACCAAATTACCAATGGCACTTTTCATAGAATTAGAACAAAAAATTTTAAAATTTGTATGGAAACATAAAAGACCCAGAATAGCGAAAGCAATCTTGAGAAAGAAAAACAGAGCTAGAGGAATCAGGCTCCCTGACTTCAGATTCTACTATAAAGCTACAGTAATCAAAAGAGTATGGTACTGGCACGAAAACAGAAATATAGATCAATGGAACAGGATAGAAAAGTTCAGAGATACACCCATGTACCTATGGTCACCTAATCTATGACAAAGGAGGCAAGAATACAGAATAAAGACAGACTTTTCAATAAGTGGTGCTGGGAAAACTGGACAGCTACATGTAAAACAATTAAATTAGAATACTCCCTAACACCATACACAAAAATAAACTCAAAATGGATTAAAGTCCTAAATGTAAAGCTGGATACTATAAAACTCTTAGAGGAAAACATAGGCAGAACACTCTATGACATAAATCGCAGAATATCTTTTTGGATCCACCTCCTAGAGTAATGAAAATAAAAACAAAAATAAACAAATGGGACCTAATTAAACTCAAAAGCTTTTGCACAGCAAAGGAAACCATAAACAAAACGAAAAGACAACACTCAGAATGGGAGAAAATATTTGCAAATGAAGCGACTGACAAGGTATTAATCTCCAAAATATACAAACAGCTATTGCAGCTCAATAAAAAAAAAACAAAAAACCCAATCAAAAAATGAGTGGAGGGACTTCCCTGGTGGCGCAGTGGTTGAGAGTCCACCTGCCAATGCAGGGGACACAGGTTCGTGCCCTGGTCCGGGAAGGTCCCACATGCCGTGGAGCGGCTAGGCCCGTGAGCCATGGCCGCACAGCCGTGAGCCTGTGCGTCTGGAGCCTGTGCTCTGCAATGGGAGAGGCCACAACAGTGAGAGGCCCATGTACCGAAAAAAAAAAAAATGAGTGGAAGATCTAAATAGACATTTTTCCAAAGAGACATACAGATGGCCAAAAAGCACATGAAAAGATGCTCAACATCACTAATTATTAGAGAAATGTAAATCAAAACTACAATGAGGCATCACCTCACACCGGTCGGAATGGCCATCATCAAAAAATCTACAAACAGTAAATGCTGAAGAGGGTGTGGAGAAAAGGGAACCCTCCTACACTGTTGGTGGGAATGCAAACTGGTTCAGCCACGCTGGAGAACAGTATGGAGGTTTCTTAAAAAACTAAAAATAGAGCTACCATATGATCCAGCAATCCCACTCCTGGACGTATATCCAGAGAAAACCATAATATGAAAGGACACATGCACCCCAATGTTCATTGTGGCACTATTTACAATAGCCAGGACATGTAAGCAACCTAAATATCCATCAACACAATAATGAAAAAAAAGGATGTGGTAAATAATACAATGGAATACTACTCAGCCATAAAAAAAGAATGAAATTGGGTCATTTGTAGAGACATGGATGGATACAGAGACTGTCATACAGAGTGAAGTAAGTCAGAAAGAGAAAAACGAGTATCGTATATTAACACATAGAATCTGAAAAAATTGGTATAGACGATCTTATTTACAAAGCAGAAATAGAGACACAGACATAGAGAACAAACGTATGGATACCAAGGCAGGGGTGGGTAGGATGAGTTTGGGAGTTTGGGATTGACATATATACACTATTGATACTATGTACTATGTATAAAATAGATAACTAATGAGAACCTACTGTATAGCACAGGGAACTATACTCAGTACTCTGTGGTGACCTAAATGAGAAGGAAATCCAAAAAAGAGGGGATATATGTATATGAACTTATAGCTGATTCACTGCTGTACAGTGTAAACTAACACAATATTATAAAGCAACTTCCCTAGTGGTGCAGTGATTAGGAATCCACCTGCCAAAGCAGAGTACATGGGTTCCAGCCCTGGTCCGGGAAGATCCCACATGCAGCGGAACAAGTAAGCCCGTGAGCCACAACTACTGAAGCCCGCGCACCTAGAGCCCATGCTCTGCAACAAGAGAGGCCACTGCAATGAGAAGCCCATGCACCTCAACGAAGAGTAGCCCCTGCTCGCCGCAACTAGAGAAAGCCCCCGTGCAGTAACGAAGACCCAATGCAGCCAAAAATAAAATAAATAAATAAATATTTTTAATAAAGAAAATGTTTAAAAAAAAAAAGAAAGCAAACTTATGGTTACAGGGGGGGAAAGGAGGGAGGAGGGATAAATTGGGAGACTGTGATTGACATATATACACTACTACGTAAAAAACATATAATCAACAAGGACCTACTGTATAGCACAGGGAACTCTATTCAATACTCTCTAATGACTTATATGGGGAAAGAATCTAAAAAAGAATGGATTTATGTACATGTATAACTGATTCACTTTGCTGTATACCTGAAACTAACACAACGTTGTAAATCAACTATACTTCAATAAAAATTTAAATCTATTTGTGAATATATATATTATATATATAAATTTAGGTTGAGGAGAATTAATACTAGACAGGGCACAAGAAGGTCAAGTTTATCTCCACTGTTTACCAGCCATGGGTTTTGGCCAATTTGTTTTCTAATGAGGACATTAAAGCATGAGTTTAAAATGAGACTATGTATAGAAGTGATTTACTAAGCTATAAAACACTAAACCAAAAAAAAAAAAAAGATTCTGGTATTATAATCAGGATGGTAGTATAGTTTGGAAGCACCAACTTTTATTAAGATTGGATGATTAGTAATTTGTAACCCTAGTTGTGATAGCAGCCTCATTGGGGCTGCTGAAGAAGCCCTTGTCTCACAGATGACATTAAAACACTTTCAGAGTGTCCCTTCAGGGCATCCCATGAGCATCACTGAAAGGAGAATAGCAGAGAAAAATAACGCTCTGCATCTGTCAAGTCTTCCATTTCTTGACTGATGAGCAGAGGAGGCTACGAAGCTGGGAATAAGAAGGCATCATTACCACGAGATCCAGGCAGAGTGCTTGTTTTACATTGTCTCATAGGAAATTTCTTGGCTTCCAGATCATTTTAAGAGGCAGAGAAAATAGAAATTCTGTCCACAGGAGGCAGCATGTGGCACGATTAGGTTTTGGAAATGAGAGGTCCAGCCAATAGTGCTTTGCTGGCCATGGAATTTTTCTTGTAGTTCTTGCATGCATCAAATAAGCTGAAGTTAAATGTGAACGTAATCACTTTTTGGTTGTTGTCAGGAGGGATTTTTTTTGATAGGTACTGATTTTTTTTAGGTCTAATCTGAAATCAGACTTAATTTCAGCAGACATATTCTCCCTTTGAAGGGAGAAGTTAAGGCTACTTTTATCTAGGTAAAACAAAAAAAACACTCAGGCTATTAAAATATATGTTTGCAGAGTCAAGTTGACAGGTGGATGCTATTTGTTAAGTGCAAATAATACATTCTACTAAGTCTAAAAACGCAGGAATTCTTTTAGACACATTCAACTTGGGTTTTATTTTGAGGCCCCCATTTGGCCAAGATGGCTGACTGTAATCTCAGTAGATTTGGGTTCTAAGTTGAGTTTTAAGTTTCAGGGGGTTTGTGTTTTGCCAGGTATGGGCTAGGTTTTGGAGGTGGTGGTAAGGTGGGGTGAGGGGAGGAGGTGGATTTGGTCCTTGATACATCTGGCCAATTAGGTATCAGCTGGGATGATCATCTTCTTGTCTAAGACCTAAGTCCCTTTCAGTTGAGCATCTTCCTCTCCTCAGCCACTCCCGGGCACTCAGAATCTGGGCTGAGTCTGTCTTCAAGAGAGACCACAGATATCTCCCAAATTAGCTACTTATCCTTGCCTAGATAGTCCGTACGGCCATTTAATTTTATAACCGTGCCTGATCCTGGGTTCTAGTAGGGAAATGGACATAATTTGCTTCTGTTCTTTGATCTGACAAGTCTATTTCAAAGATATTTTTTAAAACTTTTTATCTGGAAATAATTTTAAACTTCCAGAAAAAACCAAGAATGGTACAAAGTATCCTGTATATTCTTTATCCAATTTCACTAATTTTTAATATGTTGCTGCACTTGCTTTATCATTCTCCCTCTCTAGATACGTATTTTAATTTTTTCAACAATTTGAGGTAAGTTGCATGAATCATCCCACTTTACCCCGTAATATTTCAGTGTGTATTTCCTCATAACAAAAAAATTTTCTCATATAGTCAGAGTTCAGTTAGTAAACTCAGGACATTTAACCCTGGTACAATACTTTCATGTCATCTACAGTTCATATTCCAACTTGTCAGTGTTTTAGTTTCATCAATTGTCCCAATTATGTCGTTTCTGCACCTTTTTCTAGTCTAGAGTCAAGTGTTGCATTTAGGTGTCATTTCTGTTTAACACCATTTAATGTAGAACAATTCATCAGTTTTTCTTTGTCTCTCATGTTATGGATATTTGTGAAGAATTTCATAATATAACATATCTCCATTTCGGATTCTCCAAAGTTTCCTCAAGATCTGTGTTTGATTAGAACACTGCGTGAGTGACATTATGCCCTCCTCAAGTGTCACATCTAGAGATTCATGGTTTCTGTGTGGCCCTTATTGGAGATGGTACCTTTGAGTGTTTGGTTAGTATTCTGTCCCATTTCTCTACTACATAATTTTTTTTTCCTGTAATAAGTATATTGTAAGGAAATATTTTGAGATTATATAATATTCTGTTTCTTATCAAAATTGCCCCCCCCAACTATTGATGATGCTTGCTTAAATCAGTTATTACCATGACAGAATGGTGATTTTCTGATCCATCATTCTTTTATAAGTTGATACACTAGAGTTAAAAAAAGCTTTCTTTTTCATCTATCCATTATCTTCATATCTATCTAATCATCTATTTATGTATTGTCTATCTATATATCTATTCTATCAGTTCTATCATCAGTATAGACTCATGGGTCCTTACAATGATCCTATACAGTGACTTATAAGCTCTTAATGTCCTCACTTATTTTGATGATCAAATTGCCCTGCGTTTGGCCAGTGAGAGCCCCAGTCTTACTCCTGTGTCTCTCTGACATGCTCCTTTCCATTGGGAAGCACCTTCTTAAGTTGTGGCACAAGATGTTCTATTCTTATCTTATCCTCTTCTTGCACCAGCTCCACAATCAGTCATCTTTCCAAGGATACTTACTCTTTTTCACTAGGAATGATATTTAGAAACCACTTTCTGGGCCCTAGGTGTACTCTTTGCTTCTAGGCTCTTTCGTGTGAGTTAGAAACACACACGAAATTGTGAATCCCATAGTGTTCTTGCTTGTCTAACTCATTGCATAATTGTAGCTGCTTTTCTTCCACAGTGAGACCTTGACTGCCAACAACATCCATATATCTATTTACTCAGTCCTACAATACACACAAAATAGTTTCAGAATTTGTCATTCCTGTATTACTCCACAATATAAACAAACAGACCAAGATTGATTTGCAGCTCTTTATTCCTCTTCACATGAGGGCAGATACAGCCAAACTACAATATGCAATTTTACTTGGATTAGATTTATTGTTTTTCCCTCAGTGTACTTACTTATTCACTTGAAATAATGCATCAGTTCTAGAGTTCCATCCATTCTTGTTGATTCAATGTTATTTTTTTAATACACTGAACATTAATATGAATCAAAAGAGCAAAACCATACAAAAAATATACTCAGACAAGGGTCCCTCCCTTTTCCATACTTCATAATTCTTTTACTCTATTCTCAATCCCTTAGAATTAACCAGTTTACTTACTTTCTGGTTTATTCTACCTGTATTTAGTTTTTTTGTTTTGTTTTGTTTGTTTGTTTTTTTTGCAGTACGCGGGCCTCTCACTGTTGTGGCCTCTCCCATTGCGGAGCACAGGCTCCAGACGCGCAGGCTCAGTGGCCATGGCTCACGGGCACAGCCGCTCCGTGGCATGTGGGATCATCCCGGACCGGGGCACGAACCTGCGTCCCCTGCATCGGCAGGCGGACTCCCAACCACTGCGCCACCAGGGAAGCCCACTACCTGTATTTAGTTTTGAAAAATTAAAAAGACCATGTATGCTTTCTTGGTTCCCCTTTGGTTTTAATATCTGTGAATCATACTTAGTAAGAGCCCCCCAGCAAAGAGCACTTTGCTCGTCACTTCAGTTATATCCTGTTTATCCTGGAAATCACTCATCATTTCATAGAGATATTTTTTTATTCTTTTTTACAGATGCAGTTTTCTAACACTTCTCTTATGTTTGCCCATTTAGATAGTTTCCAGTATTTTATAATTACAAACAATGCTGCAACAAATGACCTTCTCCAGAGCTTTTTTTGTATTGTTGTAGGTATAATCTCAGTGTAAATTCTTAGAGGAAGAACCAGGACTCCTTGGGGAAATGCCTGACTCTGGGCTTGGAGTAGGGCCAGTCTGAAATAATTTGAATATCTTGTGACAGAAAGTAAGACAGTGCTCTGAAAGTGACAGAGACATGTCAAAAAGACCCAGGGGCAAGCTTGAATGTGTTCTCACAGGCCAAATCTGGAACAATTTGAGCATCAAGATAAATGAGGGTCCTAGGGTGAATGTGAATGTAGGTTTTTGGACAAATCTGTTGACAAATTCCCCTCCACAGAGGTCGTGTGTTTTGGTAGTCCCCTTCAGCAGTGCATGGAGTGCCTTGTTCTCCACTCTGACAACAGAATTCAAGACTGAATTCTTGCCAATCTGCTGATGAGAAATGATATATCAGTATGGTTTTAATTTGCATTTCTCTAACTATGAATGAGTTGGAACACCTTTTCATATGATCAAGGGTCATTTTTGCATAGTTTTTGTTAATTCTCAGTTCCAGTCTGTTTCCCAGTTTTCTCTAGAATTTGTGGTCTTTGTTTTCTTAATTTTTAAATGTCCTTATCTGTACAGTAGGGATATTAGTCTGTCATATATGTTTCAAATATTTGCTTCTGATTTGTCATTTGTTCTTTGCTTATTTCTTTTTCAATTCAGAATAAAGTACTTAAAAACTTTTTATATAGTCAATTTCTGAACCTGTGTGTGTGTGTGTGTGTGTGTGTGTGTGTGTGTGTGTGTGTCTGAATTTTCTGTTATAATTAGAAAACGTTCCCTTACTCTCAGGTTACAGAGAAATTCACCCATGTTTTCTTCTAACACTTAAGTAACTGCATTTATTACATTTAGATTGCTGAGTCACTGGGAACTTAGAATGAGATTTCTTTTTTCTCTATTGCATTTCACTGTTTTGGTCTACATTCCTCTCCCATTTTGCTTTCTAACATCTTGCATTCTTGGTAACATTCTTCATTTCCCTTTTACCCTAGCATGCTTTTAGTTTCCATTTTGTGCTGAGGATGGGGCCTGGTTTATAGAAAGAGCTTCAAGTGTTCACCTTACCATTTTGCTGTTTAGGATCTAGAGCACTGTGGTTGGTAGAAACCAACAGAAATATATGTGAGTCATGTATGTAATTTTAAATTTTTTTACTAGTCACATTAAAAAAGTCAAAATAAACAGGAGAAATTAATTTTAATAATATTTTCAATTTAATCCACACATCCAAAGATAACCATTTCAACATGTAATTAGTGTAAGATATTTTATGAAATTTTCCTTTTTCCTTATTAAATCTTCAAAATCTGTTGTGTATTTTATACTTAACAACCACCTCAGTTTGAACTCGCCACATTCAAGTGCCCAAAAGCCACATGTAGCCAACTGCTACCATACTGCAAGGCACAGATCTAGATAATTCTGCTTATTCTCATGGACAATACTGTGGCTCAGAGCAGTATATCTAGCATCAAAAATTTGGGAGACTTGATCCAGAAAGAAGATTTTAAATGGTTCTGTGAATTTTTAGAAAATGCTGGATGAAAACCCTGAGGGTACAATTCTCCAAACAGCGGGCAAGGATCACATGTAGGTTCCCTTTTCTGTCTTTTTTATGTGTTCTTAAGATTCTGACCATGCTGTGGGCAGCACACACAACAAGATAATTGTGATGGCTGTTTACATGTGAGCAGAGGCTGCATTACAAGCATGATGGTGGAAAGCTTTTTTTGTCTTGACCTGCTGGCACCCTCATTAGTAGAGTATCAACATTCCACAAACCTGATTGGTTTTTGTTACCCTGATGACTTTAGGGAGGTCATGGCCACTAGAGAGGCATCCTAATGTTGGGGAAGGGTGGAGTTAAGTTTAAAGCAATCCCTAAGATTTTAGAGATGACTGGGTACCATTTTCCACATGGATCAATATTATATCATCTATTTCTTCAAAAATGGTGACCAGTCATTCTTAAATGAAATAACAAGGTACTAGAATGAAGTTTATTTTGCTGGTACTGAGTAATGTCTATTGTATGACCACTCTATCATCCAAGACCCATTTGGAAAATGGACCATGGGTTATAAAACTGCTGCAGTACAGTATATCACAAATCAGAGGGGAGAAGAAACACTGTAAAGACTTGTTGATAAAAATCTCTAAAAGATGTTCTAAGCCTGGCAGAGTATTCTTAATTCTCTATCCAAAATCTTTTGAGAATTGAAAAAAGCTAAGGACCTTGAAAAACCTGCACATTAGCAAATACACATAGTATCTGCTTGCAATTTCAGGGCTCACTGCAGACTAAGTGTTCACAAACCTCATAATGCAAGTTGGTGGGGAGCTGATCCAACAGGTCATTCTTATCTAGAGGAAAATGTAGTCACTTTGTAGCCTACTGGGATAAGAGTTAGAGACAGAGGCAACAAATTTCTATGGTCAGAAAGAAACAACGGTCTTTATTTGTGGCTTTAAGGAACTAAAGATCAGAATCTTTAGGCTATGAGTCATTTTTACTTATTTAGAGTCCCTAGTGCCCAACGCTATGAGGAGAAGGCTGTAAAAGAAGAGTCATAATACTCTTTTATGCTCAAGAAAGGAAACAGAGAATATGATTACATACTCAGATGTGAAGTCCTATAATGTAGATAGACCAGATTGCAAAATCATTTATAAATACTAAGGAAATATATATATATTAAACAGAATACATTGACAGGACTTACATGATCTTACTTCTGATTTTCCATAAATAAATTCATGATCAGGGATCAGAAATTCACTATGACATTTTGCTAAAGGAACCATAGTTTAAGCTTACTGGCCTAGTTCCTTCTTGCTTTTGCAGAAAAGTTGCTTTATAGCCAGGAAGGAACAGCTGTTGGCAAGCAGTCAAGCAGACAAGTTTCTGAGCCTGTCTCAGAAAGGATGCTATGTCTTTGGGCTAAGATATTCTGGGAATAAAAAGCCTACTGACTTTGACTGAACCCTGTGAAACAATATCACTGCTGACTATAGCATCACTCCTCAGAACATCTAAAGTTAAGTACTTGTGCTGCACAGAAAGGCATTTTGGTTAGTTTTCTGACAGCTATGGATCCCAGAGAGTTGGTCTCCTGTGTCGTTCTTGCTGAGTACAGAGTGAAAGCATTTTCTATCTCCTGCTGGAGCTTTAAACAAAAATGAAAACAGGATTTGTAAAATATTTGGGACCCTGCCACAGAGTTACAAACTAGAATCTCAGACAACCCAAACCGCCAGCTGAGTAACCTGGCTTTGTGTTTTCTAACAATGGCCATGTCCCAGTCGGGACCTGGAACACACACGCCTTTTATCAGGGTACATATTCCAAAAAACTCTTTGTGAAGAGAAGGTGTTGTTTGGTAACATGAGGAACCAGCCAGAACAAATAGACAGAATTGAATCCAACTCCACCAGTGACTGGCTATGAGGCTGTGGACCAGTCTTTCATTCTTGAATGCACAGGTTTAGTGTGCAGGTGAATGGGCAAATGGACATAGAGGAGGTTTGAAAACTGACTAACTCGAAGTTATTATTAGCTGAATTAGGATATTTCCGGGAATTTCTCTTTTTTATTCTATTGAATGATTAGAATAGGAAAGTCTCAATATAGAAATAAAAGACAGTGCAATAGGACCATAGTTGTTTAGAGCCTGGGAATGATATGGTGGAGGCAAACCACTGAGGGTTTTTCCAGGCTCTTTACCTCCCAGCCTTGTGCTTCTCCTCCCACAGGGGTTGCGTTTGCCAGGGTAGCAACACCCATCGGCAGCTCAGAAACAAGCCACGGTGACACTCAGGCTGGAAGTGCTAGGGTTCCATGGCAGAGCTGCATGGGGGCTGATGTTGAGGGTCTGCCTAGGAAAGAGACGAAGGGGACAGGCTGGGGCTCAGGCAGGATTAAGGACAGGGTTTAAGAAGAGTGAAATGAGACAGAAGGCAGAAGCCAAGTAGCCTATTCTTTGAGTTCCTGTCTCAAATGAACAACTGATTTGAGACCTAAATGGCTGGGATGGGACTCTGCGTAAGATTCTCCTGCACTGACACTAGAAGTTTTGCAAGTCTGGAGTGACATTTGTGATTCTTTTTAATGAAAGTGAACATGTTTGCTTCTTCAGGCTGCAGTGGAAGGAGACAGGTGTGGTTAGACAGCCTTAGTATCCCTACTACATTGTATCACTGCACCACTGTATTACTGCACTACTTTACTCTGGGAGGACACGATGTCCTACTACTTGGTAGGTGCTTGGCTGCTTCTGCAATGAAGCCTGGGTTAGAGAGATTTTAGTGATGTTGGGAAGAACAGACACTGTCGTATTAATCACAGCCTTTTTTCTTTTCTGCTTTACTTTCTATCCCCTTTTCTTCTTGCTCCTAAAAATTCATATTTTTAGATAAACTATTACCAGGTAAAACTATAACCCCTGTCAATGGCCTACTCATTAAAAAGAAACTCTAAATATGTTTGTATCTTTTAAGAGTTTTTCTTGAGCACTTACCCAATATCAGGCACTACAGTTAAGTCCATTATTTACTTTAAGTATGTCATTTACTGCATGCAGAACCCTACTGTTAATATGCTGTTATCCTGGAGACGTCTATAAATGAGGAAAATGATGGATTAAGTGTGACACAGTCCATGAGAAACAGAGCTGGGATGTGAAACTCAGGCTGCCTGTACAGCTCCACATTCAACCTATTTCATTGCATCCAGTGGCTTCCTATGGTCTCCCACATCAGCAAAACAAATGAAGCAAAACCATTTTCAAGCTAATTAGCTAAGGCCCCCGGCTAGTAGCAGGTAGCAGATTTCAGGAACCACCTTGCTTCCCCATCACTTTTTTTTTTTTAGACATCTTTATTGGAGTATAATTGCTTTACAATGGTGTGTTAGTTTCTGCTTTATAAAAAAGTGAATCAGTCACACATATACATATGTTCCCACATCTCTTCCCTCCTGAGTCTCCCTCCCTCTGACCCTCCATACCCCACCCCTCTAGGTGGTCACAAAGCACTGAGCTGATCTCCCTGTGCTATGCAGCTGCTTCCCACTAGCTATCTATTTTACGTTTGGTAGTGTATATATGTCCATGCCACTCTGTCACTTCATCCCAGCTTACCTTTCCCGCTCCCCGTGTCCTCAAGTCCATTCTCTAGTAGGTCTGAGTCTTTATTCCCCCCCATCACTTTTAATCTCACTCCCTGAATGCATCACGCATCCTTGCCTCTCACCTGTTTGCTGTTCGATTTCTTGCACTTTCAGTGTATAAATTCTGGCAGTGCTCTCTTCCCCATGCAGGCTTTGGGCTCTCTTTTAGGTTCTTTTTCCAGGACTCTGGAAGGAGGCAGAAAAAAGTTCTACCAGACAGGGATCCTGTGAAGATAAAATTATGTATATAAGGTATAAGTCATCAACAAACAGTAACTGCTGTCACCATTAATATTATATTACAGAACTCTGGCTTTACCCAACTTTTTTTATAAGCAGCAATTTCCCAGTCTCAACCACCCCAATCCATTACAAACACATAATAAAGATCCAACTTGCACATGACCCTTTTCAGGAAATGGTGACTGTTAAGCTGAATTTCAATTTTTAGCATAAAATGTACAAGTCATTTGGACCCTAACACTGAGGAAGGTTTAAAAAAAATGTGTGTAAACTTTCCACCTTATGTCAGAATCTTTCCATGGAAGTTATAAAATTTCATTTTCTTCTATTGTGTGGGTTTGTATGAGTAGGAGACAAATGTTTTCAAAAGTCTATCACCTCAATCAGTTTATGAAGAATATTTTTTAAAAAATAAATCTTCAAAGATTCTAGGCTAGCATATAGCTTGAGTTAAAATTTTAAGAAAGGGGACGGAAAGACATGGAAAATGGACCATGCTGATTTTAAGTAACATTTATTCTGCTCTTTCTTTGAATGTTTTTTTGAACAAAGCTTACTTTTTAGATGAAAGAAATAAACTCAAGAACACTTAGATGTGATTCTTAGGATAGATACTTTATAAATGGAGATACATAGATAGATAGATAGATACCCTTTAAGACAGAATGCTATAGTAACATCCTGAGTATATTAGATGCTATTCTATTTGATTTATTATTATTACATTTGACTCTGTGATGCTTATTTAATCATCTTCCTGACTTTGAAGGTTCTTCCTTATCCTTTGTACTGCAGGGAATACATAATGTAATGAAAATAAAAGAGGCTAAAATACTCTATTTTTACTGGTAGCACAACACTAATTTAACACATACCTGTGTACATGTTATTTAAACTCTTCAGTTCATTGTTTTGAATGGGAATACTAATGCCTACATATTTCTGCTTTGCAGAGTTAGCTACTAATCAACTGTGAAAAAACTTGATAAATTGAATCACTTTGACAACTATATGTCTTACCTTCTGGAATCAGTCTTTTTTATCCTTTCTCTCCTTTGCTATCCCAGCCATGTTACACTTTTCCTGCCCCCATGGCTTCAGTTTTTTCCCTTTTTCTGGAATGCCTTTCAATCTCCTGCGCATTTATCCAAATCTCTTTCTTCTTTCTAGACTCAGTTCAAATCCTGGCTCTACAGTAATGCCATTATCTCCACAACTCAAAAATCCTATAGCATTTAATACCTGAACCATACAATTGACTTCAATTTTTTTTTTTCACAAGCCCATGCTCATCATTTGCTCTAAAATTCTTGCTTGATTAACCCTATATTAGGCATTATGCATCCCATTGGTGAGTATATGGTGAACTTGCAATGATTATTTTGCATGTATGAGAACAATGCTTAATCTGTCCAACTAGATTATCATCTACTCAAGAGTAGCAATGCTGTCTTGTATCCTTATAGTAATGCATATTCTGGCTCCTTCAGGTTTACTTTTTTTTTCCCCATGTTTACTTTTGTTTGGCAGACTGGTAGACTTCAAGACTTTAGGTGGGTTATTTTCCCCAAAGCTAATAAAGTATAACAGGGCTTCAACTGACAGTATGTTTGTTGAGTTTCCTTTTGTTATTTACGGTTTACTTGTCTCTGATGACAATCTAGTCTCTCAAAAACGCTGTTAAAATATCTAGCACGTCTTTGATATAATGGCTACCATATATTACGTGGCTTGTGTCCTAACTGGAGTCAGATCGACGCAGTATTGATGCTCCCTCTATCACTTCCTAGCTCTGTAACCCTGGGTGAATAGCTTAACCTGCCCTAGTCTCACGTATTTATCTATAAAATGGGGATTTTAATTCTATCAGTCTCAGAAGGTTTGTCGTGAGAATTAAATGAGGGTAACTATGAAGAATAAATAAGGGAGTGCATGAGATATGCCATCAATAATAAGAGTGTCCTACTGTTCTAGGCATGGCTATTAACTGTATGCTGTGCATATATTAGCTCATGAGAGAGGTTAGCAGAGGTTAACATAATGGAGGGTCATGTAAATGGAGTCACACAGCTAGGAGGTGGTAGAGCAGGGACTTGAATATAGGCATCTGACTCTAGAACCTGGGCTTTGAATCACCGTGCACTCGATATAATTCTGATTCAAACCTTGAGAGTATCAAAAATGTTACTTTCTACCCCTTGATGCAGAAAATATAAATCCCACCCAAACAAAACAAAAATATTTACATCAAAACATTGATATTGGGCTTCCCTGGTGGCGCAGTGGTTAAGAATCTGCCTGCCAACGCAGGGGACATGGGTTCGAGCGCTGGTCCGGGAAGATCCCACATGCCATGGAGCAACTAAGCCCGCATGCCACAGCTACTGAGTCTGTGCTCTTGAGCCCATGAGCCACAACTACTGAAGCCTATGTGCCACAACTACTGAAGCCTGCGTGCCTAGAGCCTGTGCTCCACAACAAGAGAAGGCACCGCAACGAAGAGTAGCCCCCACTCGCTGCAACTAGAGAAAGCTGGCGCACAGCAACAAAAGACCCAATGCACCAATGAATAAATAAATAAATAAATAAATAAATAAATAAATAAATAAATAAAATAAAAAAGAATAGCTCAACCCCTAGGGTTGCTTTAAAAAAAAAAAACATTGATATTGAAGGAGGACAGAGGATCTTTCTTTGCTCATTTTATTTTTAAAAAATTTTTATTTATTAAATTATTTACTTTTTAACCTCTTTATTGGAGTATAACTGGTTTACAATGGAGTGTTACTTTCTGCTTTATAACAAAGTGAATCAGCTATACATATACATACACCCCCAAATCTCTTCCCTCTTGCGCCTCCCTCCAACACTCCATATCCCACCCCTCTAGGTGGTCACAAAGCACCGAGCTGATCTCCCTGTGCGATGTGGCTGCTTCCCACTAGCTATCTATTTTACACTTGGTAGTGTATACGTGTCCATGCCACTCTTTCACTTCTTCCCAGCTTACCCTTCCCCCTCCCCATGTCCTCAAGTCCATTCTCTATGTCTACATCTCTATTCCTGTCCTGCCCGCCCCTAAGTTCTTCAGAAACATTTTTTTTTAGATTCCATATTTATGTGTTAGAATATGGTATTTGTTTTTCTCCTTCTGACTTACTTCACTCTGTATGACAGACTCTAGGTCCATCCACCTCACTACAAATAACTCAATTTCGTTTCTTTTTACGGCTGAGTAATATTCCATTGTATATATGTGCCACATCTTCTTTATCCACCCATCTCTCAATGGACACTTAGGTTGCTTCCATGTCCTGGCTATTGTAAACAGAGCTGCAATGAACACTGTGGGACATGACTCTTTTTGAATTATGGTTTTCTCAGGGTATATGCCCAGTAGTGGGATGGCTGGGTCGTATGGTAGTTCGATTTTTAGTTTTTTAAGGAACCTCCATACTGTTCTCCATAGTGGCTGTATCAATTTACATTCCCACCAACAGTGCAAGAGGGTTCTCTTTTATTCACACCTTCTCCAGCATTTATTGTTTGTAGATTTTTTGATGATGGCCATTCTGACTGTTGTGAGGTGATACCTCATTGTAGTTTTGATTCACATTTCTCCAATGATTAGTGATGTTGAGCATCCTTTCATGTATTTGTTGGCAATCTGTATATCTTCTTTGGAGAAATGTGTATTCAAGTCTTCTGCCCATTTTTGGATTGGGTAGTTTGTTTTCTTTGATAATGAGCTACTTGTAAATTTTGGAGATTAATCCTTTGTTGGTTGCTTCGTTTGCAAATATTTTCTCCCGTTCTGAGGGTTGTCATTCCATCTTGTTTATGGTTTCCTTTGCTGTGCAAAAGCTTTGAAGTTTCATTAGGTCCCATTTGTTTATTTTTGTTTTTATTTCCATTTCTCTACAAGGTGGGTCAAAAAGGATATTGCTGTGATTTATGTCAAACAGTGTTCTACCTATGTTTTCCTCTAAGAGTTTTATAGTGTCTGGCCTTATACTTATGTCTTTAATCCATTTTGAGTTTAATTTTGGGTATGGTGTTAGGGAGTGTTCTAATTTCATTCTTTTACATGAGCTGTCCAGTTTTCCCAGCACCACTTACTGAAGTGGCTGTCTTTTCTCCATTATATATTCTTGCCTCCTCTATCAAAAATAAGGTGACCATATGAGAGTGGGTTAATCTCTGGGCTTTCTATCCTGTTCTTTTGATCTATATTTCTGTTTTTCTGCCAGTACCATACTGTCTTGATTACTGTAGCTTTGTAGTATAGCCTGATGTCCGGGAGCCTGATGCCTGCAGCTTTGTTTTTCTGTCTCAAGATTGCTTTTGCTATTCAGGGTGTTTTGTGTTTCCATACAAATTGTAAAACTTTTTTTCTAGTTCTGTGAAAAATTCCATTGGTAGTCTGATAGGGATTACATTGAATCCATAGACTGCTTTGGGTAGTACAGTCATTTTCACAATGTTGATTTTTCCAATCCAAGAACATGGTATATCTCTGCATCTGTTTGTATCATCTTTAATTTCCTTCATCACTGTGTTATAGTTTTCTGCATACAAGTCTTTTGTCTCCTTAGGTAGGTTTATTCCTAGGTATTTTGTTCTTTTTGTTGCAGTGGTAAATGGGAGTGTTTCCTTAATTTCTCTTTCAGATTTTTTATCATTGGTGTATAGGAATGCAAGAGATTTCTATGCATTAATTTTGTATCCTGCAACTTTACCAGATTCATTGATTAGCTCTAGTAGTTTTCTGGTAGCATCTTTAGGATTCTCTTTATAGTATCATGTCATCTGCAAACAGTGACAATTTTACTTCTTCTTTTTCAATTCGGATTCCTTTTATTTCTTTTTCTTCTCTGATTGCTGTAGCTAAATCTTCCAAAACTATATTGAATAATATTGGTGAGTGTGGGCAGCCTTGTCTTGCTCCTGATCTTAGAGGAAATGGTTTCAGTTTTCACCATTGAGAACAGTGCTGGCTGTGGGTTTGCTGTATATGGCCTTTATTATGTTGAGGAAAGTTCCCTCTATGCCTACTTTCTGGAGGGTTTTTATCATAAATGGGTGTTGAATTTTGTTGAAAGCTTTTTTTGCATCTATTGCATCTATTTTCTCCTTCAATTTGTTAACATGGTGTATCATTTTGATTGATTTGACTATACTGAAGAATCCTTGCATTCCTGGAATAAACCCCACTTGATCATGGTGTATGATCTTTTTAAGGTGCTGTTGGATTCTGTTTGCTAGTATTTTGTTGAGGATTTTTGCATCTATGTTCATCAGTGATATTGGCCTGTAGTATTCTTTCTTTGTGACATTTTTGTCTGGTTTTGGTATCAGGGTAATGGTGGCCTCGTAGAATGAATTTGGGAGTGTTCCTCCCTCTGTTATATTTTGGAAGAGTTTGAGAAGGATACGTGTTAGATCTTCTCTAAATGTTTGATAGAATTAGCCTGTGAAGCCATCTGGTCCTGGGCCTTTGTTTGTTGGAAGATTTTTAATAACACTTTCAATTTCAGTCCTTGTGACTGGTCTGTTTATATTTTCCAGTTTTTCCTGGTTCAGTCTCGAAAGGTTGTGCTTTTCTAAGAATTTGTCCATTTCTTCTAGGTTGTTCATTTTATTGGCATAAATTTGCTTGCAGTAATGTCTCATGATGCTTTGTATTTCTGCAGTGTCAGTTGTTACTTCTCCTTTTTCATCTAATTCTACTGATTTGAGTCTTCTCCCTTTTTTTCTTGATGAGTCTGGCTAATGGTTTATCAATTTTGTTTATCTTCTCAAAGAACCAGCTTTTAGTTTTACTGATCTTTGCTATCATTTCCTTCATTTCTTTTTCTTTTATTTCTGATCTGATCTTTATGATTTCTTTCCTTCTGCTAACTTTGGGGTTTGTTTGTTCTTCTTTCTCTAACTGCTTTATGTGTAAGGTTAGGTTGTTTATTTGAGATGTTTGTTTCTTGAGGTAGGACTGTATTGCTGTAAACTTCACTCTTAGAACTGCTTTTGCTGTATCTCATAGGTTTTGCATCATCCTCTTTTCATTGTCATTTGTTTCTAGGTATTTTTTTATTTCCTCTTTGATTTCTTCAGTGATCTCTTGGTTATTTATTAGTGTATTGTTTAGCTTCCACGTGTTTGTATTTTTTACAGATTTTTTTCCTGTAATTGATAGCGTCTTATAGCGTTGTGGTCAGAAAAGATACCTGATATGATTTAAATTTTCTTAAATTTACCTGGGCTTGATTTGTGACCCAAGATATAATCGATCCTGGAGAACGTTCCATGAGCACTTGAGAAGAAAGTTTATTCTGTTGTTGTTGGATGGAATGTCCTATAAATATCAATTAAGTCCATCTTGTTTAATGTATCATTTAAAGCTTGTGTTTCCTTATTAATTTTCATTTTGAATGATCTGTCCATTGGTGAAAGTGGAGTGTTAAAATCCCCTACTATGACTGTGTTACTGTCGACTTCCCCTTTTATGGCTGTCAGCATTTGCCTTATGTATTGAGGTGCTCCTATGATGGGTGCATAAATAATCACAATTGTTATCTCTTCTTCTTGGATTGATCCCTTGATCATTATGTAGTGTCCTTCTTTGTCTCTTGTAATAGTCTTTATTTTAAAGTTTATTTTGTCTGATATGAGAATTGCTACTCCAGCTTTCTTTTGATTTCCATTTGCATGGAATATCTTTTTCCATCCCCTCACTTTCACTCTGAATGTGTCCCTAGGTCTGAAGTGGGTCTCTTGTAGACAGCATATATACAGGTCATGTCTTATATCCACTCAGCCAGTCTGTGTCTTTTGGTTGGAGCATTTAATCCATTTACATTTAAGGTCGTTATCGACACATATGTTCCTATTACCATTTTCTTAATTGTTTTTGGTTTGTTATTGTAGGTCTTTTCTTTCTCTTTTGTTTCCTGCCTAGAGAAGTTCCTTTAGCATTTGTTGTAAAGCTGGTTTGGTGGTGCTGAATTCTCTTAACTTTTGCTTGTCTGTAAAGTTTTTAATTTCTCCATGAAATCTGAATGAGATCCTTGCTGGGTAGAGCAATCTTGGTTGTAGCTTTTTCCCTTTCATCAGTTTAAATATGTCCTGCCACTCCCTTCTGGCTTGCAGACTTTCTGCTGAAAGATCAGCTGTTAACCTTCTGGGGATTCCCTTGTATGATATTTGTTGCCTTTCCTTTGCTGCTTTTAATATTTTTTCTTTGTATTTAATTTTTGATAGTTTGATTAATTTGTGTCTTGGCATGTTTCTCCTTGGCTTTATCCTGTATGAGACTCTCTGCGCTTCCTGGACTTGACTATTTCCTTTCCCATATTAGGGAAGTTTTCAACTATAATATCCTCAAATATTTTCTCAGTCCCTTTTGTTTTCTCTTCTTTTCTGGGACCCCTATAATTTGAATTTTGGTGTGTTTAATGTTGTCCCAGATGTCTCTGAGACTGTCCTCAATTCTTTTCATTCTTTTTTCTTTATTCTGATCTGTGGTAGTTATTTCCACTATTTTATCTTCCAGGTCACTTATCCATTCTTCTGCCTCAGTCATTCTGCAACTGATTCCTTCTAGAGAATTTTTAGTTTCATTTATTGTGTTGTTCATCATTGTTTTCTTGCTCTTCAGCTCTTTAGGTCCTTGTTAAACTTTTCTTGTATTTCCTCCATTCTATTTCCAATTTGTTGGATCATCTTTACTATCATTACTCTGAATTCTTTTTCAGGCAGATTGCCTATTTCCTGTTCATTTGCTTGGTATGGTGGGTTTTTACTTTCTTCCTTCATCTGCTGCGTATTTCTCTGTCTTCTCATTTTGCTTAACTTACTGTGTTTGGGGTCTCCTGTTCGCAGGCTGCAGGTCTGTAGTTCCCGTTGTTTTTGGTGTCTGCCCCCAGTGGGTAAGCTTGGTTCAGTGGGTTCCAACAGTGTCACAATATGGAGGGTATGGGGACCGCTTTAGGTAAGATGGTCAGGGAAGGCCTATCGAAGAAGGCAGCATTTGGGACGAGCCCAGAAGGAAGGGAAGGAGTGACTACATGAAGTTCTGAGGAAATACTTTCAGGCGGCATTACCAAGTGCAGAGGTGCTGTCCAGAGAGGATTCCCAAGGTCAATGTGGCTGGAATATAATGAATGAAGGAGAACTGGCAAGAAATGATGCCAGATAGGGAGCCAAGTAATACAGGCTTATAAGCT
>NW_006797166.1:332620-373576 GCF_000442215.2 Lipotes vexillifer | reverse complement strand
ATGGAAATACAGTAGAGGACTTTAAGCAGGAGAGCAAAATGATTTGACTTATGTTGTGCAAAAATCCCTTTGGCTGCTTTGGTGAGGTGCTGATTGCAGGAAGGTCAGAGGGGGAGCAGGGAGGCTGTTTAAGGGGTTATTGTAGAGATGAGTGTGGTTTGGGCCAGGCGCTGGGAAGTATAACATTTAGAATACATTTTGAAAAGGGAGCTGACAGAACTGCTTGGTGAATTGGACGTTGGGGAGATGGGAGCAGCAAAAGGAAAGGAGCTGAGCGAAATCAAGGTTTGGCTCTTAGATTTTTGACCCAAGCAACTGTGTGAATGGTAGTGCCATTCACTGAGTCAAGAAAACAGTTTGGGGGGAGAAAATCAAGAATTCTCTTTTGCCTGTTAGACATCTTAAGGGCAGCAGATTACACCACCCCAAAATATACCATGTTGGCATAAGAATTACTTTGAGCTGAAGGTAACTGAAAAGAAGCAGTTACAAGAAAAGCTCTCTGCCTTCCCCTATTTGCCTAAAAATGGGACATACTTTTATAAAGGTGTTCCTTCTCCCCTCCCTACCAAGAAGGACAGAAGTTAGTCGCTGGATACAGTGCCAGACCCTTAACCTGGAGAAGTCACCAGAGGAATCTGTATAAAAGAACTTTACTAACTAGGCTTCGTCTCCTCCCTTGGAAGCCTAGACCTCCTTTCCTTGGTCCTGTCCTTTCTCTACAAATTTACTGCCCTTTGTTGAAGATGCTATATAAACTGGAATGCTAAGCCCCCAGGGGAGTTACTCCTTTTTCCCTGCTTATCTCTCATGTTTACATGAAGTATACAGTTTGTTTTTCTCTTGTTAATCTGTCTTTTATCAAAAGGGTTTCAGCCAAGAACTCAGAAGGGTGGAGATAAAGCTATTTCCTCCCCTACACATATAAGCACTAATCAGTTGGATATACTGTCTGGTGCTTATGAGAGAGGTGTAGGCTGGGGAAATATTTATGTAAGTCATTGGAATATAGTTAAAATTTCAAGTCCAGGAGGTGGATAAGTCCTGAATTTAGATACAAAGAGCATGGCCTACATTGACCCATGGACTCCAGCATTTAGAAGTCAAGAAAAGGAGGGAGGGCCTGCATGGAGCATAAAAAGAAAGTAGCCAGAGAGACAGTTTCTGAGAGCTGAATAAGAGGAAATAAGGAAATTCAGCTAAGAGAATAATGGTTAAATCTCACACTAGTGTTACCAAACAAAAGTTCATATGCCCAATGTACAACAAGGCCAAACAAACTGAAACATTGGAGTTTGGAGCAGAGAATGGTTTATTGTAGGGCCAGGCAAGGGGAACAGGTGGCTTGTGCTCAAAAGCCCCGAACTCCCCCACGGTTTTGAGGGAGATGTTTTCATAGGCAAAATTTGGGATGAGGGCTGCAGGGTGTGTGACTTTCTTCTGATTGGTTGGTGGTGAGGTAACAGGGCAGTGCTCTAGGCATCTTGTGCTCAGCCTGAAGCTGCCATCCTGCACCTTACTGGAGGTCTTACTTTCCTGCAGAAGAACTCAAAGATATTGTTATGTGTATCCCTGAGGAGGAACCAGGACCTGCCCCAAGGCTGCACTGTTGTTTCTTGACTGCTCCTCCCTTGTTTCTGCATCCCCTCCCTTCCCTGCCTAGCAACTGTTTGAATCTGCCCTTTGGAACTTAGGGAAGGTCAAAGAAGCTGAATGAAGCCTATTTCCTACAAATGATAGGGACAGAGTAGAATAATTAGTTAGTTTAGAACTCCCACTAGGGGATTAAAGATGGGAAATTTTAAGGGAGTTTGGGAGACTACTGTAAGCTAACAACCACTTGGGAAAAGAATCCAGTAACCTAGCAACAATCTACACTACATTGAAGGAAGACTAGGTGCATCCAAGCACCATGTACACTCAAGCCACAAACCCTGATAGTTAAAACACAAGACAATAGATACGGGGTCTGAATCTTTAAACATGAAGTCAGGGAGTTAATGGTCCTTGAAGAGGACTCTTAAGAGCATTTAAGTTAAGGTCCTTGAAGAGCACTTCTGCATGTAGCCAAGACAGAAATATAGGTGAAAGGGGAAAGAACTAGGTGAAAGGGGAAAGAACTAGGTGAAAGGGGACATTATAATGAAACTTGAGATGAATTACCATATTTTAGTATATGTCACCACCCTTTTGCTGATACACGTATGATTTAAATAGCGCCATGACAGTCCCAGTTAGACCATATAGGGTCAAAGGAGGAACTACTGATGTAAGTTTTGACATCTGGCCAAGAATGAGGAAGAAGGTGCTCTTCTCCCCCTCCCCACTTTTCTTTTGTTTATAAAAACAAAGTCCTCTCAGTCCTTAGGGCAGAGTCTTCTTGCCTGCCCGCTTGTATTTCTCACAAGTGTCCTATGCTAATAAACTCACTCTTTGCCTGCCTCTTTGCCTCTCGCTGAATTCTTTCTGCGCCAAGACAAAAGAACCAGAGCTTCAGTAAGAACTGATGCCAGGTGAGTGGTTTCAATTAAAAGACAGTGGGTTCAAGTCCCAATCTGTGTTTTGGCTGGCTTTGCATCCCACCCGAAAAGGAGTGTGGTTTCGTAAACAAGAAATGGGGGACACAGAAAGGACTTGCACCAGGGAGGGCCCCACAGGGTCCTGCTCTGTTTCACTAGGTTCAAAGCATTTGATGACAACAACATAATGGTATGATATCCACAGCATAATACTGCACAGTTACTACAGCATAATAATACTTGGGCTATGAAGTGCCCATGGTCTCACAGTGGGTGTTGTGGCAGCTACCAAGTCACACCAAAAAGGCAGTGGCTTCCCCACTTTCTACAGCACTGCTCTATTTCATATACAGACTGTAGCTTCCTGGTGTGGTCAGTGAGATCTAGGCTCTCCACTGCCTCACAACGGGATTCTCCAGCAAGCAAGGGAAAGATAAAAGAGGGAAGAAACTTATTTATTGGGGGCCAACCACTTGCCAGGCATTCTGCTATGTACTTTTATATTTTTTCTCATTTTTACCCTCTAACAATCCCGTGAAGGAGGTTACTAACCTATTGCTATAGATTAGGAACTGTGCTCAAAGAAGCTGAGTGAATTATCCAAGGTCAGAAACTTACCAGTGGCAGAGCTAGCAGTGATATCCATCGCTCTGGCTCTTGGGCCAGTTTTATTTCCACCATATCACGTTACCTTTTAAATGTACTTATCTCATAAGACCCATTTTCTAATAATTTCACCTTGGTGTAAGAGAGAGAGAAAAATCTTTCATTTATTAGCAATGTGGTGCAGAGTTTCCCATCCAAATCATTCCCATCCAAACTCCAAAATTTGGAGTTTCCCATCCAAATCATACCACAGGAGGCATTCACTACCCTAGAATAGGGCCTGTGGGATTGGGATAATTTAGTGAGTGAGTTATATAAAAAATATGCCTAGATTAGAGTAGGCTTGAGTCTCAATTTAATTATTTCAGCTAAAACACTGAAGAACTGTAGAGCTGTCACTATAAAATACCCTCTTTCCCATTTCAGTGCTATTCCTCGCCTCTCACTACTGCCATTTTGACAGGAGTAGGTCTATTTTAAAGCAACCAACCTAAAATTTGAACAAAGCCACAGTGTTCTAAGGGAAATTGTTAATTTGAATACAGTTCATCTTGAAAAACTCTGAAAGATACTTCATAATAATTTCTCATGAAACAAAAACTGGAAGCCTCTTAAGGGAACTATGAAATGAGATTTCCTTCTGCAACAAAGTCAGTGCCACACAGTATCAAAGATTATGTTACACTGCACTGCTGATGCTAGAGAAATAATCTCTCTGCTCATAATAAGAATGTGGGGACTCATGAGCGTGTTAATTAAATTCATTTATGTACCTCTTTGAAATTCAGAAAGGCTAGAATGGAGGCAACACATCATCTAAGAGAGCTGTTCCAACTTAGAAATCATCTAAGCAAGCAGAAGGTGGTTGTTTCCCTGGGTCATGGGAATCCTAGAGGGAGGAATGAAGGGAAGGAGATGAATCAGAAGCCACACTTTGATAAGATGGTATACTTGACTCCAAGATGAAAGAGACCATATCTGATTTTCTCACTGCCTTATGGTCCTCGCAAATAGCAGGGATTCAATGCACAGTTGTTGAATGAATGAGGGAAGGCAGTTTTTTTGAGTAAATACAGGAATATGTCTGAAAATAGATCCAATGCAGAGACAGAAATGTGACCTTTTCAAAACAGTAGAAGCATTTTCACACTCAATAAATGATAAAATTAGAGTTTCAAATGCTTTATCATGTGGCGTAGCTGTTTAAGGACCTCAAGTGAATGAGGGCACCAAACCAACTAGTTTAGTTTCCTGCTCAGGGGCATGCGGTGAATATGAAGATAAGGAAGGAAAAATGGGGAAAAAGAATAGAGACAGAGAGGCATTTCCAAGTTCTGAATGCAAACAGGGCAAATGACCTGAAGAGAACATGGGTCATATAACCTCACCTTTTATTCCATAACCAAAATGTAATTAGCAGAGATATTAATCTACTAAAATCACCTCTAGAAATATTACAAAATAAAGTGAAAATCTATTGAATATTCAAGACTTTAAGTAATGGCTTTTTACATTTAAAAATCAAGTTATTTCCAGTCCAGTTAAACATCCCTTCTTAAGATTTTCAAAAATCACTTCCAAAATTAAACAGGATATAGGAGTAAAAAAATGTTCTCTCTTCCTTTCTAGGATCTTTGGCTGGTCTGATAATCAAACTGACATAGGACAGATTAACAGGAGAAAAACAAATTTAATTTTGTATATATGGGAGCCCCATAAAAACATGAGGCTCAAAGAAGCTACCAAAGCAGAAATCTTTTAGACAAGGAAACAATAAATTTGTGAAGAACTGACAAGATCAAGGGGTTTGGGCACGGGGAAGTAAATCAGTGAGAAGTAACAAGCTTTGTTTATGTATGCCTTCTTGGCCCTAAATTCCCTGTCTCTGATGATAAGGATGCCTTCCACCCTCCTGGTACAGGGAAGGTATCTTTCACATGGGGGATTTATTTTCTGCTTTCAGGGGACCAAAGGTGGGTAAAGTGTCCTCTTGAACAGGCTGTTTCTCATATAACTTCAATTTAAAAGAATTAGTATACCAAAGTGAAATATGTGGGGAGAGTATACTCTGCTCCCCTTCAGAAAATAATTCTAAATTTATACTTAACTACCTGTTGTTTGCCGCTTCTGCAAAGACCTAGGCATGAATAATGAATAACAGAAATGATACTATTAAGCATTTCAAATTATTCTTTTGAATAAGATCATTTTATTTAATTTTTCCCCCTAAGGACTGGGTGTTAGCAGTTGCCATCTCACTGTTTCAATGTTTCTATTTCATTTTTCTTCATGACTTAAAAAATACTGGGAGATAATATTTAAAAATTGATGGCTATTTGTCTACTCTATTGTTGAAAATCATGCACTAAATATGTACTGAATCACCATTCCAACTGATGCTGCAGATAAATGTTAAGATCTGCTTTCACTGGAGGAGGTGATGGAGAGGACCTGAGCACCAGCTGACCCGTGAGCTGGACCCAGGCAATCAGAGGCTCCTCGTTTCTTCTGTATCCTTGGAATAAATGTTCTGACCACCGTTCACATAGCCAGAGCTGTTTCAAGGATGCAGGCTTGAGAGAGTGAGGTGTTAACAGCCATCTGGATGGTATACGTGACTCAATGCAGTTAAGGCCAGTTATATAAACTTTTAAGATTCTGGTGGATGGGGTGTGGACATCTACGCAACTGTGGCCATACAAGACAAGCCTCGTATGTAAGTTCTCTTGCTTGTTAACCTGCCACCTACGCATCTGGAGTGGTCTGCCTCTTTCTTCTGTCTCTCTTTGCCCTCCATGTGTGGGACCAGTTCGCAAACCAACAGCTTTATGCACAACAATGAAGAAGGTTGCTTTGATGCTGGTGCACTTTCTACATTAGTTTTCTATTTCACTTCTGAACAACCTTTTGGGCTCCCTGACTTCCTAAGACCAGTTTTCCTGGGTTCCACTTCTATACATCTTATTCTTTCCTAGATAAGAACAATCCTAGAAGAGTTATTAAATAGAATTAATAGAAATAGTTTGCCCAAATGGAAAAATTCATTTAAGCAAGGTTCTTTCAAAACCAAGGCAAAATAACTGAATGGTGTTATTTCAGGGACTATGTAAGCTGCTCTCCTTTCTGTCACTCTTTAAAATTCTGTCATGGTATGAACAAAACCCTTATGCTATGGGCTTCCTTTAACAGCAGAAAAATGGACTAGCATTGTTTTTATGAAAAAATAATGAAGGTTGATGATGGACAAGTATAGAATTGGGGGAGATATTTTTGAGCAGGAAGGCTTACCCAGAACTTCTTGGGCAGCTTTTTGGCAAAGAAATCCATAAAGACGGATGTGAAAGCGAGTGAATAAATCTATACTTCGATTTTAAAGTTCACTTCACATACTGGTGACAAAAGATGACAGATTGGGGTCCTGGAAGAAAATTCATCAACAATATCAACTTGCTGTATTTAACCAACACAGCACATTTGTTGGTCTGCTCTTAGAAGGGAAAATACTAGAATTGATGATTCTTTGAAGCCAGACATTTTAAATTAATGTGTTTCAGGAAAAAAACTGCCAATTCCTGGCCAAGGTTTGACTCTCTGATAATGCAATGAGGTATCAGGACGTTCACTGCCTTCGTTCAGAGTGACTCTCTGAAACACTAGATTTCAGACGATTCCCTCAAATATCACTCAGAAGAGAGTGTTTTACTCCTTCATATATGGTCTCTAGATGGACTCAACCTTGACCAGTATTTCGAGACCTGCTCTTCTATTTCCTTTTCTAGTGCCAACTCCCCATAGCTGAACCTTAAAACACATGCCACTAGGAACCCCGGAAAGCTGGCTAGCTTTCCTGGACTTGATATAACAGGTAAGGTATTCCTATACAGGGAGATATTAGTCAAAGGATACAAACTTTCAGTTAGGTGAATAAGTTCGGGGGGGTCTAATGTACACCATGGTGATTACAGTTAATAATACTGTATTATATACTTAAAAGTTGCTAAGAGAGATCTTAAATGTTCTCACCACAAAAAGAAATGGTAATTATGTGAAGTGATTGAGGTATTAACTAATGCTATGACGTTAATCATTTTGCAAAATAGTGTGTGAAATCCACACTTTGCGCACCTTAAACTTACACAATGTTATATGCCAATTATATCTCAGTAAAACTGTAAAAAAAGTAAAGTGTTCTTAAAAGATTCTCTTGGTCGGTTACACTTTTATTTCTCAATCATATGCTATAGTTCATAAACTCTAAGGCAGACATTTTTACATTTTAAAGATTTGTATCCTCTCTGGAAAAAAAATTTTTTTAACAAACAATGGTATCTGAAATTTGATGGCATGTGATGTCTCATTTAATAAATGTTACGTATGTTCTATTTCTAGGTTTACAATGTTAAACTCTTAACTTCATGTTTTTGAATATAGAATTCTATTAGTTGTTTCAATCCCTAAACCTGACTGCATACTTATTGTCTCCTATTAATAAAGATGAAATGTGTTAATTTTTAAAGCAATCTGCTTAAAAAATTACAACTTTATTGTTCTGTTATGTTTTCTGCATTCATGAAGGAAGTGAATTTGGTGCTTATGAGTCCTAGTCACATTCCTCCTGTCTCAATTCCCAAATATAGAAATCCCTTGATTAAATAAATATCCAATTATGGTTAAAGATAGATGTGCAGACCTGAACAACATCTAGGGACCGGTGTCACCTAGATATGTATTTTATAGTGTGGGTTACATGCACAAAATTAAGATAGTCCTATATATACAAGGACTGCCCATTAATAAATGTAAATATACATATAGATATATCTAGGTATACCTAGGACCTCCCGATTAATGGGCGCATTTCTAGGTAATGCTTTTAGCAAAACAGCTAACATTCTAAATGGAGACATTCTTAAAGCAGGGAGAAAACCAGGCTGCATTGAAGAGTATCATTTTTTTTTAAAGAGAAATACCATATGATATCACTTATATGTTGAATCTAAAATATGACACAAATGAACCTATCTATGAAACAGAAACAGAATCACAGACACAGAGAACAGACTGGTGGTTCCCAAGGAAGAGGGGGTTGGGGGAGGGATGGAGTGGGAGGCTGGGGTTAGCAGATGTAAGCTTTTATATACAGAATGGAAAAACAACAAGATGCTACTGTATAGCACAGAGAGCTACTATATGCAATATCCTATGATAAACCATAATGGAAAAGAATATATGAAAAAGAATGTAGGGCTTCCCTGGTGGCGCAGTGGTTGAGAGTCCGCCTGCCAATGCAGGGGACGCGGGTTCGTGCCCCGGTCTGGGAAGATCCCACATGCCACGGAGCGGCTGGGCCCGTGAGCCATGGCCGCTGAGCCTGTGTGTCCGGAGCCTGAGCTCCGCAACGGGGGAGGCCACAATAGTGAGAGGCCCGCATACAGAAAAAAAAAAAAAAAAAGAATGTATATATATATGTATAACTGAATCACTTTGCTATACAGCAGAAATTAACACATTGTAAATAAACTATACTTCAGTAAAGAAAATATTGATTTAAAAAAAGTTTCATTTTTTTTTATGAAGAATGTGGTTTATCCCTGTCAAAGTGCTCTCACATTCAGCTCATTTTACATTTAGCCATTACATTGAGAGGCATGTCCCAGGTCATGGATGACCCCCAGGGGCCACACTGCTCAGATGCTCTAGATATGGGTTGTGTCAGACAGGGCTCTCAGAGTTTACAAAAGTGACCAAAGAGGGCATCAACCTACCCAAGCACAGACATTTTTCCTTTTTTAAAAAAGTCCCATTAATTTAATTAGTTAGTACACTGGATGCCAATGGATGGTGCTTTACTATTTCAGACCAAAAAGTGTACAGATACGAAGTCACTATTTCAGTCTGGAAGGAAATACATTTATTCAAGTCTACCTTAGACTTCCTATCATTGCGTTGGGCCCTTCCGTTCCTCATTCAAATTGAAATTGAGTTGATTTTTAAAAATTGAGTATGTGCTCCCAAGTGTGCTTTTCATCATCCCTCTTGGGGCCATCACAACAGCCCATAGCTGTGCTGTGTAAAAGGAGGAAACAGAAAGGGACTATCATGCAGTTATGATTTCCTTGCTTCTTGAACAGTTTAGGATTATGACAAATGCAAATAATTCTGGGTTTGCTTGTTGGAAAAAAAAAGATAAAATAAGCAAACTAATATTTATCAGAGAAGATGTCTTCTATTTGGAGAATTCAACAGTTTTGACTTCCTGAGTAATCCGTTTATAACATCAATTTTAGTGAAATGGAGCAAAGAAAACTTGTGCTATTTATCTTATTTACTTACTCATGCTGAAGTATTATGACCTACTGTGTGTTATTTATGTAGGTGACTCTTTATTGATAACACTCTCTTTTTACTAGTAAAATAGTCCTCTAAAAAATTACAGCATGTTTGTTTAACAGAAGCTTTTCACATACATACTGAATGTGCTCAGCTTTGCAACAGCTAATGAATGACAGTGGCAAGTACAGTCGGTGAATTACTCAGCCCCTCAGTCTCTTCTTGGGAGCCTCTCAGCTGGTTTTTGAGTGCTTTGCCATGATACTTTGTGCTCTGTTCCTGTCATCAGGGAGATGTGCCTTGGGAAGGGAACTCACATTTTTTGAGATAGCATGTGAATTTGAGAAGTGATGTGAACTCAGACTGCTAATCAGATCAAAGGGTATTAAAGTACTTCACAGTCTTAAAACTAAGGGTGAATGAACAAAATAAACTACAGGCCTTAGAATTTCCGACTCTTAACATTAGTTACTAAATCTACGGTCTCTATAGATTCTTTGCCCCTGGTCGTATTTCATCCTTCTCAACATTATCTGTAATGGTTTAAAAAATATAGTGTTAAAATATCACATTCTTTACATTCTTTAGTTCTAGGTTGCAAATAGGTATTACGTATACAGAATGCCCAGATCTCAGTGGAATCCTAAAGGATTTAGATACAAAACAATTTAAAATTTCAACACATTAATCTAGGAAAAACATACTAATTCTCCTTTTTTAAAAAAATTTGTTAATGAGGACTTTTCTTATACCACCCAGGACAATCAGATGTTTGTCAAAGGGTTACAGATAACTACTAGGGTAAAAATAGCTAAGGAGAGTAAGGTAGAGAAAAAAGAAATCACATAATAATTGAATTTAAGAACTATGGCTTTATAGGGAAGATTCTAACCAAACACTAATATTTAAATTGGAAAACAGGGCTTCTCAGTCTTTTTATTTTTATGCAGTAATAAAAGACTTGCCAATGGTGAAATTACGTGCACAATGAGCATGAGTAACTTCTATTAATATCAAGGGCTAATATCTACCCTCCATTAACATGTGTAATTCCCTCAGGAAGTAATGTGTAATCTTTGCCCTCAGATAATCAGGTCAATTTTGTGAATGAATATCTAAGGACAACATTTGAACCGTTATTTAAACTTTAATTGGAAAGATATAATATGAAAAAATGAAAAAGGAGTTAAGAAAGGTGTTTAAAAATAGAAAGGTTCATCCTTTGCTGAAAGAACTTTGATTGTAGAGCTATTGAATTAATTATATTTACATTATATGCTAAAATATTATATATATTTACATTATATGCTAATATATCAACTTGAAATGCTAAGCTGTAAATTCATGAAGATAGAATAATTACCTCCACTGAACCCTCCCTAAAACACCATTCCCCAAATATCTCAGCATTGTCAATATCTTGAAAGGATATTGTTGCAGTGTAGTGATTAGGAAGTGGAAAATGGAATGAGGCCAGGTGCAAGGTGTAAATTTAAATATGGAATCAACCTCAATTGCTCATGTTGATATGAAACCTTCTAGAAAATGTATTTGTCCTTGTAAAAACAGTTTATATAGATCCCTGGGATTGAAAAATTCTATGTCTCTTTCAACTATGCCTTAGTTTAAAATAGTCTTTGAGTATCTGAGTTTTCTGGTATAAATTATTCAAGGTAAAATAATAATTTATCATGTCATTAAGTGTTACTCTAAATTAAGAAAGACATTATTTTATCAGAATATTGCTTACAGTTGAAGAGCTAAAAGATGACAGTGACACGCTATGTTAGAATTAGAACATCCACATGAAAATTCAGTTTTCTAATTACTTTGTCTACATGGCAACACCGAACAACAAATAAGAAACCATTAGATAATGACTGACGCTTAAATTCTCATCTTGGCATTATTTATCTTTAAATAGACAGTTTTTTTAATTATATTCATTCTATATGTATATCCTTTTGATCAACAGACATTATCTCTAATATTTGCTTATTCTAATTTTCTCTTTCTGTAGGAATAATCAGATCTTTTCATGAAATAAGATTTTTTTCTTTTATCTTTTCTGCTAAAAGTTTCTTGAAATGGGACTTGCAGAAAAAAAATTTTTTCTGAATATTTAAAAGTATATTATTTAAAATTAAATATAAACAACAATGTAGTATAAATATTGTGGTATGATTTTTACATTACAATATATCTTTTATTAGAGAAAAGTGATCAGGTATTTGTAAAAACTCACATAAGGAGAAAACCATCCAATAGGTCTGAAGTAGGAAACGACATAGAAAAATTGACGTTCTATTAATCAGAAGGCTTATCCAATTTTACCAGGGACAAGTCACATCATTAAATGATCCAGATACCTGTGTCAGCAAAAGGTGCTGCATGAGCAGTACTGAGGTGGCTCTTTCTTATTTCCATTCCATAAACCTAATCTTCTGGGGATGAGAAGAAATCCTAGGATGGTCCATCAGCCATGGTCTAATCCAGTCATTAGACACAGTGTCCTGGGAGAACTATTGTTCAGTTCCTATTTATGATCTTAATGTCTTTCACGCAAGAGATCTCCCCCACCTCCTTTTTGTGGGCAGAAAACAAATGACACTAGTAAATTGTTACTGCTGTCTATTGTTCTTAAATAATTCACACTAAGATCTATTTGTAGCTTTTACAGAAAAATATGTACATTTATTAGAACAAAGGGAACAGAAAATCCTTTGTTGTTTAAGATTCTGAACACTGACTAATTTCTGACTACTTTCTATCTTAGTGCAGGTGGGCCAAGTGCATTGGTCCAATTTTGGTCCTGACAGGGGTCAGTCCATCTAGTGGCACAGCATGAAGAAACTGTAAAAAAGATTTACTTTATATTTATTCTGAGTAATTTGAAAACTTATTGTAAAGGCTGTAAGGCAACAACACAATTTGGAAAAATAAAATTAAAATTTCCCATAATACCTATATACCTTTTTAAAAAATTTTGCATGTTGCCCTTGCATGTTTCCACTTGCATAGTCCCATGGTTTAAATAAAAGTTAAGTTGCAATTTATAGGCAAATACTAAATAATATTTTAATGTTTTTCCTGTTGTTTTAAGAAACTATTTTCTTGTATTTGCTGACACATATTAAACTTTAATGATGAATAACTGCTGAATGAAAACTAAAAACTTCAGGGAAATGACTAACTCAGTTACTGTTTTGGCAACTTAATCACATTCAGGCCAATCTTCCACTATGAAAGTGACTTATATTCAAGACTTCTGACTTCACCACCCATGTAGGAGGTCCACTCTTTAAGCCTGCAGATCCTCTTGATAGCTAAATTTTACTCTCCTATTTTAAAATTTTATCTTAAATGGCACATTGGAACTGCCGTATCTCCTTTTTAATGGGTCAGGGTTCCAAATTCATTGATGGTCTTTCATCATAGTGCACACTTCTGGTCTTCAAACTTTACTCAGTATCCACTCTGTGCCAAGCACTCTGCCAGCTTATTACTGGCCTAAATTTTATAATACCACAATGTGCCTTTCATCTCTCTCACCCTTCCTTTATAATTATGGCTAGGTGTAAAGCATCTGCCAGCTGTCTGTAATGACCTGTCAGCCTGCAATTGCTTTGTCTGATCTGTCAAGTTGCACTGTGACTGTCAGTAGAGCAAGGGAACTTGATTGAGCCTAGGAAAGAGTTCTTGAAAACACACAGGAACAGATAAAGCGGGACAGAGATGGAAACAGGACTGGGAGGCATTCTCTAGTGTGCATCTGATTTTATGGTTACAGACACAGAGAAGGAAATAAGTTAAGGGGCTTGTGAGAGGCATTGTAGCTTACTGGTTAAGTATGAATCCTGGCTCAACCATGTACTATTACTAGTAGTAACTAGCAAGTTATTGAACTTCTCTGTGTTTTAAGATTTCCCATCCATAGTATGGGGCTAATAAGGAGCATGCACTTTTGAGATGTATGAAGACTAAATGAGTTAATACCTGTGAAGTACTTAGATCAGTAACTGGGACACAGTAAGTACCTCATGTGTTTTTTAGTTAGGTCAACTCAGTTAGTGACTGAGCCAAGACAAGAACCATGTCTTGGCTGTCTTCTCCTTATCACTACAGCTTCTGAATGAAATGGAAGTCAGAGAAGCAACAGAAACCAATAGCCCAGAAACCCCAAATGGTGAGAAGAGGTGAGTGGAAGAAGGAGGTCACTGTCAGCATAAATGAGAACTAACAGAGGGACAAGTAAGCTGTCCCAGATGCTACAGAGGCAGACCAAGCCCCCCTACCTGTCCTCTAGACCCAGTGCTATCTATAGTGGTCTGGTCATCTTCCACTCTCTCTCAGCAGCTGAGCCTCCTACCCTCAAAATACCCTGGGAGGCAAAGCATATGACCAGTTCACATCACCAGGCCTCGCATCAGCTGTAAAGAGCTAGAGGAAAGCGAGGCCGTTATCAACAAGGTCAACGAAAGCACTCAGCATGTGGGGGAGGGTACATGATGTGTAAACCCACTGAATGGTTGGGATATAAGTAAAACAGGATGCTTATTTCAAGAACTTCTCAGAGCTTTTAATGTACTAACATACATTCCAATCCCTAAGAGATAGATATAGTAAATAATGTTTTTCAAACATATCTGACCACAAAACCCTTTTCAAATGGTATATCTTGTGATATAAGGAAACATATTTTAGATATGCCACCATAATCCATACATCCTTTATAAATATAATTTATTGTCGAATCTATAAAAATCTCTTAAGACATGACTTGAATCAAACGTGGATTACATTGCCACAATTAAGTAATAAAGGTTAATGTAAAATAATTTATTAATAAATAGAGCCTCCATTATTAAAACAAGAGTCACACTGTGGAAGATTTTCTCTTACCTACCACATTTTAACAGACTTTATGAACTTTACATGCCAAGACACTGTCAGTAAGACTAACTAAATACCAATTTTCTTCACAAAGTTATACATTGTCTTATTTATCTGTGCCAGTCTATAAGCTTATCATGTTCTAAATAATATACCTTTTAGCAGTAAAAATCTAAGAGCCTGATTGATGTTGTAATAGTACACTTTACAAACTTCCATCTTGTGAACAACTGTGTTTTCAGTTGTGATTCACTGAAAGCAGGTCTATTTGACATAATCCTGAAGGAGAACTGATGTTACTCATAGAAAAGTGAATTACACAGATGCAAATTACTGTTACAATGATGCAAATCACTTCAAAATTGTATATTTTAATATAGCTTTTCTCTTCAGTTTAACTCAGCTTTGTTATCCTGTAAAGCAACAACTCAAGGCACAGTGGCCAAGATGGCAGAGCAGGAAGACCCTGAACTCACCTCCTCCCACGGGCACACAAAATTACAACTATTTACAGAGCAAGTATTCAAGAGAACAGCCTAAAGAGTAGCAGAAATGATTTCTCACAACCAAACATACAAAGAAGGAAGCACAATGAGACAAACAGTAGGGACAGAGACATGGTATAGTCAAGACTCAACCCCTGGGTAGGTGACCCACAAGTGGGAGGCTAATCACAATTGCAGACGTTCTCCCTAAGGAGCAAGGAGTCTGAGCCCCACACTGGGCTCCTGCAGTGTGAAGACAAGCAGCCAGAATGTCTGGCTGTGAAGGCCAGTGGAGCTTGTGGACAGAAGAGCCAGAGGCCTGTAGGAAACAGAGACTATGCTATTAAAGGGCTCATGCAAAATCTCACATGCTCTGAGACCTAACACAGAGGCAGTAATTTGAAAGGAGCCTGGGTCACACCCACTTGCTGATCTTGGAGAGCCTCCCGGAGAGGCAGTAGGCAACTGGGACACCCCCCTGGGGATACAGATGCTGGTAGCAGCCATTTTTGGAAGCTCATCCTACCATGAGGTTGGCAAGCACCATTTTGGAGTCCTCCCTCTAGCCTATTAGTCCCAGAGGCTTACATTCCCAACAGCTGGGGTGCACTGCTCCTGGGACCTTCTAGGCCAAGCAACCAGCTGCTTAGGGACCCAGCCCTGCCCACCAATGAGCCAGCAGCCTCTGCATGAGGCAGGACCTGGCAGCCAAACAGGCTTCAAATACTTTTTTTTTTTTTCAATTGAAGTATAGTTGATTTACAATGTAAATAGCTTTATTTGAAGTATAAAGGCATCTCCTACATAAGGCCACATCTCCAAGATCTGGAAATGTAACTGACTTACCTAAAAGTTTGAAGGAAACACAGACAGTTAGGCAAAATGAGGGAACAGAGGAATATGTTCCAAATGAAGGAACAAGATAAAACTCCAGAGAAAGAATAAGCTAAGTGCAGATAAGCTACCTGTCAATAAAGAGTTCAAATAATGATCATAAAGATGCTCAGCAAACTCAGGAAAAGAATGAACGAACACAGTGAGAAGTTTAACAAAGAAAGAATGCCTGTTATTGACTTCTAACTTAGTTCTGTTGTCACTGAAAACATACTTTACATAATTTTAATTTTTTGAAATTTATTGAAACTTGTGTATTCTAGAGAATGCTTTGTGTGTACTTGAAAATAATTTTTATTCTATAGTCATTGAATTAAGTATTCTATATTTGTCAGTTGTGTTGTTTAAGTTATCTATATCTTTTGCTGATTTTCTGTCAAGTTCTTTTTATTTTTAAGCCTGACCCCTTAGGGGTTGCCCCTATGCCTGCAAAGCTGGATGTCTACCAATAATTTGACAGAGGTTGTGCTCAAAGGCCTCAAGCCAGTAAGGCTTCTTACTTACTTACCAGTGGAACTATGTGTGGGCAAGGGAGCACATACAAACTTTAGTCTGTTTTCAAGCATGCCCAGCTTTTACTTCCCCTTGGGCTCTTTTCTGTCTCCTCTGTGCATCTGCATAGTCTTAGGGGAAGCAGACAAATGTGGACAGCTTGGTCCTTCTTTAGTCTCCACTGTGTAGGCAGTTTTATCTAGGAATAGGCTTGCCCCAACTAGGACAAAGACATCAGGATAATAGAGCCATTGACCCTTTTTGCTTACCCACTGTCAAGATTATCACTTTCACTGACAACAGCAGTGAGCATAGGTATCTTCCACCACTGTCAACTGAGTGAGCCCCTTTTGACCACTGCAGCAAAAATGCTGGTCTAATGGCCTACTCTGCTCTGGCAGAACGTCCATGCTGACTGAATTGCAGGGGAAAGGAGGAGGATACGACAAGCTCTAGCCACAGACTCCCACTATTCTCACCTGAAGTTCAGCAACTCCTCAAGCATAAGCTCTTTTCAGATTGCTGTACATCTTTGGTCTATTTTTATGGCATTGAAATGGTTATATTTTGTTAATTTTTCTCAACTTCAGAGTTGCTCTTTGGGGAAAGGATTTGCTAACCTCCTTCTTCAGCTATGGCCAGAAGTCAGAAGAGTGTTCTTTATTTTGGAACATAAAACATGAATAAGGAAAGGGTCAGATTTCCTCTCCCTCTGACTGCTTAGGGCTGTGGCAAGGGGTGGTGGGGTTGTACTGCAAACAGTGTTCACCAGAAATGAGGGGGAGTACAGAGGGAAAATGCAAAGTGGTGGATTCAAGACCACACACCCATTGAAGTGTACATGCATGAAGGGTACACAGAGATTATACTGATGTATGTATAATTCATGGATCTCTATGTAAATGGCTACGCAGAAGAGCTGGAAAAGAGAGGGAAGGGATATTTGCAAATAACAGTGTTCCTGAGCTGTCACTTGCATGACTAGTTCTTGTCAATTGGGGAAAAGAAAACATCCCAAATGCTTGACTCTTAAAGGTTTTATATTCCAGGCACAGAAGCTTGTAACCTTGGACTCCCCGTTATACCTTCTGTCTGACTCTTTCTACATCTTTCCAACAGAGATATGATAATATTAAGAGAGTCTGGCTGAGTAAAGTTAATGATGGTGAAGCATTTTTAAGACTCTGGAAAAATAGGTCTCAGGGTACATACTTCAGAGGATGTGTTATTTAAACTGGCAGTTTTAGATGCATCTCAGCTTCTAATAATGTGGATTTCTTTCAATATCTTAAGTAAATGTCTTAAACGCTTACCACTACTTTTGTCAAAAAAAAAAAAAAAGAAATACTATCTAGTAGAATTAAAATGTAATGCCACAACTACAGTTAGTGTAAAGACACACATTTGTATTTGTTTATCACTTACAAGCATTTTTAGAAACTGAAACATAAGAAGAGGGACCAAAATAAATGGGGTAGCATCTGGGAGTGGGGCTCTGGGGATGGGAATGATGAAAGGTAAAGCGAGACTCTAAGCTGTGTTTATTGCATCCCCCCCAGCCCTCACCAAAAGGAACCAGGTCTCTTCATGATGTTTCATGAGTTCCAAAGTGTACCTCAGACCCGCAAATAAACTTTAAGTCTTCTCTCTAAGGTTACTCTCTTCCCAGATGAGATGATAAATATAATGACTTACAGGCAGGGTTCTCTTGAGGGTGTGGCTTTGGGTGAAGGAAAAATGAGGAGGGCAGGTTCCCTTCCAGGAGAGAGGGCATTAAAAAATTGCACATATATATATATATATATATATATATATATATATATATATATATAAAACACATATATTTACTATAAGGAATTGGCTCATGTGATTATGGAGGCTGAGAAGTTCAACATCTGCAGTAGGCAAACTGGAGACTCAGGAGAGCCAATGGTATTAGTTCTAGTCCAAGTCTGAATTCAAAATCAGGAGTAGACTGATGTTCCAGTTCAAAGATAGTCAAGTAGAGAGAAAGAATTCTTTCTGACTTAGTCTTTTATTCAAGTCGTCAATGGACTGGATGAGGCCTATCCATATTGTGGAGGACAATCTGCTTTATTTAGTCCAATGATTCAAATATTAATCTCATCCAGAAACATCCTCATAGACCCACTGAGGAATAATATTTAACCAAATATGTGGGCACCCTGTGACAGCCTAACTGACACATAAAATTTACCACCACACTATTTCCTAAGTGTTAAGGGATCACTGCCAGAGACAATCATGGCCAGAAAATTGTCTGACACTTCCAGTTTCGAATCTCTCACAGATTCCAGACTGTGGGCACCCACTTTCCACAGGGATTCTATTATGTAATGCTGTGTAACAAATTACCAAAAACTTGGAGGCTTAAAACAGCACATATTTATTATCTCATAGTTTCTGTGCATCAGGAGTCCAAGCCTGCCTTAACTAGGTCCTCTGCTTCTGGGTCTCTCAGAAGGCTGCAATCAAGATGTCAATACCTGGGGTGTCACCTGAAGAGTCAATTAAGGAAAGATCTGCTTCCAAACTCACTTGGTTGTTGGGAGGTTGGGTTGTTCTCAGGTTGTTGCCCTGAGGGCCTCAGTTCCTTGCTGCTTGTGGGCAACAGGTCACCAACAATTTCTTGGCCACACAGCCTTTCCAACATGACCACTTGCTTTATTAAACCATGCAAAGCAAGAAGGCAATAGGGACTAGAGTCTGGTAGTAAGACAGAAATCACAATCTTATGTAACCTAATCATGGAAGTGACATCCATCACCTTTGCCGTATTCCATTGGTTAGAAGAAAATCACAAGTCCCACCCAGAATCAAGGACAAGAAATAAGGCAAGGATACGAATATCAGGAGGTGGGGCCACTGGGGAACATCTTAGAGTGATTTCCTAAATGATGAGACATAAAGGTGTCTTTTGTTATTCATAACAAATCTTTTTCAACAACACCTGCATTTATGTTAATGAGATGACTTTTGGAAAACCCCTAAAGATGGGGGTTGGTTGCCAGGGGGAACCAACCAGATGATTAGATGAACTTTTAGTCCCCAAACTCCTGGTACGGGAGAGGAGCTGGAGATTGAGTTCAATCATCAGTAGCCATTGATTTAATCAATCATGCCTTTGTAATGATGCCTTTGTAAATATCCCTTAAGTATGGGATTCAGAGAGCTTCTGGGTTGATGAACACATTGAGGTTCTGGGAGGGCGGCGCACCCAAAAACGGCATGGAAGCTTCACACCCCTTCCCCACATCTTGCCCTATGCATGTCTTCCATCTGGCTATTCCTGAGTTATAACCTTTTTTAATAAATTGGCAATAGTAAGTAAACTGAGTTTTGTGAATCGTTCTACAAAAGACTGAAACTGAGGAGGAGGTTTGGGGAACCTCCGATTTATAGCAGGTCTGTCTAGAGCACAGGTGACAACTTGGCCTTGTAATTAGTGTCTGAAGGTGGGCAGTCTTCTGGGGCTGAGGACTTAACCCATGGGTTCTGTGCTAACTCCAGGTAGGTAGTGTCAGAATTAAGTTAAATCTGTTGGACACCTAGTTAGTGTCCGCTGAAGAGCGGGAGAGATCCTCGGTGTGGAAACTCCTTATTCAGTTGGCGAGCAAAAGTGTGGAGCGCTGTAGTAGAGGAGAGGAGAAACACAGAGAGCTTTCCCTTTCTGACCCCCACAGCTGCGCAGGAAGGACTATGGGTGATCATCAGCTCTGTCTCCACCCTGTGTCTCTGCAACTTGTAAAGTGTGCTCTTGGAGTTTTCTGGCCTCTTCTCCCATCAGCCACAGGCTGAAAAGCTTCACATTCTGGCTGGCTCCTCCTGACCTCGTCGTCTTGCTCTGCCGCTCCCTTATACTTCTGTCACTTAACACACTCCCTCATCGCAAACCAACCCCCTGCTCAGATTTTAAATGATTTTTCTGTTTTTCACAAAGAGGCAAATTAACTTCAATTCCAAAAGAGCTTCAATGTTCTGAGCTCACAGGTGGAGTGATGAGGCTGTTTTGTGCCTGTTCGGACCTCAGGGCTCCCTCTTCTTAGATACAGGAATAAAGCTGAATTGTCAGCATTTCTGCTCTCACATTCTCAGGATACCACCTGAAAAAGGGAGCCGAGATTTCTTTCACACGTCCCTATTAATAACTAGTCTTCTGCACTCCTGCATGTACTGCTTGGAGAACTTGATCATCCTAACTATACTTATGAATCCCCTCCAGGGGCGCATCTCTCTTGTTGCACAGCAGCTGGATGTCATCCCCTTTGGTGGCGTTTATGGGTACTCTGCTGGACAAGAGGCTCCCATGGCCCTGACTTTCACAAATATCCCCAATCCCTGTTATGGGCTTCTCAGAGAATTTTGTTAATAGCCTCCTATCAATAGGTCCTGACTACTCCAATCCCTAGCATCTTACCAAGACATTCATGCACGTATTAGGTATGCACCAACACTCTGAGGACTTTCAAACCATTGAGGTGAAGAAATTAATACCTGTTACCAGTACATTAGACAAAAAGCGTGGCACTAACAATTAGATCCTCTCTTGTGCCTCTAGGACACACTTTAGTACGCATTAATTTGTTTATTGAGGATACATTTGCTTCAATCTATTTAACCTTTGCACTGGCAGAGGAAACAGATACTTTGCTAAATAGTTACAATCACTCTTAAAAACTTCATTCAACAACTACGTTTTCAAAACAAAAACAGATCATTCACTAAACACAAACCACTGTGTCAACTGATGGGGGCCACACAAAGAGACCGTAGCTATGGTCTTGCCGTTTAAGAAGGCACAATTAGGGCTTCCCTCGTGGTGCAGTGGTTAAGAATCCACCTGCCAATGTAAGCGACACAGGTTCGAGCCCTGGTCCAGGAAGATCCCACACAACGTGGAGCAACTAAGCCCGTGCACTACAACTACTGAGCCTGTGCTCTAGAGCCCACGTGCCACAACTACTGAAGTCCGCACGCCTAGAGCCCATGCTCCGCAACAAGAGAAGCCAGGACAACGAGAAGCCCGTGCACTGCAACAAAGAGTAGCCCCCGCTCGCCGCAACTAGAGAAAGCCCACGCACAGCAACGAAGACCCAACACAGCCAAAAAAAAAAAGGCACAATTAGTTGTATGGTGAAAGCCTACACTCATATTAAAAAAGTTCACTTTGCAGTTAAGTTTGGCCGGCTCAGTCCTCTACACCTGCTGTGCCAACCTGTTTCCCTATTAGGGTTGAAGCTCCTTGAACATGGACTGCATATGTTCTCTTTTTATCCTTCAAGTTGAGTCTTGAGTTCAAGATTCCTTTTAGAAAATAGATGAATATTTTTCGGTGTAAATTACTAGATTGAGAATACTAGCAGACAAAAAAATAAAGACCAAGGTTATGAAGAAGGGCCAGTGTGCCTTCCCCTCTCCAACATTCTCTCCCAGCCCAACAAATACTAAAGCAATCTGTTCTGGAACTAGCTTCTTTGGTATTGCGGTTGGTGGACATTGCCACATTGCCCCCTTTGCAATATGAAGCTCAATTACTATCTCCATTCACAAAAATCACATATAGGATGCATATTACTAAAAATTCAAAACGGGACTCAGATAAATGAGTCTCTCCACTCATGCTTGTGGATCACCTGGGTCTTTGTCTTCCTGAACAGGCAACACTCTTTTCATTAGAAGCTATCAGGCGTGTCATCATTTCCAGTACCCTGTCCCATTCCCTTGTGCCGTTCAGTCTGAAGTTGTCTCATGGCCAAATTTAAGATTCTTTGGAGGAGCTGAATAATTTCTCCACCAGTTCTGTAGCTATTATCCTTGTCTTATGAAGTCTGCTGATATCTGTAGAGTCAGAGCCAAAAGCAGCCTTGGGGAGATGTCCTTAAGCCCAAATAGCGTGTATGCAGATGTGTCACAGGGAGACATTATCTAGACATTGTCTCCTCTAACCTTTGGAGAAGCCATATAATGCTTTCCTGAGCTGGAAAGGAAGAACAGGACTGATTATTGCTCTTGAAAAGCTGTGAAATAATGGAGGCAAGTGCTTTCTGGTGTATCCTTATAAGAGTAAGAAACATTTGGAAGGGTAAAGAGATTAAAGAAGGAAAACAGCAACATTTAATGGAGAGAAGCTATTTCAGGCATAATGTCATGTAGGTTTTCCTATCTCCAATGTTCTCTTTAGAGACTGGAATTCCCTGGTGAGGGATTATATCCCTTTTGGGGGAGGAGGAATCAGGTATCTCAAAAGGAAAATCAAATGGCTTTTCATCTCTCAGTTGAAAGTCCTTTATTAGGAAACAGGACCTTTAAATGTGCCTTTCTCTGAATTAATTTTCATTTTCCAAAAACATGTGCAGGTGTCTGAATCAGATGGAGTGAAAGCAGGTGTGGGGAAAAATAATTACCTGGTGCCTATACACACTTAATCTCATCTCAGAAGGATACCTGCAAAGCCATTTGGTAAAACTGTTTCTCGGGTCCAAAATGAAAGGTTATGAGAGGTGAAAATCCATGATTTGATTTTTGTGGTCTTATCTCTCTTCTTTTTTCCCCAACAATAGAACTTCAGTTATCAAAGGCTTGCAATTGTGAAAAGACAACTGCTTTGTAAAATCAAAACTTCAGCTATTGCAAGTAAGCATTAAAATGCAAAGCATCAACTGCCGCTTGCCAGAGGGAATAAATATTGCAATAGCTTTCTTCAGAATGCTTGTTAGAATGCCGGCCTGGATAACCCCTGAGGTGGGTGACATTAGAGATAATCAATTTAACGCATATGTTTAAACTCTGTTCAATAAGGGCAAAACAGACCCCGCTCCCCGCCCAATCATATTTGGGATATATCACTACACGATAAACTGAAGGCAGTTAGACAATCTAGGATACCAATACTAAGAACAAGTTATGTGATTAGCAAAGCCTTATGGGGTTTAATTTTATTATTTTATGTAATCTCACCAGGCACATTTCCACTAATATGTTTATTGCTGTTTTTCAGTGGTTTGATACATCCTTGTGTTGATTAAATACAGATCAAAAGATTCTTGATCATGGAACCAGTGTTCATTTCTGGTTTTGAATTAAGATTAGTAACTGATAATGATATCGGCCTCCCTCTTTGTGACTTAGTACTTCCTATTAAGTGAATCATTCAATTATGACTGAATTGCAGGGATAGTGCAAGAATTTACAAACACTTAACAGGTTTATTGCAGGTGAGCTAAGCATTCTAATTTGGTAATGACACCTTTAAAAAAAATGTAATGAGGCAATGTTCAAACTCCTTAGCTTCTAGCTTCATCTCTGGTGCCATAACTTATATTCAACAGCAAACTACGCTCCCCATGTACCACATTGATTTTCCTTCTTGGGCATTTGCTGGTGTGGTCCCCTTTGCTCGGAATGCCCCAAGCAGTATACATATTCTCCAAGATTAATTGTTTAAGGCTTACAATTTGTATTAACTCTTTCTGAAAGCAACCCCTGTCTTTTCACACCTGGGCTTTATGCTTCTACCCTGTCCCTTAGCATCTTGTAATTATTACAATTAGAACTCTAACGCAGCTCTTTCACTCTGTTTCCCCCACTACAAAGTTGTTCTTTTGAAGAATGGCAAACATGTTTTATTCATCTTTTTTCTTCTGTGGTCTAGCACCTAACACATAATAAGTACTCAGTAAATATTTGTTAGAAGAAAGACTGAATGACTGACTGAATGGATGAATGAAGCTTTGAGCTCCTTAAAACTCAGCTGTAGGGGATAGGGCAAATATCAGTTAAGTTTCCTTGGTTGAAATAACAAAAACTGCCTCTGACAAGCCTGAGCAGGGAGAGAGAGACTATTTGGAAAGCTACTAAGATAGCTCAAGAATAAGAAAAAGGGATGAACAACCAAGCTTTGTGATGACAGTACTGAGCACAGTTCTGAGTGTTCAACCAAGGCAAGTTCAAAAAACTTCTAAGGTGCTGCCATCAGGTGGGAAGTTCCAACTACCCCCTGTCCCTGTGTGTTCAATGCCAAGAGAGAGGAGCTGACTGGCCCAGAGAATCTCAAGTGCTCACCACTTACGATCAGAGGGTTAGGACCTATTATAAGTGCTTGTGCTGGGAAAGTGTCTGTGCAGACTAGTACTAGCTGCCAGAAGACCTAATCCTCAAAGCAGAAGGGCTGGAGGGAGAGACTGAATGTAGACACCTTTTCTATTATATTTGAAGATCTGTGCATTTTTGAAAAGTGAGTACAGCGGATGGCTTTCAGAAGTTTCAATACTTCCATGGCTTTTTGAACAACTGCTTCCTCTACACTTCTTTCTGCTTTCCTACAATGCTTCATCTATTTTGGTGTGAGCAGAATTATCGTGGGGGTTTGGAATAAAAGTATTGAAACATGGTCTACTCACATTTATTTTAGCTCATACTTTTTAATGCCCATTTTTTGGCATAATTTGTTAGATTTATAATATATTACATATGTGTATAAGATATGAACACTTACACATAAAGAGGCATTTAATTACTTTTTTACATCAAAGCTGTGTGATTAAAATATTTGGAGAAAACTGTTCTGAAGGAGTTAAAGTCTATTAAATTTGAAAGCTATTAAAAAACTATCACTGGAAAGCTATTACAACATAGATATTGATAACAATAATAAAACTTTGTAACATGGCAAACTATTTATTGAAAAATAATATAATATATAAAATAATATATTTTAATATATAAATAACTGTTAATATTTTTATTATAAAATAAAATAGTTTATTTTTCTGTCTTAGGGACCTGATGAGGTTTCATTGTGATGGTATTCTGTTAAGGTATAGGCTGCTTATTTTTTTTTTTATTTTTTTTTTTGCGGTACGCAGGCCTCTCACTGCTATGGCCTTTCCCGTTGTGGAGCACAGGCTCTGGATGCGCAGCCTCAGCGGCCATGGCTCACGGGCCCAGCCGCTCTGCAGCATGTGGGATCTTCCTGAACCGGGGCACGAACCCGTGTCCCCTGCATCGGCAGGCGGACTCTCAACCACTGCGCCACCAGGGAAGCCCCTAGGCTGCTTAATTTTTATTTAATCTAACATTTTTCTCTTTTCCTCCTGAAAAAAAAAATGCAAATATTTCCTGTGATTGTAATAGCAACACCTAATATACAGTAGCTTTCTTCAAGCAAATACATAAAAAATAAATTCTTCAAATGATTTCATCAAGTAATGAGTATTATATGAAACTTATGGGGAGAAGTGACTTGTTTGTTTGGCATATATCCCAAACTTGACGTTCTAGTTCAGTAACCACAGACTTGAAGAATTTAAAAGAAAAAGTGATGCTATTTCTAGATGTACAATTGTCTATTTTGCAATCAAAGATATTAAAACACAAAGTGAAATCTTTCAAGTGAAGTTGTTTGTTTCCATTGGAAAAGCCAAATGTTTGGCACCTTTCTAAGAAATAAGAAGAAAACAGAAAAGCAAGTAAGACTGTGTTTACTTGACCAAAGTCAGTAAACATATGAGTATGAGAGATTCTGTCAGTCAGCAGTGTTATTTTTTACTGCACAAAATACTGATTTTACCTCTACTCTTTCATTTCATTTTATTTTGAATTGGATTGGGTAGGTTGGTGGTGTCAAGCATACACATGTTAGGGAGCTCATCCTTTCTCCTAGCATCAGGCATTTTGTGGAATAGCTTCAGTGACGGCGACACACCTTTTTTTTTCTTTCTGTTCCTTCCTCATTTGGGGACAGAATGGGCAGGTTCAGCTCTGTTCTTTCCTTCTTTTATTAGATCTGCCTGCCTGTAAAGAGGGTTCAGTCTGATGGTGTTGAACTGATTATAGAATTGACCAATTCTCCACTTTTTCCTGTATCTGTGCCCCTGCAATGTAATTTTTCATTCCTCCCATCAAGAGGTGGAGTCTATTTCCCTACCCCTGGCTGTATATTGGTTTTGTGACTTGCCTAGGTTAGCAGAATGCAGTAGAAATGAGTTTGTGCTATCCTGGCTCCCTTTGAATACACATGTGCCATAAGAACAAGCCCAGACTAGCCTGCTGGAGGAAGAGACATCACTTGAAGCAGAAGAAAGTTGTTCCAACTGAGGGCACCCCAAGCCAGCCAGCGTCCACTCAGCTGACCTGCCAGCTAGCCTTGGATCCAGCCAAGATCAGCAGAACCTTTGGGCCAACTCACAGACTTGTGAGCACAGATAAACGTTTCTTATGTAGACCACTATGATTTGGCAGTTGTTTGTATACATCATTAATGACACAGTGGAAAATTGATACATTTGATTTTCCTAAGCAGTAAACTTACTAGGACAGGCTCTGCTCCTCTAGAGGAGAAACGTCCTTGCCCAGCACTATGACATTCTAACACCATTTTGACTGTAGATCTAAAGCCATACTTTCTTTTTTTTTAATTTTATTTTAAAATTATTTTTTAAACATCTTTATTGGAGTATAATCAAGAAGAAAACAGAAAAGCAAGTAAGACTGTGTTTACTTGACCAAAGTCAGTAAACATATGAGTATGAGAGATTCTGTCAGTCAGCAGTGTTATTTTTTACTGCACAAAATACTGATTTTACCTCTACTCTTTCATTTCATTTTATTTTGAATTGGATTGGGTAGGTTGGTGGTGTCAAGCATACACATGTTAGGGAGCTCATCCTTTCTCCTAGCATCAGGCATTTTGTGGAATAGCTTCAGTGACGGCGACACACCTTTTTTTTTCTTTCTGTTCCTTCCTCATTTGGGGACAGAATGGGCAGGTTCAGCTCTGTTCTTTCCTTCTTTTATTAGATCTGCCTGCCTGTAAAGAGGGTTCAGTCTGATGGTGTTGAACTGATTATAGAATTGACCAATTCTCCACTTTTTCCTGTATCTGTGCCCCTGCAATGTAATTTTTCATTCCTCCCATCAAGAGGTGGAGTCTATTTCCCTACCCCTGGCTGTATATTGGTTTTGTGACTTGCCTAGGTTAGCAGAATGCAGTAGAAATGAGTTTGTGCTATCCTGGCTCCCTTTGAATACACATGTGCCATAAGAACAAGCCCAGACTAGCCTGCTGGAGGAAGAGACATCACTTGAAGCAGAAGAAAGTTGTTCCAACTGAGGGCACCCCAAGCCAGCCAGCGTCCACTCAGCTGACCTGCCAGCTAGCCTTGGATCCAGCCAAGATCAGCAGAACCTTTGGGCCAACTCACAGACTTGTGAGCACAGATAAACGTTTCTTATGTAGACCACTATGATTTGGCAGTTGTTTGTATACATCATTAATGACACAGTGGAAAATTGATACATTTGATTTTCCTAAGCAGTAAACTTACTAGGACAGGCTCTGCTCCTCTAGAGGAGAAACGTCCTTGCCCAGCACTATGACATTCTAACACCATTTTGACTGTAGATCTAAAGCCATACTTTCTTTTTTTTTAATTTTATTTTAAAATTATTTTTTAAACATCTTTATTGGAGTATAATCGCTTTACAATGTTGTGTTAGTTCCTGCTGTATAACAAAGTGAATCAGCTATACGTATACATATATCCCCATATCCCCTCCCTCTTGTGTCTCCCCTCCCACCCTTTCTATCCCATCCCTCTAGGTGGTCACAAAGCACCGAGATGATCTCCCCATGTGATGCAGCTGCTTCCCACTAGCTATCTATTTTACATTTGGTAGTGTACATATGTCAATGTAAAGCCATACTTTCTAATCAGCTGATCAGAACTGAGGTTGATATTTTGGTCTCCACTTATGTATTTCCTGTGTCTTTTCGCAGCTGACTCCAAACTCAGGGATAGCAGAAATGGTGTGATGAATTGATGCCCTAAAACTAATGTCCAGCTAAATACTGTTGTGGAAAAATAATTTTACATAGAGTATATAGAATTTATATAATGTGTATTTGTGTGATTGCATTAAAAAATAGTATAATTATTATCATAAGTTATTACAATTGGTTACCATTACTCAAATATGTTTACCTGGCTCAGTTGTATGCTAAAATGAAAAATAATCTGCCATTAGACAGCAGAATTCTTAATGAATAATTGACCAAGTTATATGTTATCAGTTTTGTGTTTGTAAGGGCTGTTGAACTCACCATAAGGAAAGCAACTCTTCCGAATTATGTGTATATCCCTGGCAATCTATAAGACTTGGACACATTTCAGGGAATAAGAAATATGGTGAGTCACACATTTGTTCATGTTTATTTTTTAGGCCAATTTATAGTATATGAAGGGAGTTTTCAGAGACGTGTACCTCAAAATCAATTCAGTTATTCAATCATTCAACAAACATTTATTAAGCAGCTGCCATGGGGGCAGGCTACTAGTATTGCTGTCAGTGCAAGATATACAAGAGTCAACTGGGTAGACAAAGTCATGGCTTTATGGAGCTTATACTTTAGTACAGTATATAGACAATAAACAAGTCAATCTATAATTAATCTGTATTACCATGTTGGTATAAATGATATGAAGGAAATAAATGAACAGGGTAAAGGGAGAGAGTTTAATGGAGAGGGGTGCCTACTTTAGATAGAGTGGTCAGGGAAGGCCTCTGTGAGGAACCCATATGAGAGCAGATGCCAGACTGAAGTGAGAATGTGAGCCATAGAAATATTTTGTGGGAGATATACCTCAAACAGAGTGGACTACAAGTGTAAAGAAAGTAATGAGTGTGAAAACAAAGAACATATGCAGAGGCAGTTTTCTTCTTACAACCTCTAATTGTATCTCCCATGGTATATATGATTCTTTGAAAGGAGTGAGAAGAGGTTAGAAGCAAAATGGTAGCATGAGAAAGAAGAGGTGAAACTAAGAAGGGACAAAATGGGTACTCACTCAGAAAAGGGTGTATCAAATCATCACAGAAGAAAATGGTTATCTATAGATGTGCTTATTTGCAATCATGGTAAAAAATATTTTTTACTTGGAGCAGAACTGTGATTGAGTGGTTATATATAATGGAATAAAAACTGCCTATTGATTGTAAGTCAACACAATGCACACATTCGTTTGATAGTGCTGAGCTATCATTAAGACTATATTTGGCTATTCTATAGACCAGTATTATCTACCTAGTACCTTCAATTCAGATATATTCTCTGTATTAATGAACAAACTCATTACTAGTAAGTTAATAGATAAAATATTCCATGAATAATCCTTTGTTGACATTAAAATGATGATACTAACCTGAATGCACTACCTTCTCTTTACCTGGTATACTGGGTTGAATAGGTGTCCCCCCAATATCCACGTCTAATAAGAACCTGTGAATAAGACCTTATTGAAAATAAGGCCTTTGCAGATGTAAGCGACTTAAGATGAGGTCCTACTGGTCTAGGATAGGCCCTTAAACCCATGGCACAGATTGTCCTCCAGAGGGAGCATGGCCTGCTAAAACCTTGACTTTGAACTCTGAGCATCCAGAATTATGAGAAATAAATTTCTGTCGTTTTAAGCCACCAGGTTTGTAGATAATCTGTTACAGTCTTCCTAGGAAAGTGATGCACCTGGAATGAGATCAGAGGGGTACTCATTCTTCTGGCTGAGAGTGAACATACTTGGTTGATGGTTTTCAGAGCATTAAAATATGATAAAATACATTCAAAATTAGTTATTTTGATATACAAACAGCTCATACAATTCAATAACCAAAGAAACAACCCAATCGAAAAATGGGCAGAAGACCTAAATAGATACTTCTCTAAAGAAGACATACAGATTGCCAATGGGCACATGAAAAGATGCTCATCATCGCTAATTATTAGAGAAATGCAAATCAAAACTACAATGAGGTACCACCTCATACCAGTCAGAATGGCCATCATTAAAAAGTCTACAAATAATAAATGCTGGAAAGGGTGTGGAGAAAAGGGAACTCTCTTTCACTGTTGGTGGGAATATAAACTGGCGCAGCCACTAATGGAAAACAGTATGGAGATTCCTCAAAAAACTAAAAATAGAGTTGCCATATGATCCTGCAATCCCACTCCTGTGTGTATACCCAGATAAAACTATTATTCGAAAAGATACATGCACCCCTATGTTCACAGCAGCACTATTTACAACAGCTAAGACATGGAAACAACCTACATGTCCATCAACAGATGAATGGATAAAGATGTGGATACACACACACACACACACACACACACACAAAATGGAACATCACCCAGTCATAAAAAAGAATGAAATAATACCATTTGCAGCAACATGGATGGACCTAGAGATTATCATACGAAGTGAAGTAAGAAAGAGAAAGAAAAATACCATATGATATCACTTACATGTAGAATCTAAAATATGACACAAATGCACTTATCTACGAAACAAAAACACATTCACAGATGTAGAGATCAGACTTGTGGTTGCCAAGGGGCAGGGGAGTAGGGGAGGAAAGATTGGGAGTTTGGGATTAGCAGATGTAAACTATTATATACAGGATGGATAAACATCAAGGTCCTACTGTACAGCACAGGTAACTATATCCAATATCCTGTGATGAACCATACTTGAAAACAATATGAAAAAGAATATATATATGTACAACTGAATCACTTTGCTGTATGGCAGAAATTAACACAACATTGTAAATCAACTATACTTCAAGAAAATTTTTTAAAAAGCTAGTTATTTTGAGTAAAATATAATATTTCTTGAAAGAATCAGAAAACATTTCAGGACTTCTTAGGGTCACCATGAAGATGATGTAAATTTTCTCAACTTATATTGTTTCACTGTAAATAACTTGAAAAAGTAAAATAAAATTAAAATATCCTTCTATAGAGCAATAAAGACTAATAGTTTAGGAGGCTTATTTAGTTAACAAAAGCTTATGGAGTGTCAAGCACAGTACTAAGTGTTGAGATAAACAGATAAATATTTTTGAGTTCGATCCTTACAGAGAAATTTTGATATAATTTGAGAATTCCCTTAAAAATAATTTTTAGTTGTTTAGATCAGTGAAAGTTCATATATTTCATAATATACTGCCTCTCCACTTGTCTTTTCCTCATTCTCCATGGGTAATTAAGGAATGAAATGGAACGGCTAATGACTATGTTTCCTCAAGAATGTCAAGACTAAGTTTATCCTCATTGTTATGACCCATATGTCAAAAGAATCTTAAGAGTGGGGTAGAAAGTAAAATTTTAGGCAAAGCCAGAGGGTAATTAATGCTGTGGTATATGTCAGACCATGCCTGGTGAGGATATTAAAGTGCTTCAGTCAGGTCCAAGTTTTGACTAATGTTCAGAGCTTTCCTGTTGACTTTATAGCCTGAATTAACAATATAGACCACTTGTTATTGTCAATGCCTGAGGCTCCATCTGAAAATGTCAATGGGAACAGCAATGATTCTCTGAATAAAATGTTACATTTTCTAGCAATAATTTCAAAGTCTACATTCTCAGTTCCTCATTCTCAGCCCCTTCTCTCTGAATATTTTTCAGAATACTTCAGCTGCAGAGAGTGTATGTAGTATGTACCAGGTTTAGAGGAGGGTTTAAATTCTACTAGAATTTAGGAAGTTTTTCTCTGTTTTGCTGTAAAATGTGGGACGCTAGAAGGAATGATTAAGAGCTCTCAGGCATTCAATATAACTCAGTATTACTACTCAATCATACAGACATTCAGTAATTACTGAATAAATGCACAAGAAGCTGCAGACACCATAACAATTTAGAAATGGTAAAGGACCTAGGATTGTTCAACTTCGATCCTTGAAGCTAAGGATCATGCATTACTAATCTCTTTATACCACAGAGCAGTTAATTCAATGCTTGACACACAATGGGAATTTAATATGTGTTAGTTGAATTAAAATTCAGTATGTTGAAGAAAACTTAAGCAGTTGATCTAAGAAATGGAAAATTGTATTCAAGCCAAATTTGAGGATTATAACCAAGGAAGAGTATCTCAGAAAGCTCTGAGAACTGTTCTGCCCTTTACAAGTCAAGGAATGGTTATGTAAGTTTTTTGAGACAGAGGGCTGTGTATCAAATGCTGTATTATTGAAAGTTTACATAATTCAGATCTAAGCTTCACTGTGGCCCCTTACGAGATCAAGAAGGAATGTCATCTTTAAGGAGCTGTCTTATTGCTGCTAGGAGAATGTTGCTGTTTATGGTTGAACAGGTATTTCTGCCGATGGGTAAGGTCTGGTCCATGCATAATGTAGATACATGATGCACTGTGCGGGGAGAGAGGAGGCCAAAGGGCACAGAAGATTCTTGGGTTTATATTTTTCTTGTCTTGAATGAATAAAGTATGAATTTTTTATAAAATATGAATTTTATTTCACAAATATATATGATTTGTTTAGATATAAAAGGAACATTTTTTTTAATTGGATATGTTCTGCTAATTTCTGGACCAATGAGGAGAAAGAGTAGAATCTTCTTTTTAGGCTTTTAGAAATAGTAGATTCTAGTGTGTTTGAATGCTTAGGTATAGTTTAACCTCCCCACCACGTAAGGAAGCATATCTGCCATAAGATTCTATGTGATCAAGGGCCAGGGGCTGGGTGGGGGGACAGCCACTTTACTATGTCTGCAGGAATAGAAGGTAAAGACTTGCTACTCAAGGTGGCAACTGATGCACCTCTAGTGTCTGCATATCTATTTCACTTTTTTCTTTTTTTAAAGAAAAAAAGATTTGCAAGAGTGACTGCTTACCTGAGAAGTTGAAAAAAACAAAACAAAAAACAAAACCAGACTTAGGTAGAAGAAATGGGAACATAGAGAGGTTTAGTATTCCTACTTGTTTATGTTAGTGCATTCTGAATCAAAAACTCTCAAGTCTTCAAAACTATGGGAAGGAGGGCTGTGACTGGGACTCCTTTTCCTATTCAAGGGAATTAGGGCCCAAACATAAATCAATGTACTCTGTGTGTAGGCCCATTCTGAATGTGGCTTTCTTCTTCCTATATGTAAATGGAGTTTAGAGGATTTAGAAATTGGATCTCCTCAACTTTTACCAGGCTGCAGCTATTATTTCAAGTTTTAGGGACATTCATGCTTGCCCTTGGGTCTAAAATCATAAGTAAAATGGTGTCTCCAATTATTAACTCTGTAGCAATATAGATAATAATTAACTCACTGAAAATGTGTTTAATGGACTTATTCTCATGTCTTTTAAGTAAGTTTTTCCCAAAGTTCTGGCTTATTCCTCCCAATACCTAAAAGAACACCCACATAGAAGATAGCAAAGCTAAGCTTTCTTTCCATGACAACCATTTCCTCACTGACTGGAGTCCTACCTTTGTTCATGCCAGCAGCTGAGCTCTGACTGTTTTGTTTTCTAATTCTGTATGTTTGCAAGCTCTTGAAGAACTTTTTATTCTGTTTGCCTCTTTGATTGCTCTGAACTAGATAAAATGGATTCTGTTGAATGCCGACATTGTGTGATTCAACTTACATTGCTATAATCCTCCCACCCACACCCCCCTTTTTTCACTTTTGCTGATAATCATTCCTCTTAACTAAACATTATAATTAGTATTTTGTGTTTCTTAACAGCCGTTTTCCCTCTAGTCATTTTAAAAATCATAAGAGAAAATTTGTGTTTTTCAAGTCATTTTTGTCTTCAGATTTCCAGTTTTAATTGTTTTTCTCATCTGCTGTTCTTCAGAAATAATTCATTTTTCATGTAATGCAATTTTAAATAAGTTTTGTACAAAAATATTTCTTAAGTATTTGTCTTCCTTCCAGTTTTTTGATCTTTTATTTCAGTACATGAAAAAAAAGTCTTCCGGAAGATATTCATTAAACAAATGAGTCCCATGATTTATTTTCTAAGATTTGTAATCTCTTTATTAAGGCATGAGATACCCAAAGTCTAAGCCTAAAAATAATTTGAGAACATATATATCTAACTTGAGAATGTTAAATTATGAGGCATATAGATGAATCATATACTTAACATGATTCTTTATAAAGATCATTCCATAAATACCTTTAAACAATGTCTGTCTGGCATATATAATTAATAGACTCCTAGAATTTTAGAGTAGAAAGACGTTAGAAATATGATTCATAAAAATTAGAATAGAAAGATGTTAGAAATATGATTTCCAAAAATTGAAACTATTAATGTTTTTGTGCAACATACTTATTCAAAGAAATTTAGGTAAAGCAGAATCAATTAAGAGTCTTTGCAATAAGATGTGATGCGGTAAACATTTAGTTCAGATGAATCTCTACTGGTAAGGTATTCCAAAGCAGTGAGAGATCTATTTTAAGCAGACATCTGATTTCATGCTTAAAGAAATTCGTTTTACTCGGGTTTACTTTGAGAAATGTTACCGATCAATGATTAACACTATTCCTTAGCTTTTCCAACTTTGCAATAGTGTTCAGGAATATTAATCACTTAATTTCCTCTTTGCCTGATAATATAAGTCACCAAAGGTCAGGAGTGCAGAAGGTACACCAGTGTCTAATGGAATGTGGAAAGTAAACCACCATTTAACAATCCACAAGACCAAACTTAGCCTGAAAAAATAATGCTCTCTGAACTGTGCCTAGATTGGACATTCTGGATTTGCCCTTGGGATATATGATCATTTACAGAGGTGTATTTTTTTTTGCCCTTCTTCAGCAGCCACCAGCCACTTGAACTATTTTTACTTTCTAAGAAGCTTGTATATCTCATATGTGATCAAAAACTATTTGTGAATTTGGTGAAAGAATGCAAGGGCAGTAAAATTAATCAGAGAAAAGCTATAACGAACATCCCATTAGGTAATAAATACTAAAATTAACAATTACATGCATAATAAGTGCAGTTTCATACTATGGGACTCAGCTTAAACACTATTTTTTATTGTTATTTTGTCAACTTATGTTAAAATCTATAAACAATATTTAAAATATTTAAGAACTGTTGTGAAAAATCCATGTTTATAAAATGGCAAATACATAAGGCAAATCTCTGATTTAGAAAGTTGGTAAAAGCACTGGGAAAGAAAACAAAACAAAACTTGGGGCTTCCCTGGTGGCGCAGTGGTTGAGAGTCCGCCTGCCGATTCAGGGGACACGGGTCCGTGCCCCGGTCCGGGAAGATCCCACATGCCGCAGAGCGGCTGGGCCCGTGAGCCATGGCCGCTGAGCCTGCGCGCCTGGAGCCTGTGCTCCGCACCGGGAGAGGCCACAACAGTGAGAGGCCCGCGTACCGCAAAAAAAAAAAACAAAAAAAAAACCCTAAGCAACCATCTATCTCCAGTCTTTTCTATATTATTTTCTAGGAAATATTTTCCAGTCTCTGATGTAAGATCCATCTAGTATACTGTCATTTAAATTACCACCTTAATAAAAGTACTCCCCTAACCATCCCTTTAAAAGCAGATTAAAATAGGAAAAAAATGCAAGGAGAAAAATAAATGAAATAAATCTTATAAAAGATCCATATGGACCCAGAGATTACTTGTATATGTTATGATGCACTATGCATTTCTTCATAATTGATACACAAAGGTGAGGTAATATATAGCCTGAGTTGACTATCCTACAAGTTCTAAAGACAAAGATATAAACATTTTCTATATAATTTAAAATGGAAAGGATACACTCATATCGACCACTTGTGATTTTGCCAAAGTTCATTTGTGAGGAATCACATGGTGTAGTTAAGAGAAAAGTATATCCAGAGGTGGAGCCGGGGTGCCCAGGCTTGAGTGCCCTTCATACTTGGCAAGCTGCCTGACCTTCTCTGACCTCAGTCTCCTCAGTATAAAATGGGCATAATAGTAGTACTATACTAAATACTCCATAGGGTTGTTTTTAAGTATCAAATGATAGATAAATATATCAAGAGCATTCTGAATATTGTAAGACTATTGTTACTATGCAAATATTTTATTAGTATTCTACATACTAAAATGAACTAAAAAAGGCAATGAACCAGCAATCTCAAGAAGAAACTATCGATACTAAAACAACAACAACAAAAATGTAAAAGTTAGAGGATGATCTCTCGACATCTGTACATTTTTATTAATTCATTTATTCATTATTTAATGACAACTTATATACAGCTCTGTGCCAAAGAATCAAATATTAATAGGACACAATTCTTGCCTTAAGGCACTCACTGTGATTTGATATGCTTTCTCTTTTACATTTAAAGATCTGATAGTGAAAGACTTTTTTAAAAAGTCTCTGAGACATTCTATATTCATGCGGTCCAATATTGACTGCAAAGGATCTCTGAGACAAGACAGACTGATAAATCAAGGGCCCTACCTGCAAGGAACATGCAAACTAGGGGCACAATAAGTTTTATATTTTTGTTCATATATTTTAGGCAGATTTTTTCCAGTGGAATCAGGAACATTATGAATAAACCAATGCTACTGGAATAATATGCTTCCCTTAATATGCTGGCTAAAGTTTTACTGTAATTTCTATCAAGTTCATGTAAATACCACCACATTCCTGAATCACATTATTTCATTTACCTTTGTTTCCCAATAGAAATGGAATAATTTTTACAAGTAGACTTATATAGTTTACTTTATGTGAATATTAATTGTACTCCAGGCAGGATGGGAAATTAGGCATTGCTTACTTCTGTCCCACAACCTAAATAAAGGAGCATTGGTTGTATCTCTTTCAGGAATGAGCTTTTAGAATATTTACATTGAGGATAGAGACCACTGCTTAAAAGTATCAATACCACTGCTTTTAATCAGTCTAGTTTTTAAATGTAGGGCAACGGGTGAGTGTTGTTAAGTAATTAAACAAGGAGGACATTAGACTGAGATGGCCCTAATGCTTCGTAGACTATGTAAGCTAACCAAAACCTATGCCAGAGTCAATGCACTTAAATTCAAGAAAATGGAACTTCAGAATGACCAATCACAGACAGGCTACTAGGCCCTCCTAAATAAGGCAACTGCTAAAGTTATAGCCAATCAAATACTTGCTTTGCTCTGTCTCTTCTCTGTAAAAATCTCTCCCCTATCTCCTGTCAGGGAGTTCTCTTAACCATTTTAGGTCTGGTAATGACCAATTTGAATAGATGTTTATTCAAATAAACTCTTGAAAATTTTAATGTGCAAAGGTGTAACAATATGGCAAAGACAATAAATATAACCATACAAGACATCTTATTTAGAATGATTTTAGTATCTTCTCAAATAAGTGAAGTATTGCTTTTATGTTTTAGTGGTGTACATACACGAATATACAGATGAATGACTCCTTTGAATGAACGGTCCTGATTTTTCTAGATGTCTGGTGTCAAAATACTGTAGTCGTGTGGGCTGGTGTAACATTCTTCAAGAATTACATCAAGTGTGACTTTTTGCAGTTAAGCCTTCCCCAGCTCCCACAGGCGATTTGGTGGGTTTCTGACATGTCAGTTATAGTACTTAAATGATCGGGTTGAAATGATATGTATCTTTCTTTTATAGGACTGTAATTTGTATAGATATGGACCAGAACTTTTTAAAACATTTTAAATCAAGCATTCTAAAATATTGGTCAATACTTGTCACATCAAACTCTCATCAAATATTCATCCAGGGCTTCCCTGGTGGCGCAGTCATTGAGAGTCTGCCTGCCGATGCAGGGGACACGGGTTCGTGCCCCGGTCCGGGAAGATCCCACATGCCGCGGAGCGGCTGGGCCCGTGAGCCATGGCCGCTGAGCCTGCGCGTCCGGAGCCTGTGCTCCGCAACGGGAGAGGCCACAACAGTGAGAGGCCCGCATACTGCAAAAAATATATATATATATTCATCCACAGTAACAAATGACACTTTTTTATTTTTTACATCTTTATTGGAGTATAATTGCTTCACAATGTTGTGTTAGTTTCTGCCGTACATCAAAATGAATCAGCTATATGCACACACATATCCCCATATCCCCTCCTCTTGAGCCTCCCCTCCCACCCTCCCTATCCCACCCTTCTAGGTTGTCACAAAGATCAAGCTGATCTCCCCGTGCTATGCAGCAGCTTCCCACCAGCCATCCATTTTACACTTGGTAGTATATATATGTCAATGCTACTCTCTCACTATGTCTCAGCCCCCCCTTCCCCCACCAGGTCCTCAAGTCCGTTCTCAACGTCTGTATCTCTATCCCTGCCCTCCCACTAGGTTCATCAGTACCATTTTTCTAGATTCCATATGTATGTGTTAGCATACGGTATTTGTTTTTCTCTTTCTGACTTACTTCACTCTGTATGACAGACTCTAGGTCCATCCACCTCACTGCAAATAACTCAATTTCATTCCTTTTTATAACCGAGTAATATTCCATTGTATATATGTGCCATATCTTCTTTATCCATTCATCTGTCGATGAACATTTAGACTGTTTCCATGTCCTGGCTATTGTAAATAGTGCTGCAATGAACACTGTGGTACATGTATGTTTTTGAATTATGTTTTTCTCACAAATGACACTTTCGCTTTGAAGCTTCTGAAGTTGTCATCAGTGACTTAGATGTATGTAGTGATGTGAACAGCATCTAGTGTCATGATGTGGCAAAACATTATCAGAACATAGAACAGGTTGCTAATAGCCTGAAGTGGCAGAGGTTGGCATATTATTTTTTTTTAATGTCAGGATAAGAATAACGTTATCTTTTCAAAACAATAATCAATTAAGCAAAGATGTCATTTTTATCCCTGAAAAGTATGAGCAGCATTAAGAAAATGAGTTTATCGAAACAAATCATGGAGATGAGGTCATTTGTCAAATTGCCCAGTTTGGGATATTTTCGGATTCTTTTTTCTCCCTATATGTATATTATCTGTTCTATTTATGTTCGTGTCTTTCCTCTTCCTTTGAAATTTAATTTCTATGAAGACAGGATTTGCATCTTCTTCAATTTCGCATCTCCCCCCACCACGCACCGAACTTGTATACATAGCAAACCGCATCTAATTCTGAATGAATGTTTAAAGAACAAGTCTGAAACAATTTTACAACCTTGATTACTCTGTCAGTAATTACCATTATGACTAACTGACCAATTTCTACACATGGGTTTTTTGTTATGTCCATCCCTGTATCTTAAAAAAAGACCTAGCAGCTTACTAAACATTTAGATTGTTTACATAATCATCAACACTCCCCCCCCCCAAAAAAAAAAACTAAAAATAAAACACTCCCCGTTCCTTCTACTTCTCACTTCCTTTTATTATCAATTTTTTTCTAAACAGTATGCGCACACTGCCCTAACTTTCTCATGCCCATCCACACATTCTTCAATCCACTTCTCTCTTGCCTCCCCACCGCAGCAAAATTGTCTTGTCAAGGTCTCCAAATTATTTCGATATTGTCACAGCATGTGGTCATATGACAAGATGATATTTTGTTTTGTTGTTGGTGTGTGTGTGTTTGACATTATTTCCTATTAGCTCTGCCTTTCCCTAGTTTAAGTGTAGCAAGATGTCCTGTACTTAAATAATGCAAAAGGACCTGAAAGAACATAATGTGAATTCAGAGAGGGTAAGAAAGTAAGATTACTGCCAGAAGATAGTGGGTAGATATCTGGATGAGTCAGAAAGGAATCAAATAAAAAAGAAAAAGAAATATTATAAAAGAATGAATAAAATGATCACACTTTGTTGACAGAATGGTTGTATCTTTAAAAATCCAGGAGACAGTATTAAAAATCTACTAGATTAGTAAAGGAATTTAATAACATATCCGGATACAAGATAAGTACACAAATCAAAAAACTCTTCTCTATTAATTTTGTTCTCTAGAATATTATTATTAATTCACCTAGAAATAAAATTGTAAAAATATTTCCATAGTAATACAATCATAATATAATTAAAAATGAATTTAATAAAAATATAAAAGCCTCAATGAAGAAATATGTAGGATACAAAACATACAAAAATTATAAAGACATGTTTATGTTCTTACTGAGGAATATAAAAAAGGATCAGAACAAGTGAAAATATATGTCATGTTCATGCATGAGAGGACAGTATAAGAAAATGTCAATGCTCCTAAAAGTAACATAAAAACAATACAATTATGATTTGTATTCATTTTCTATTGCTATATCACAAATGACCTTGAATTTAGCAGTTTCAAACACACACGCAACTCAGATAAGCACTCACATTTTTTAGAAAACAATATTTACATATAGACAATGCCTACTGAATTCGTTGACACGCAAGTGATACAGTCTTGATGGCTTAATTATTAACATCTTTTGAGTTTTTGCTATTTATTAGTTATGCTTTCATTTTATAATAAAATTAATTCTAGTTAAGCTCTAATCTCTGTATAATATTGTAAAACTCCAGTGAAATTGTTTCACATTTCAAACGTGCTATTTGTGGAAAGTAGCTAATGTCTTTAAAAAATTAAATATCAAGGAAAATCATCATGTTCACTTTCATATTTTAAACAGGTCCACCAAAAATGTATGTCTAGAAAAATTCATGAAAGAATGTACTTATTCAGACTGCTTGCCATGTTTAGAAGCATAGATTTCTTAGTTGTAAATTTTTCTATATTCCCCTCATTCCACAGTAGAAATTGATATAGAGAATCAATAAAATAGTAATAGTAATTTTGTTTCCTATTGGAAGTCAGACTATATATATTTAGAAGTGTTAGATGGTGCTTTTAATGGATAATAATACATTAAATGTTACCAATTTGTCTATACCATTTCCGAACTAATTACCTAGTATTTCATCTAAACTTCCTGTTCCTGTTCATTATCTGT
>NW_006797166.1:300597-332610 GCF_000442215.2 Lipotes vexillifer | reverse complement strand
TTTCCCTCTCTTTCCAGTAAACAGGGAAAAACAGGGAAATAGACAAATGAATTACATCAAAACAGTGGGTATCCTGCTTCAGGAAAGACTAGTGATTTTTAAATGTAATTGCATTAGTTGTCCTATATAACTGCAGACTAAAAACTGTGTCAACTCCAGAAGTACAATTTGCTCTTACTTACAGACACTTAAGTGTGTATGAGGAACTGGGGCTTGAACATCTATATAATCTGGCTCTACATACTGTGTTGTCCCCTGAAACAAGTGGGTAAGTATTTCTTCTTTTTATATTGTCTGGAAGAAATTTTTTTTGGGGGGGTGGTACGCGGGCCTCTCACTGTTGTGGCCTCTCCTGTTGCGGAGCACAGGCTCCGGACGCGCAGGCTCAGTGGCCATGGCTCACGGGCCCAGCCGCTCCGCGGCATGTGGGATCTTCCCGGACCGGGGCACGAACCCTTGTCCCCTGCATGGGCAGGCAGACTCTCAACCACTGCACCACCAGGGAAGCCCTGGAAGAAATTTTTTAAGATTGGTAAAGACCTAGTGAAGCCATCTGGGTCTGGATTTTCCTCTGTGAGAAGGTTTTTAATTACATATCCATTTAATTGACAGATACACATGTATTTACATTGTTTATTCCCCTGGTGTCAGATTTGTTAAGTTTCATCTATTATTTCAAATTTTTAATTTATTCGGGTTAAGTACTTTCATAACAACCTGTATTCTTTTATTGTCTGTATGGTGCATAGTGATGTCTGGTTTTTTATTTCTGATTGTGGTGATCTGTGTTTTCTCATGTTTTTCTTGCCAGGGGCTTATCTAAATTTTTAGTCTTTTCAAAGAACCATCTTAGGTTGTACTGATTTTCTCCATTGGTTTTCTGCATCATTGATATCTGCTCTTATCTTTGTTATTTTTTTATCATCCAGTAGATTCTTGCTGTTATTTTTCTAGCTTCTTGAAATGCATACTTAAATCATTAATTATAATTCCTTTTGTGTTTCTATTATATACATTTCAAGATATAAATGTTCTCTTTATAGAAATACTAAGCTGCATCATACAAGTTTTGGCATGTTGTTCCAATATCATTCAGTTCAAAATATTTTATCAATTTCAATGATAAGTCATTCAATGACTTATCTTTTGCTCATGAGATATATAAAAGTATATGCTTAATTTCCAAACATCAGGAATTTCTCATAATCTGTGGTTGCCTATTTCTGGTTTAATTATATATAACTGAAACTATATTTTGTTTGACTGAAATAATAGAGAATTATTTATAATCCAGCAAATGATAAATTTTGGTAAATGTTTTATGTGTACTTGAAAATAATATGTATTTTTTCATTCTTGGGTGTGATGTTCTATTTTTGTTAAATAGGTCAAATTTGTTAATAATGTTACTAATAACTTGGATATTATTACAAGTATTTTTTCTGATTGTTTTATTAGTTACTGAAAGGCATTTATTAAAATCTCCAAGTATGATTTTAGATTTATCTATTTCTCCTTTTAGGTTTGACAATACATGCTTTAAATATCTTAAGGTTATGTTATTAGAAGCATATACATTTGTCATTATTATAACTCCTTGTACTTTGACCTATTTATCATCATGAAATATCCATTATTTTGAATCTTCTTGTTTTAAAGTCTAGATTTCCTGATATTGGTATAACTATATCATATGTCTTTTGGTATTTACATAATATATATTTATATATTTTATATTGTACATGTTTTTATCTTTTTGTTCTGCCATGTTTTCCCATGATTCAGTATGGATATTTTCAATGAACAATCATCCTGTTCACTCATTTTCTCTTTTGTTGTTTCTCATCCAGCAGAACAGGATGATTGTTCAGCTGTTAAACCTATATTAAGTTCTAAATTTCAGTTATTGTGTTTTAGTTCTGAAATACCCACTTGACTATTTAATTCATTTTATTAAAGATTCCAGGCTTGTGTTGAATTTCCCCACCTTTTCAATTATTTTTTAAGCACAAGAAATTAATTATATTTATCTTAAAAGATGTGTATGACAACTCCAATATGTGTATAACCTACGGATCTGTTGCTTTTGTTGTCCTCAGTCATTTCACTGTATCTTCTGGCACTCCTGTATATTTTTTAATGCTTTTCTGATACTGTATATAAAAATTATAGAGATAACTTGAGACTAGATGATATTATACTCTTTTAGATGATGTTTTAAAAAAAATTTCTGGCAGTCAAATAGAGTAAGGGAAGACTATCAAACATGCAGATTGAGCTGTTTGATGCTGGGTATCCATTTTTTTGAAGGCTTATCTATTTCAAATTAATTATTCATCTAAAATATAGCCCTATCAGAGTTCCTAACTGGAATTGTTTGTTTTTTGTCTTCTCTCAAGAGTCATTAAGAAATTGCTAACTGCTGTGCTCAATTTCCTACCCTCTTAGCTGAAACTTCTTTTCAGCCTCATAGATGCTTGGCCTTAAGCCACAACTATCTCAGGAAGAAAAGCAGCATGGACTGTTGGGTTTATCTCAATGCTCTTCTGATATCTCTGGGATCTAATTTTACCAAATTTAAAATTTGTTGATTCCACAGACATGTGGGACTGCCAAAACCTCAGCTCAGGATACTATCCTCTTAGTTACCACTTTCTGCTTGGCTTCTTAGACACTATTTACAAATCAGCAGATAACTCTTATTGTAGGAAAAAAAATTGGAAAATTTCAACACATAACGTTTTTTGGGGCCACGCCGTGCGGCATGCGGGATCTTAGTTCCCCAACCAGGGATTGAACCCGTGCCCCCTGCTTTGGGAGTGTGGAGTCTTAACCACTGGACCACCAGGGAAGTCCCTCAACACATACTTTTGATTAAACAAAAACTTCTTAGCAATCCTGGTTTATAAAAGAACTTCCCAGGGCTTCCCTGGTGGCGCAGTGGTTGGGAGTCCGCCTGCCAATGCAGGGGACACAGGTTCATGCCCCAGTCCGGGAGGATCCCGTGTGCTGTGGAGCGGCTGGGCCCCTGAGCCATGGCCACTGGGCCTGTGCATCCGGAGCCTGTGCTCCACAACGGGAGAGGCCACAACGGTGAGAGGCCTGCATACAGCAAAAAGAGAAAAAAAAAAAGAACTTCCGTGACCTAGTTAATGTTATGTACCAAAAACCTACTTCAAATATTAATGGAAATTAGTTAAAATCTTAATGGAAAACATTTAGCTAGATCCATTCCCTTTCAGATTGGGAATAATATTAGGATGCCCACTATTTTTCCCACTATCAAACATTCTCCAAGTTATCTTAGACACTGGTAGTAAGAAGAAAAATAGATATATTTATATTTGATAGGACTATAAATAGAAAAGAAAATAACTGAATCAACAATTAAAGCAAAAGAACCAACTAATGAGTTTGGTCAGAGAGGTTGCCGGATTTGAATCTATCAGTAATTCCCTACATTGACAAAAACCAACTAAAAATTCTAATAAAACAAAGTCATTTTTCACAGGAGTAACAAGCAATAAAAAGTGCCTAGGAATTGACATACTGCATGGTGAATAGGACCTCTGCAAACAAAACGTTAACCCCCTAAAAAGGCACATAGTGGATAATCTGAAAAAAAAGGAAAACTGTTTATTTTCTTGGATGAGATAGCATAATATAAAATACCCAATTCTCTCAAATAAATCTAAAATGTACTTCAACCCCAGATCAAATTTCAGTTATATTTTTTGCAGAGTTTTATAAATTTACTTTAAAACTTCTATTGAAGAATGATTCCAGGAATAACTCAATGCATCTTAAAAAAGGAGCGTAAGAAAGGGAACCAGCCCTACCAGATATTCTATAAGTAATTCTATAAGGCAAATCAAGTACAACAGTGTAGAGCTGGTGTAAGAATAGACAAATGGACAAAACTGAAGAAACTGATAGCTTACAGATACAGTCAATTGTTATTTGGGACTAAATGTAAAATAAACATTGCATCTTCCTCAAATCAATAAAAAAAGACAGTAGGTGAATGGGTAAATAAACTGTGGTACATCCAGACAATGGAATATTACTCAATGCTAAAAAGAAATGAGCTCTCATGCTATTAAAAGACACGGAAGAATCTTAAAAACATATTATTAACTGAAAGAAGCCAATCTGAAAAGTTTACAAACTATATAATTCAAACTATATGACATTCTGGAAGAGGCAAAACTATGGAGACAGTACAAAGATCAGTGGTTGCCAGGGGCTAGGGGTGAAAAAGGGGTTGTATCTACAGGTGGATCATAAACAATTTTTAGGTCAGTGAAAATATTCTTTATGATACATCATAATCTATACATGTTATTATATATTTGTCCAAATACAAAGAATATACAACACCAAGAATGAACCATAATGTAAATTATGGATTTTGGATAATTATGATGTTTCAATGCACGTTCATCAGTTATAACTGATGCACCACTCTCGCGGGTGATATTGCTAATGGGGGAAGTTGTGTGTGCGGGGTCAAGAAGCATGTGGGGCAATCTCTGCACCTTCTCCTCAGTTTTGCTGTAGACCTAAAACTGTTCTACAAAAGTAGTCATCACATAAAATAAATAAAATAAAACAAAATATTGCCACCAACTGCAAATGAGTAGCACTAATAAATTTTATGGCACCACTCAGGTATAATTACTATGACTATTTTAGCATATCTTCTGACAGATTTTTCTCTACACGTAAATATTTTACACACACAAATGCACAAAACTTCAAAAGTTCAAGTAAAAAAGTAAAACGTAAAAAAGTAAAAAAAGTAAAAAGTAAAAAGTTGATTACCACAAAATTAAGGATTTATATTAAACAAAAGTCCATGAACAAAGTTATTTTTAGAATTAGAGAAAATATTTTCAATGTCTAAATTAGACAAGACAATCGTATCTACAATTTTTCAAGGCACTTCTGCAAATTGCAAGAAAAAGACAGCAATAGGACAGGAACAGACAATTTATAGGAGGAAAATTCAAGGTTATTAAGCACATGTTCTAATTCATTAGTAATTAGAGAAATTAAAAATAAAACAATATAAAATACACTATACCTTTTACGCTAGAAAAATTAGTAAGCTCTGTGTTGGCAGCTGTGTGGGATATAGGATGTCTCCTGCCTGCCCTTTTGATTATGACCCATGCACTCCCCTTCTGGAAAAGTACAGTCTGGCCCCAGCGCTGCTGTGTTCATTACATATGCACACATGTCACTCAGCAATTCTGCTTGGGAAAATGTTACATTTGTCCACAAAAGACATGCACAAGGAAGTGTCCATAAAAGACACTTGATGGGGAGTGGGTGGCAATCTAGGAGTCTTTCATTGAGAGGGTGGAGAGGAACATATGGTAGCTGCATACTGGAATATTATGCAGATATGTGTGATTTGGCTACCTGTTTTGTAAATAAAGTCTTATTGCAACATAGCCACGCCCATTTGTTTATGTACTGTCGATGACTGCTTTTGTCTACAAGACAGAGTTAAGTAGTGAGACGACAGGATGCACAAAACCTAAAATATTTACTATCTGGCTCTTTCAGCCAATCCCTTTATCCCCACTAACACTGCTGGTTATTTACTTAGAGTTGACATAAATTATTGCAGATCATTCTCCTCTTTACACAGTGGAGTAAAAGTAAGAAGTAAAAGCTAACATGTTTTGCCATTAGCCAGACTCATCAAGAAAAAAAAGGAGAAGACTCAAATCAACAGAATTAGAAATGAAAAAGAAGTAACAACTGACACTGCAGAAATAAAAAAAATCATAAGGGATTACTACAAGCAACTCTATGCCAATAAAATGGACAATCTGGAAGAAATGGACAAATTCTTAGAAATGCACAACCTGCCAAGACTGAATCAGGAAGAAATAGAAAATATGAACAGACCAATCACAAGCACTGAAATTGAAACTGTGATTAAAAATCTTCCAACAAACGAAAGCCCAGGACCAGATGGCTTCACAGGAGAATTCTATCAAACATTTAGAGAAGAGCTAACACCTATCCTTCTCAAACTCTTCCAAAATATAGTAGAGGGAGGAAAACTCCCAAACTCATTCTGCGAGGCCGCCATCATTTTGACACCAAAACCAGACAAGGATGTCACAAAGAAAGAAAACTACAGACCAATATCACTGATGAACATAGATGCAAAAATCCTCAACAAAATACTAGCAAACAGAATCCAACAGCACATTAAAAGGATCATACACCATGATCAAGTGGGGTTTATTCCAGGAATGCAAGGATTCTTCAATATACGCAAATCAATCAATGTGATAAACCATATTAACAAATTGAAGGAGAAAAACCATATGATCATCTCAATAGATGCAGAGAAAGCTTTTGACAAAATTCAACACCCATTTATGATAAAAACCCTGCAGAAAGTAGGTGTAGAGGGAACTTTCCTCAATATAATAAAGGCCGTATATGACAAGCCCACAGCCAACATCATCCTCAATGGCGAAAAACTGAAAGCATTTCCACTAAGGTCAGGAACAAGACAAGGTTGCCCACTCTCACCACTCTTATTCAACATAGTTTTGGAAGTTTTAGCCACAGCAATCAGAGAAGAAAAGGAAATAAAAGGAATCCAAATCGGAAAAGAAGAAGTAAAGCTGTCACTGTTTGCAGATGACATGATACTATACATAGAGAATCCTAAAGATGCTACCAGAAAACTACTAGAGCTAATCAATGAATTTGGTAAAGTAGCAGGATACAAAATTAATGCACAGAAATCTCTGGCATTCCTATATACTAACGATGAAAAATCTGAAAGTGAAATCAAGAAAACACTCCCATTTACCATTGCAACAAAAAGAATAAAATATCTAGGAATAAACCTACCTAAGGAGACAAAAGACCTGTATGCAGAAAATTATAAGACACTGATGAAAGAAATTAAAGATGATACAAACAGATGGAGAGATATACCATGTTCTTGGATTGGAAGAATCAACATTGTGAAAATGACTCTACTTCCCAAAGCAATCTATAGATTCAATGCAATCCCTATCAAACTACCACTGGCATTTTTCACAGAACTAGAACAAAAAATTTCACAATTTGTATGGAAACACAAAAGACCCCGAATAGCCAAAGCAATCTTGAGAACAAAAAATGGAGCTGGAGGAATCAGGCTGCCTGACTTCAGACTATACTACAAAGCTACAGTAATCAAGACAGTATGGTACTGGCACAAAAACAGAAAGATAGATCAATGGAATAGGATAGAAAGCCCAGAGATAAACCCATGCACATATGGTCACCTTATCTTTGATAAAGGTGGCAGGAATATACAGTGGAGAAAGGACAGCCTCTGACAGCCTCTTCAATAAGTGATGCTGGGAAAACTGGACAGGTACATGTAAAAGTATGAGATTATATCACCCCCTAACACCATATACAAAAATAAGCTCAAAATGGATTAAAGACCTAAATGTAAGGCCAGACAGCATCAAGCTCTTAGAGGAAAACATAGGCAGAACACTCTATGACATAAATCACAGCAAGATCCTTTTTGACCCACCTCCTAGAGAAATGGAAATAAAAACAAATGGGACCTAATGAAAGTTCAAAGCTTTTGCACAGCAAAGGAAACCATAAACAAGACCAAAAGACAACCCTCAGAATGGGAGAAAATATTTGCAAATGAAGCATCTGACAAAGGATTAATCTCCAAAATTTACAAGCAGCTCATGCAGCTCAATAACTAAAAAACAAACAACCCAATCGAAAAATGGGCAGAAGACCTAAATAGACATTTCTCCAAAGAAGATATACAGACTGCCAACAAACACATGAAAGAATGCTCAACATCATTAATCATTAGAGAAATGCAAATCAAAACTACAATGAGATATCATCTCACACCAGTTAGAATGGCCATCATCAAAAAATCTAGAAACAATAAATGCTGGAGAGGGTGTGGAGAAAAGGGAACACTCTGGCACTGCTGGTGGGAATGTGAATTGGTACAGCCACTATGGAGAACAGTATGGAGGTTCCTTAAAAGACTACAAATAGAACTACCATATGACCCAGCAATCCCACTACTAGGTATATACCCTGAGGAAACCAGAATTCAGAAAGAGTCATGTACCAAAATGTTCATTGCAGCTCTATTTACAATAGCCCGGAGATGAAACAACCTAAGTGCCCATCATCGGATGAATGGATAAAGACGATGTGGCACATATATACAATGGAGTATTACTCAGCCATAAAAAGAAACGAAATTGAGCTATTTGTAATGAGGTGGATAGACCTAGAGTCAGTCATACAGAGTGAAGTAAGTCAGAAAGAGAAAGACAAATACCGTATGCTAACACATATATATGGAAATTAAGGGGAAAAAAATGTCATGAAGAACCTAGTGGTAAGACAGTAATAAAGACACAGACCTACTGGAGAACGGACTAGAGGATATGGGGAGGGGGAAGGGTGAGCTGTGACAAAGCGAGAGAGAGGCATGGACATATATACACTACCAAACGTAAGGTAGATAGCTAGTGGGAAGCAGCTGCATAGCACAGGGATATCAGCTCGGTGCTTTGTGACCACCAGGAGGGGTGGGATAGGGAGGGTGGGAGGAAGGGAGATGCAAGAGGGAAGAGATATGGGAACATATGTATATGTATAACTGATTCACTTTGTTGTAAAGCAGAAACTAATACACCACTGTAAAGCAATAATACCCCAATAAAGATGTTAAAAAAAAAAAAGCTAACATGTTTTGAACACTTATAGTACGTTGGCATTGTACTAAGAGCCTTATAATTTTTACTCAATTGAGTAAAACATGTATTCCATGTTACATATGAAGAAACGGAAACACAACAAAGTTAAGTAGTACACTGCCCAAATTTAAACAGTTAATGCAGTGGAAACAGGATTAGAACTGAAGTCCTTTGAGAAACCATACTCAACTCCTGAACTATAAGGTGATATATTTTACTTAGAGTGGAAAATGAATGGTAAATAAGAACATATAGCAACAGATTAAATAGCTGTCAGTATCACCACCACACAGTCAGGCTATGTTCTGTTTGGGGCCCCCAAAACAATTTTAACAAAGGGCACTGAAAGTAACTTCTTCAAAATGTGCCTCAGTAGAAGCTACCCCTGGAAAAGTCAAATGATCCTTCTATTCAGGTTTACATTACTAGACTCCACCTTGGCAGGAATGAATACACTGTAATTCCCAAGTTTGGAGCAGGAGTATACTGAAACAAAGGCGCTACTACTGTGATCCACTATTATGTAACAGTAGCATGAAGGTTATATGTGCTGAAAGGGACCTGAGTTATTGCTCAGTCCAAATCCTTCACTTACTAGATGAGGAAACTGAAGTCCCAAGAGGTTAAGAGAATCACTCGAATTTCACTTCCACAGTGCAAAAGCTGGGACTAGGAAAAGGTATCCTAATGTTCATTTTATTGATGGAATCATAAGGTAGTGAAGATTGGGAACATTATATATATATAAAACAAATACCAAATATAGTCACTGGCACAGAACACATTAGACACTCAACAAATGCCTCTCTCCCTCTTTTTTTTTTTTTGGATTCACCTTTTCTGTCCAACATGGCACTTCAGTTACTCCCTACTGTGGAAAGATAAAAGTCACCACCATTTCAGACTTTATGATATGCTTCTTTGGTAATATACCAGTTCATTGGAGTGGCCTGAAACCATAAATAGTTTGATATTCAATGAAATATATCCAAAATATAAAATAAATCCTATAGTATTCACAAAGTAGCTATACATCATATATAATTAGAAATAGATACAGAGCCCGAGTTTTTAATGCTTTGCCACAAACCAGATTTAAAATGGCTTTTCTTTATAATCCTTGCTTAGTTATATAAACAGAAAATTTGGCACATGATTCATTTATTTATTTTCCAAGGTCATGCTGATAACTTCAGTTTGTTTTAACTGCTGAGTTGAATTGATCAGTGTTTCTGGTGCTTGAATAGGTTGCTAGCATGTAAACACTGGGTAAGGAGATAAACTGTATGCAATGGTTTGTTGTATTTGATATCTATTTAATTCTCTCTTATACTTCTCAAGGAAGCCCTCACAGGTAATACTTCTCTCCAAATTTCTGTGCAGATAAATTATTACCATGGAATAATGTATTTAATTCCATAACAGCATAAGAAAATGATTTTAAAGCCTATTTCAACAGAATAAAATAACCCATCCAGGTAATATTTTATATTTTAATATTTATTTTAAAAAATTTTAAAGTTAATTGGCACTTTATCTACAATATTTAATGTTATTTTAAAGTTTAGGCTTATTAAAGAGGTAACTGGTCTAGTGACAAAACATTGTTTCTTTGGTAGCAGCTTCCTCTAAATTCTTTTCTCTGTGCTTATCTTCTCTGTCAACATTGCCCCAGATATTTGAAGTGAATTCTAGGGGAAAGTTATTATCTAGAATTTTCTATATTAGGGATGGTTAATCATTTAAAATAGTACATTGCAATTCTGTGACACAATAAAGGAAATGGTCATAGCAATAGGTCTAAAAGATCAGGACACTAAAAAGGAGACAAAGGGAAAAAACTGGAGAAATTCTGCAAGCTAACTATGTGACCACGGCAATAAGCTTATCCCTTATGGATCTCTTTTTTCATCTATAAAGTAAAGGAATTAAAATTGACAATCTCAGGGACCCCCTTTGGCTCTAATAGTCTATGATTCTCAACTGAAAAAAAAAAAAAAGGCAACCGTTATTAGATTATATAGATCATAGCAGGTGAATCAGTCCCGAGAACATATGTTTTACTGTTGTTAATCAGCCCTTTAATCAGGTCCTCAGGTCTTCTGAGTAAATATTCAAGTAAAACTAAGTTAAATATTCACCGTAACTTGGTTCTATACGAAATTCTTACTATTATCTATTTTTTTTCATTTTTATGATGTATAAGCAAAAAAAAGAGAAGACAGATGGTTCGCTTGCTCTTTATCCAGTGTCTGGGGAGAAATTAAAGTGGGTACATGGGAGACATTTTAATTAGCAAGCAAAGCCCATACCTAACATTCCAACTGGTCTACTCCCAGGCCCATTGTTCAAGTTTCTCTGAAATAATAAGCCAACATTGGGTATGTATGTAGTAGACTGAATAATGGCACTCCCGAAGATATTAGGTCCTAATCCCTGGGAACTACATGTCACCTTATTTGGAAAAAAAAAGAGTCTTTCCAGATGTGATTAAGTTAAAGATCCTGAGATGGGGAGAGCATCTTGGATGATCTGGATGGGCCCTAAATGCCATCACAAGTGTCCTTATAAGGGAGAAGTAGTCTAGATTTTACAGGCAAAAGAGAAGGCAATGTGAAGACAGAGGCAGAAACTGGAGTAATGTGATGGAAGACAAGCAATGCTGACAGCCACCAAAAGCGGCAGAGGCAAAGAATGGATTTTCCCCTAGATCCTCCAAATGGAGTGTGATTTTGTCAAAACCTCATTTCAGCTCAGTGATACTTACTTTGGACTTCTGGCCTGCAAAACTACAAGGAAAAAAAATCTGTTGTTATAAGCCACTAAGTTTGTGGTAACTTCTTATACAGCATGGGAAACTAAAATAGACTTTGGTACTGGGAAGTGAGATGCTACTGCATCAAATACCTAAAAATGTAGAAGCTGCTTCAGAATTGCGTAGTGGGCAGATGATAAAAATGACAGAAAAAAACAACAGAAATGATGGACCTGACTGAAAAATCTAGATGTTTAACATCTTTATTGGAGTTTAATTGCTCTACAATGTTGTGTTAATTTCTACTGTATAATAAAGCGAATCAGCTATATGCATACATATATCGCCACAGCCCCTCCCTCTTGCGTCTCCCTCCCACCCTCCCTATTCCACCCCTCTAGGTGGTCACAAAGCACTGAGCTGATCTCCCTGTGCTATGCAGCTGCTTCCCACTAGCTATCTGTTTTACATTTCGTAGTGTATATGTGCCAATGCCACTCTCCCACTTCGTCCCAGCTTACCCTTTCCCCTCCTCGTGTCCTCAAGTTCATTCTCTACATCTACATCTTTATTCCTGTCCTGCCCCTAGGTTCATCAGAACCATTTTTTTTGATACCATATATATGTGTTTAGCATACAGTATTTGTTTTTCTCTTTCTGACTTACTTCACTCTGTATGAGAGTCTCAATCTAGGTCCATCCACCTCACTACAAATAACTCAATTTCGTTTCTTTTTATGGCTGAGTAATATTCCACTGTATACATGTGCCACATCTTCTTTATCCATTCATCTGTCGATAGACACGTTGCTTCCATGTCCTGGCTATTGTAAACAGTGCTGCAATGAACACTGTGGTATGTGACTCTTTTTGAATTATGGTTTTCTCAGGGATTGCTGGGTCGTATGGTAGTTCTATTTTTAGTTTTTTAAGGAACCTCCATACTGTTCTCCATAGTGGCTGTATCAATTTACATTCCACAAACAGTGCAAGAGTGTTCCCTTTTCTCCACACCCTCTCCACCATTTATTGTTTGTAGATTTTTTGATGATGGCCATTCTGACCGCTGTGAGGTGATACCTCATTATGGTTTTGATTAGCATTTCTCTAATGATTAGATGTTGAGCATCCTTTCGTGTGTTCACTGGCAATCTGTATATCTTCTTTGGAGAAATGTCTATTTAGGTCTTTTGCCCATTTTTGGATTGGGTTGTTTGTTTTTCTGATATTGAGCTGCATGAGCACCTTGTATATTTTGGACATTAATCCTTTGTCAGCTGGTTCATTTGCAAATATTTTCTCCCATTTTGAGGGTTGTCTTTTCATCTTATTTTACGGTTTTCTTTACTTTGCAAGAGCTTTTAAGTTTCATTAGGTCCCATTTGTTTATTTTTGTTTTTATTTCCATTTCTCTAGGAGGTGGGTCAAAAAGAATCTTGCTGTGATTTACATCACAGAGTGTTCTGCCTATGCTTTCTTCTAAGAGTTTTATAGTGTCTGGCATTACATTTAGGTCTTTAATCCATTTTGAGTTTATTTTTGTGTATGGTGTTAGGAAGTGTTCTAATTTCATTCTTTTTTTTATAACATTTTTATTGGAGTATAATTGCTTTACAATGGTGTGTTAGTTTCTGCTTTATAACAAAATGAATCAGTTATACATATACATATATCCCCATATCTTTTCCCTCTTACATCTCCCTCCCTCCCACCCTCCCTATCCCACCCTTCTAGTTGGTCACAAAGCACCGAGCTGATCTCCCTGTGCTATGTGACTGCTTCCCACTAGCTATCTATTTTACATTTGGGAGTGTATATATGTCCATAAATACACTACCACTCTCTCACTTTGCCCCAGCTTACCCTTCCCCCTCCTCACGTCCTCAAGTACATTCTCTAGTAGGTCTGCATCTTTAATGCCATCTTGTCCCTAGGGTTCTTCATGTCCCTTTTTTTTTTTTAGATTACATATACATGTGTTAGCATATGGTATTTCTTTTCCTCCTTCTGACTTACTTCACTCTGTATAACAGACTCTAGGTCCATCCACCTCACTACAAATAACTCAATTTCATTTCTTTTTATGGCTGAGTAATATTCCATTGCATATATGTGCCAAATCTTCTTTATCCATTCATCTGTCAATGGACACTTAGGTTGCTTCCACATCCCGGCTATTGTAAATAGAGCTGCAATGAACATTGTGGTACATGACTCTTTTTGAATTATGGTTTTCTCAGGGATTGCTGGGTGGTATGGTAGCTCTATTGTTAGTTTTTTAAGAAACATCCATACTGTTCTCCACAGTGGCTGTATCAATATACATTCCTACCAGAAGTGTATAGGGTTCCCTTTACTCCACACCCCCTCCAGCATTTATTTTTTCTAGATATTTTGATGATGGCCATTCTGACCGGTGTGAGATGATATCTCATTGTAGTTTTGATTTGCATTTCTCTAATGATTAATGATGTTGAGCAGTCTTTCATGTGTCTGTTGGCAATCTGTATATCTTCTTTGGAGAAATGTCTATTTAAGTCTTCTGCCCAGTTTTGGATTGGGTTGTTTGTTTTTATGATATTGAGCTGCATGAGCTACTTGTAAATATGGAGATTAATCCTTTGTCAGTTGCTTCATTTGCAAATACTTTCTCCCATTCTGGTGGTTGTCTTTTCGTCTTGTTTATGGTTTCCTTTGCTGTGCAAAAGTGTTTAAGTTTCATTAGGCCCCATTTTTGTTTTTATTTCCATTTCCCTAGGAGGTGGGTCAAAAAGGATATTGCTGTGATTTATGCCATAAAGTGTTCTGCCTATGTTTTCCTCTAAGCATTTGATAGTGTCTGGATTTACAATTAGGTCTTTAATCCATTTTGAGTTTATATTTGTGTATGGTGTTAGGGAGTGTTCTAATTTCATTCTTTTATGTGTAGCTGTCCAGTTTTCCCAGCACCACTTACTGAAGAGGCTGTCTTTTCTCCATTGTATATTTTTGCCATCTTTATCAAAGACAAGGTGACCATATGTGCGTGGGTTTATCTCATGGCTTACTATCCTGTTCCATTGATCTATATTTCTGTTTTTGTGCCAGTACCATACTGTCCTGATTACTGTAGCTCTGTAGTATAGTCCAAACTCCAGGAGACTCATTCCTCCACCTCCGTTTTTCTTTCTCAAGATTGATTTGGCTATTCGGGGTCTTTTGTGTTTCCATACATATTGTGAAATTTTTTGTTCTAGTTTTGTGAAAAATGCCACTGGTAGTTTGACAGGGATTGCATTGAATCTGTAGATTGCCTGCATCAGTAGGAGGGAGCTGTGAAGGAGAAAAGGTTTCCACACACTAGGAAGCACCTTTATGGGCGGAGACTGCGGGTGGTGGAGGGGGGAAGCTTCAGAGCCACAGAGGAGGGTGCAGCAACAGGGTGCAGAGGGCAAAGCGGAGAGATTCCCACACAGAGGACCGGTGCCGACCAGCAGTCACCAGCCTGAGAGGCTTGTGTGCTAACCCACCAAGGCACGTGGGGGCTGAGAGCTGAGGCTCCGGTTTTGGTCAGATCCCAGGGAGAGGACTGCGGTTGGCTGCATGAACACAGCCTGAAGAGGGCTAGTGCACCACAGCTAGCCGGGACAGAGTCCAGGAAAAGTTGTGGACCAGCCTAAGAGGCAAGAGACTTTTTTTTGCCTCTTTGTTTCCTGGCGCGCGAGGAGAGGGGATTAAGAGCATTGCTTTAAGGAGCTCCAGAGACGGGCGCGAGCCGCGGCTAACAGCGCGGACAACAGAGACGGGCATGAGACGCTAAGCCTGTTGCTACAGCCACCAAGAAGCCTGTGCGCTAGCACAGGTCACTATCCACTCGTCCCCTCCTGGTACCCTGTGCAGCCCGCCACTGCCAGGGTCCCATAATCCAGGGACAACTTCCCCGGGAGAACACACGGCACACCTCAGGCTGGTGTAACGTCACGCTGGGCTCTGCCAGCCCAGGCTCACCCCGCACTCCGTACCCCTCCCTCCCCACTGCCTGAGTGAGCCACAGCATTAGAAGCAGTTGCTCCTTTAACCCCATCCTGTCTAAGTGAAGAACAGACACACTCAGGCGACCTGCATGCAGAGGCGGGGCCAAATCCAAAGCTGAATCCCAGGAGCTGTGTGAACAAAGAAGAGAAAGGAAAATGTCTCCCAGCAGCCTCAGGAGCAGTGGATTAATCTCCACAGTCAACTTGATGTAACCTGCATCTGTGGAATACCTGAATAGACAACAAATCATCCCAAATTGAGGAGGTAGACGTTGGGAGCAACGATATATATATATATATATATTTTTTTTTTTTTTTCTTTCTTTTTCTCTTTTTGTGAGGGTGTATGTGTATGGTTCTGTGGGTGATTTTGTCTGTATAGCTTTGCTTTTACCATTTGTCCTAGGGTTCCATCTGTCCGTTCTTTTTTTCTTTTTTTTTTAGTATAGTTTTCAGCTCTTGTTATCATTGGTGGATTTTTTTTTTGCTTTGGTTGTTCTCTTCTTTCTTTCTATCTTGTTTTTTAAATTACTTTAAAATTTTTTGTTTAATGATTATTTTTCTTTTTTTTATTTTAATAACTTTTTTTTTTACCTTTTTCTTTCTTTTTTTCTCCTTTTATTTTGAGTCATGTGGATAACAGGCTCTTGCTGCTCCAGCCAGGAGTCAGGGCTGTGCCTCTGAGGTGGGAGAGCCAGGTATAGGACATTGGTCCACCAGAGACCTCCCAGCTCCACGTAATATCAAATGGCGAAAATCTTCCAGAGATCTCCATCTCAACACCAACATCCAGCTTCACTCAACAACCACCAAGCTACAGTGCTGGACACCCTAGGCCAAACAACTAGAAAGACAGGAACACAGCCCCATCCATTAGGAGAGAGGCTGCCTAAAGTCATAATAAGGCAAAAGACACCCCAAAACACACCACCAGACGTGGACCTGCCCACCAGAAAGACAAGGTCCAGACTCATCCACCAGAATACAGGCACTAGTCCCCTCCACCAGGAAGCCTACGCAACCCACTGAACCAACCTCAGCCACTGGGGACAGATACCAAAAACAACGGGAACTACGAACCTGCACCCTACGAAAAGAAGACCCCAAACACAGTAAGTTAAGCAAAATGAGAAGACAAAGAAACACACAGCAGATGAAAGAGCAAGGTAAAAACCCATCAGACCTAACAAATTAAGAGGAAATAGGTAGTGTAACTGAAAAAAAATTCAGAATAATGATAGTAAAGATGATACAAAATCTTGGAAATAGAATGGAGAAAATACAAGAAATATTTAACAAGGACCTAGAAAAACTAAAGAGCAAACAATCATGAACAACACAATAAATGAAATTAAAAATTCTCTAGAAGAGATCAATTGCAGAATAACTGAGGCAGAAGAACAGATAAGTGACCTGGAAGACAAAATAGTGGAAATAACTACTGCAGAACAGAATAAAGAAAGAAGAATGAAAAGAATTGAGAACAGTCTCAGGGACTTCTGGGATAATATTAAACGCATGAACATTCAAATTATAGGGGTCCCAGAAGAAGAGAAAAAGAAAGGGACTGAGCAAATATTTGAAGAGATTATAGTTGAAAACTTCCCTAACATGGGAAAAGAAATAGTTAATCAAGTCCAGGAAGCACAGAGAGTCCCATACAGGATAAAACCAAGGAGAAACACACCAACACACATATTAACCAAACTATCAAAAATTAAATACCAAGAAAAATATTAAAAGCATCAAGAGAAAAATAACAAATAACACACAAGGGAATTCCCATAAGGTTAAAAGCTGATCTTTCAGCAGAAACTCTGCAAGTCAGAAGGGAGTGGCAGGACATATTTAAAGTGATGAAAGGGAAAAACCTACAACCAACATTACTCTATCCAGCAAGGATCTCATTCAGATTTGACGGAAAAATTAAAATCTTTACAGACAAGCAAAAGCTAAGAAAATTCAGCACCACCAAACCAGCTTTACAACAAATGCTAAAGACACTTCTCTAGGCAGGAAACACAAGAAAAGGAAAAGACCTAGAATAACAAACCGAAAACAATTAAGAAAATGGTAATGGGAACATACGTATCAATAATTACCTTAAATGTAAATGGATTAAATGCTCCAACCAAAAGACATAGACTGGCTGAATGGATACAAAAACAAGACCCATATATATGCTGTCTACAAGAGACCCACTTCAGACCTAGGGACACATACAGACTGAAAGTGAGGGGATGGAAAAAGATATTCTATACAAATGGACATCAAAAGAAAGCTGGAGTAGCAATTCTCATATCAGACAAAATAGACTCTAATTTCATTCTTTTATATGTAGCTCTCCAGTTTTCCCAGCACCACTTATTGAAGAGGTGGTCTTTTCTCCATTGTATATTCTTGCCTTCTTTATCAAAGATAAGGTGACCATATGTGTGTGGGTTTATCTCTGGGCTTTCTATGCTGTTCCAGTGATCTATATTTCTGTTTTTGTGCCAGTACCATACTGTCTTAAGTACTGTAGCTTTGTAGTATAGTCTGAAGTCCAGGAGCCTGATTCCTCCAGCTGTGTTTCTCTTTCTCAAGACTGCTTTGGCTATTCGGGGTCTTTTGTGTTTCTATACAAATTGTAAAACTTTTTGTTCTAGTTCTGTGAAAAATGCCATTGTTAGTTTGATAGGAATTGCACTGAATCTGTAGATTGCTTTGGGTAGTATACTCATTTTCACAATGTTGATTCTTCCAATCCAAGAACATGGTACATCTCTCCATCTGTTTGTATCATCTTTAATTTCTTCATCAGTGTCTTAAGTTTTCTGCATACAGGTATTTTGTCTCCTTAGGTAGGTTTTTTTTTTTTTTTTGGTAGTTTGATAGGGATTGCATTGAATCTATAGATTGCTTTGGGAAGTAGAGTCATTTTCACAATGTTGATTCTTCCAATCCAAGAACATGGTATATCTCTCCATCTATTTGTATCATCTTTAATTTCTTTCATCAGTGTCTTATCAACCACTGCGCCACCAGGGAAGCCCTCCTTAGGTAGGTTTATTCCTAGATATTTTATTCTTTTTGTTGCAGTGGTAAATGGGAGTGTTTTCTTGATTTCACTTTCAGATTTTTCATCATTTGTGTATAGGAATGCAAGAGATTTCTGTGCATTAATTTGGTATTCTGCTACTTTACCAAATTCACTGATTAGCTCCAGTAGTTTTCTGGTAGCATCTTTAGGATTCTCTATGTATAGTATCATGTCATCTGCAAACAGTGAGTTTTACTTCTTCTTTTCTGATTTAGATTCCTTTTGTTTCTTTTTCTTCTCTGATTGCCATGGCTATGACTTCCAAAACTATGTTGAGTAATAGTGGTAAGAGTGGCCAACCTTGTCTTGCTCCTGATCTTAGAGGAAATGTTTTCAGTTTTTCATCAGTGAGAACGATGCTGACTGCTGGTTTTATGTATATGGCCTTTATTATATTGAGGTAGGTTCTCCCTATGCCCAATTTCTGGAAAGTTTATATCATAAATGGGTGTTGAATTTTGTCAAAAGCTTTTTCTGCATCTATTGAGATTATCATATGGTTTTTATCCTTCAGTTTGTTAATATGGTGTATCACAGTGATCTGCATATATTGAAGAATCCTTGCATTCCTGGGATAAACCCCACATGATCATTGTGCATGATCCTTTTAATGTGCTGTTGGATTCTGTTTTCTAGTATTTTGTTGAGGATTTTTGCACCTATGTTCATCAGTGATATTGGCCTGTAGTTTTCTTTCTTTGTGACATCCTTGTCTGCTTTTGGTATCAGGGTGATGGTGGCCTCATAGGATGAGTTTGGGAGTGTTCCTCCCTTTGCTATATTTCGGAAGAATCTGAGAAGGATAGGTGTTAGATTTTCTCTAAATATTTGATAGGATTCACCTGTGAAGCCATCTGAACCTGGGCTTTTGTTTGTTGGAAAATTTTTAATCACAGTTTCGATTTCAGTGCTTGTGATTGGTCTGTTCATATTTTCTATTTCTTCCTGGTTCAGTCTCGGCAGGTTGTGCATTTCTAAGAATTTGTCCATTTCTTCCAGGTTGTCCATTTTATTGGCATATAGTTGCTTGTAGTAGTCTCTCATGATCCTTTGTATTTCTGCAGTGTCAGTTGTTACTTCTCCTTTTTCATTTCTAATTTTGTTGATTTGAGTCGTCTTTTTTTCCTGATGAGTATTGGCTAATGTTTTATCAATTTTGTTTATCTTCTCACAGAACCAGCTTTTAGTTTTATTGATCGTTGCTGTTGCTTCCTTCATTTCTTTTTCATTCATCTCTCATGTGATCTTTATGATTTCTTTCCTTCTGCTAACTTTCTGGGGTATTTTGTTCTTCTTTCTCTAACTGCCTTAGGTGTAAGGTTAGGTTGTTTATTCGAGATTTTTCTTGTTTCTTGAGGTAGGATTGTATTGCTATAAACTTCCCTCTTAGAACTGCTATTGCTGCATCCCATAGGTTTTGCGTCAGCCTGTTCTCATTGTCATTTGTTTCTAGGTGTTTTTTTGATTTCCTCTTTGATTTCTTCTGTGATCTCTTGGTTATTTAGTAGTGTATTGTTTAGCTTTCATGTGTTTGCGTTTTTTACAGTAGTTTTTTCCTGTAATTGACATCAAGTCTCCTAGCGTTGTGGTTGGAAACAATACTTGATATGATTTCAACTTTCTTAAATTTACCAAGGCTTGATTTGTGACAAAAGGTATGATCTATTCTGGAGAATGTTCCATGAGCACTTGAGAAGAATGTGTATTCTGTTGTTTCTGGATGGAATGTTCTATAAATATCAATTAAGTCTATTTTGTGTAATGTGTCATTTAAAGCTTGTGTTTCCTTATTTCTTTTCATTTTGGATGATCTGTCCATTGGTGAAAGTGGGGTGTTAAAGTCTCCTACTATGACTGTGTTACTGTCAATTTCCCTTTCATGGCTGTTAGCATTTGCCTTATGTATTCTTGTGCTTCTATGTTGGGTGCCTAAATATTTACAATTGTTATATCTTCTTCATATATTGATCCCTTGATCATTATGTAGAGTCCATCTTTGTCTGTTGTAATAGCCTTTATTTTAAAGTCTATTTTGTGTGATATGAGTATTGCTACTCCAGCTTTCTTCTGATTTCCATTTGCATGGAGTATCTCTTTCCATCCCCTCACTTTCAGTCTGCATGTGTCCCTAGGTCTGAAGTGGGTCTCTTGTAGACAGCATATATATGGGTCTTGTTTTTGTATCCTTTCACAGAAACTTTGTCTTTTGGTTGGAGCATTTAATCCATTCACGTTTAAGGCAATTATCGATATGTATGTTCCTATTACCATTTTCTTAACTGTTCTGGGTTTATTTTTGTAGGTCTTTTCCTTCCCTTGTGTTTCTTACCTAGAGAATTTCCTTTATCATTTGCTGCAAAGCTGGTTTGGTGGTGCTGAATTTTCTTAACTTTTGCTTGTCTGTAAAGGTTTTAATTTTTCCGTCAAATCTGAATGAGATCCTTGCTGGGTAGAGTAATGTTGGTTGTAGGTTTTTCCCTTTTATCACTTTAAATTTGTCCTGCCACTCCTTACTGGCGTGCAGAGTTTCTGCTGAAAGATCAGCTGTTAACCTTATGGGTTGTATGTTATTTGTTGCTTTTCTTTTGCTGTTTCTAATATTTTTCTTTGTTTTTAACTTTTGATAGTTTGGTTAATATGTGTACTGGCATGTTTCTCCTTGGATTTATCCTGTATGGGACTCTCTGCTCTTCCTGGACTTGACTATTTCTTTTCCCATGTTAGGGAAGTTTTCAACTATAATCTCTTCAAATATTTTCTCAGCCCCTTTTTTTTTCTCTTCCTCTTCTGGGACCCCTATAATTCGAATGTTGCTGCATTTAATGTTGTCCCAAAGATCTCTGAGACTATCCTCAATTCTTTTCATTCTTTTTTCTTTATTTTGCTCTGTGGCAGTTATTTCCAGTATTTTATTTTCCAGGTCACTTATCCGTCCTTCTGCCTCAGTTATTCTGCAACTGATTACTTCTAGAGTATTTTTAATTTCATTTACAGTGTTGTTTGTCATTGTTTGCTCTTCAGTTCTTCTAGGTCCTTGTTCAACTTTTCTTATATTTTCTCCATTCTCCTTCTGAGATTTTGGATCATCTTTGCTATCATTACTCTGAATTCTTTTTCAGGTAGACTCTGAATTTCCTCTTCATTTGTTTGTTTTGGTGGGCTTTTCCTTTCTCCTTCATCTACTGCATATTTCTCTGTCTTCTCATTTTGTCTACCTTACTGTTTTGGGGGTTTCCTTTTCGCTGGCTGCAGGTTCACAGTTCCAGTTATTTTTGGTGCCTGCTCCCAGTTGGTGAGGTTGGTTCAGTGGCTTGTGTAGGCTTCATGGTGGAGGACACTGGTGCCTGTGCTCTGATGGCTGGGGCTAGATCTTGTTTTTCTGGTCAGCAGGGTCACGTTTGGTGGTCAGTTTTGGGGTGTCTGTGAACTTAGTATGACTTTAGGCAGCCTCTCTGCTAATGGGTGGGGTTGTGTTCCTTTCTTGCTAGTTGTTTGGCATGGGGCATCCAGCACTGGAGCTTGTTGTCCATTGGGTGGAGCTGGGTCTTAGTGTTGAGATGGTGATCTCTTGGAGCACTCTCTCTGATTGATATTATGTGGGGCCGGGATGTTTCTGGTGGTCCAATGTCCTAGGCTCGTCTCTCTCACCTCGGAGGCTCAGGCCCCACACCCGGCTGGAGCACCAAGACCCTGCTAGCCACACGGCTCAGAAGAAAAGGAAGGAAAAAAGAATACCAAACAGATAGAATCCCAAGCCAAATGGTAAAAGCAAAACTAAACAGACAAAATCCTAAAAGAAACATACACGCACACTCATAAAAAGGAAAAAACCAAAAAGAACAGATGGAACCCTAGGACAAATGGTAAAACTAAACCTAAACTGACAAAATCACACAAAGAAAGATATACATACACACAAAAAGAGAAAAAAGGAAAAAAATATTTTTTTAAGTAAAAAAAAAAAAAGGAAGAGAGCAACCAATCCAATAAACAAATCCACCAATGATAACAGCACTGAAAACTAAACTAAGATAAGCAGAAAACCAAAAACAAATCAGATGGAGAAAGCAAACCCCAAGTCTACAGTTGCTCCCAACCTCCACCGCCTTAATTTTCGGACCATTGGTTGTCTATTCAGGTATTCCACACATGCAGGGTTTATCAAGCTAACGGTGGGGATTTAATCTGCTGCTCCTAAGGCTGCACGGAGAAATTTCCTTTCCTCTTCTCTGTTTGCACAGCTCCTGGGGTTCAGCTTTGGTTTTGGCCCCACCTCTGCATGTAGGCCTCCCTCAGGCGTCTGTTCCCCATCCAGACAGGAGGGATTTAAAACAGCCACTGATTAGGGCTCTCCTGCTCACTCAGGCTGGGGAGAGGAAGGGTTACGGTAGTCATACTGTAATGCAGGCTGAGCCTGAGGTGGCAGAGGCCAGCATGACGTTGCAACAGCCTGAAATGCACCCTGTGTTCTCCCAGGGAAGTTGTCACTGGGTCACGGGACCCTGGCAGTGGCATGCTGCACAGGATCCCAGGGGGATGTGGGTAGTGACCTGCGCTTGCACACAGGATTCTTGGTGGCAGCGGTGGCAGCGTTAGCGGTTCATGCTCAACCCTGGGGTCTGAGCTGATAGCCGTGGTTCGCACCTGTCTCTGAAGCTCACTTAGGCGGTGCTCTGTTCTGTGGGCACACAGAGCAGGAATCCCCTCTCCTCACATACCCCAAAACAGTGGTTTCTTGCCTCTCCGGCAGGTCCAGACTTTTTCCGGGACTCCCTCCTGGCTACCTGTGGTGCACTAGCTGCCTTCAGGCTGTCTTCACACAGTCAATCCCAGTCCCCTCCCTGCCTAAATAGATTATTGATAGAAATGTGGATGTTAAAGACTCTGCCAGTGAGGGCAGGAGGAAATGAAGAACACAGTAGAGGAAGACTCTATCATCTTAGAGAATACACATATCATAACAGAATGTTGGTAGAAATATGAACATTAAAGGTGTTGTCATTGAAGGCTCAGAAGGAAATAAGGAAAATGTTATTGGAAACTGGAGTAAAAATAGACCTTTGTTATATTGTGGCCAAAAAAGTCTAACTGAATTGTGTCTTACAGTTGTTGAAAAGCAGAATTTGTAAGTAATAAACTTGGATATTTAGCTGAAGAGATTTTTAAGCAAAGTGTTGAATATGCATCCTTGCTTCTTCTTGCTGCTCATGGTAAAACGTTAGAGGAAGAAGATAAGTTGAGGAAAGGACTCTTGGGGAAAAAGTAACCATCGCTTGCTGATACTGAAAGTTCTGAACCTAAAAGACTGCAGAAGATGCTAAAATTAGGACATTCACTTTTAGGGAAGCATGTTCTGGAGGGAAGGCCAACCTTTTGCTAGTGGTGAAGAAATTAGGCATGGACCCACTCAGCCATCTCAACAAAAACCAGGAATAGAGATGTGATTATCTAGGAAAGATCTGCGGTCAACCCTCTTGTCTAATGCTGTTAATTCTCATAACATATATAGGAGAACTTTAAGGTTTGGGGGAATGTCATATCAGCAGAAATATTACCAGTTTAACCTTATCAGGGCAGAGACAAGATGAAGTGAAAAAACGCTGTCAGAATTCTAAAATTCTACAGGCATGAAACAGGTTTATAAAACCAATCTGCTGCAAACACGTTCTATACTTCAAGAAAAAGAAAGAATGACTCTGAGGGCAAACACTTGAGCTATTGGTACAGAGGGCAGAACTGTAAGCCACAGAGGACTAATTTCTAGGCCTTGAAACCTAATGGAATTTTCCAGATCGGATTTTAAAATTGCTTGAAACTGATGACATCTTTCTTTTTTAAAAAAAATTTTCTACCTTTCGGAATGGGAATGGCTATAACTGCTGTACTATACGTGCCCCACTATTGTATTCTGGGAATAGATAACTTGTTTTCTAGCTTCAGAGGTCTGCAGGTGGGGAAGAATTTTACCCCATAATGAATCCAGAGTCACACCCATACTTGACTGAATTATTTAGATGATATTTGAGACTTTGGAGTTAATGAAAATTAGGATTTTAGACGAGTTGATACTATAATGGGTTGAGATTTTGGGGGAACTTGGGATGGAATGAAAGCATTTTGCAAGAGGGACAGATGTGACTCACTGGAAAGGGGATAATAAACTGTGAAAGGCTAAAAAATGGTCTCCTCAACATATTGGGTCCTAATCTCTGGAACCTGTTTAAGTGTTAAGATATTTGGGAAAAAGTCTGTGTAGATGTAATTAAAATAGGGCTCTTGAGATGGGAAGATTATCCTGGATTAGCTGGGTGGGCCCTAAATGCAATAGTAAGTATCCATATAACAGAGAAGCAAAGAGATTTCACTGCACACAGAGAATTAGGTGATGTGAAGACAGAGCAGAGAGGTTTTAAAATTGGAATGATATGACAGAAGACAAGGAATGCTGGAAGTCCCTAGAACTTTAAGAAATAAGGAACAGATTATCTTCTAGAGCTTCTAGAGAGAGTACAGCACTGCCAACACTTTGATTTCAGCACAGTGATACTTAATTCAAACTCCTGGCCTCCAAAACTGTGAGAGAGGACACATTTCCATTGTTTTAAGCCACCAAGTTTGTAACAATCTGTTACAACAGGCATAAGAAACTAACAGAATGTATAAAGAATCAAGTGATTCAATAAGGTTAGACAGAGAATAAATGCTAAAATGTGATGGTACCCCCAAGCACATTTCCAATCCCTAAATCTATATTTGCACCTCCAGAACACGTGGGACTAACTCAAAGGAGAAAGTAAGGAGCTAGGTAGACTGGAATGACCCTTTCTAATTAGACACACGTTGTTAATTTTGTTTCTGAGTGATTCTGGTAATTTAGAGAATCTCTGTACTGCAACAGACTTCAGGAGGTCATTCTGTGAGTAGCAATTCATAGTGTGAGCTTACGGCATTTGTGGGAATGGGACTTCAGGGAAGAATGTTTCTGGAGACCAGACTGGAAAGTTTTTTTTTTTTTTTCCTTACCTTTTTAGAAACCAGAGTCTGACCCAACTTCTTAAAAAAATTATCAGAATAGATTTGTTAAATTTCTTTATGTGTCTGGGACTATATGAAATATATTACAGATAGATTTACATGAACTGAAAAAAGTTTCTATTTATTTACAAGCTACAACAAATAACCTAAATGAAGACATATAAATAATCATTTGATGATATGAGAGAGACTGTTAGCTGTTTACCAAAAAAAAAAAAAAAGCCAAATCTATTTCTTCTTCCTCTGAATATGCCTAGATTACATTTGCCTGATTTAATTGAAAATAGATATGCCATTAACTCATGACACCAAGTTCTACCCAGTTTAATGTGAGTGGAAATGATATGCATTATTTTTTCTGTTCTTCCCTTGTTCTCTTCCTCTACTGGTTGGATGCAGATCAGGATGAGAACGTTAAGGATGCTGGAGGCACAAGGTGGACAGAACCTAAGTCTCTAAATCCCTGTGTGGAGGGAACACAGGGAACATCTGCATCAGACTATCATAAAGCAATACACTTCTATTGTAATGAGCCGCACACATATTTTTGGTCTATTTGCTGCTGCAGTCTTGCTTACTCTATTCAAGATAGAAATAGGCATCTTGAAGTGAGATGCTGCTCTAATAATACAGATATAAGACACTGGCATAACTGCTGAATGACTGGAACTGTTGAAATGGATATCATACTCTGAAATTTAACAAAGCTTGGTCTCACATTAGGTGCAACAGTCACCTGTACTAACTTTACTAACTTACGTGGCAGACCATGTGACTGCTTGCAGCTCTAGAAAAAGTGGCTGGGAATGTGTAGCATTGACTTTGGCTTCCTGCTTTTAGTTAAGATATTCCATGTAACGTGAACTCAAGCAAAAATTTGCAGGTTTGAGGACATATATAGAAGGGAAAATGGAAAGTTGGGGTACTTCCTTGCACAGCTGGAGAAGCAAATGCTCCTAATTCCCAAACAGTGGGAGCTAAGGCTGTTTCCTCTCCTTCCCAGCCTATGCTTCAGATGGTTTTGAGACAAGAGCTAGAGAGGCAGAGATAGGGCAAGGAATCAGAAAAATAATGGAGACACAATATCTATTTCTAGAAAGGTAATTTGACGATAGAGAATAGCACATGGAACTGATTGGAAGTACTAGTTAGGAAATGTACTACACTTTAGAAGGAATTACACTGCCAAAGAGACCACAAGCCTGGCTTTACAATCTTTTGACTGCTCAAGCCTCCATACTTGCACAAACTCACCTGGACAGCTCATGAACATGCATATTCCTGGGTTCTACCACTAAGGATTCTAAGTGGCAGGCAGAATAATGCCCCTACCTCCACCTCAAAGATATCCAAGTCTTAATCCTTGAAACTGTGATTTTGCATCGCAAAAGGGCTTTACAAAGGTGATTAATTTAAGGATCTTGAGATGGGAAGATAATCTTGGATGATTCAAGCAGGTACTATGCAATCAAAAGAGTAAGTAAGAGTAAGGGAGTAAGGGAAGAGTAAGGGAAAGTAAGACAAGGGCCAACTGTGAAATGGGGTGGGCTCTGAGAACATTGCCTCTGGGCCTCTCTGGTTTTATGATCCTTTTAAGTGGTTTACCCCTTGAAAAGGTGTAAAACATGCATCTGTAAAATAATTCCCACTTGAGCTTTTTGGGGATTTCCGTGGAGGAATGGTGAGACACATATAAAACAATAGATAAGTTTCAGTACATTGGATTCAATATTGATAATTTCAAAGTGAACGTAAAAATTGTTTAAAGAAGCACATCAAGAGGAAAATATGAGGTTTCATCCATAAAACAGGTATTGAGCACTTCCTAACAATTTTTTTTTTTTTGGCGGTACGCGGGCCTCTCACTGCTATGGCCCCTCCCGTTGCGGAGCACAGGCTCTGGACGCGCAAGCCCAGCGGCCGTGGCTGATGGGCCCAGCCGCTCCGCGGCATGTGGGATCTTCCCGGACAGGGGCACGAACCCGTGTCCCCTGCATCGGCAGGCAGACTCTCAACCACTGCGCCACCAGGGAAGCCCCCCTAACAATTTTTAATAAAACAAAAGTGACCCCTAAGTAAAGAGAATTTCCATCCTTCAGTCCAGAACTTCCCTCTTTTTCTCTGTAACTGTTTTCCTTTGATTTCCCTATCCTACAATATTTGTTAATGACATTACTATAATCTAAGTTGCCCAAGCATAATGCTTAGAAGTAATTTATTATTGATTTCTCCTAAATCTGTACTATCAAAAAAACCCCCAATCTGCTCCTTATGTCTGTAACAGCAACCCCATGCCAAAAGCATGCATGTTTGTGCTCACACAGACACATGCATGCTGCCTCTCCTTTACATTTCCACACTATCATCATCCAACCCTTTATTATCACTTTCATGTGGACCCAGACACAAGCCTACTGCTTGATGGCTTCTCCTTATAATAATCTATTGTTTATGCCACCGTTAGCCTAAGTCCACAAAGCCAGGTATGTTCGTTTTACTCAGTGATCTGAAGACTCCAATGACTCCCTTCTGCTTATAAATTGAAGATTAAACCCTTTGGCCATACATTTAAGATCCTCTACCATCTGAACCTAATTGCCTCTTCTAACTTCATCTCTCATGATAGTTCCTAAAATATAGGTAACATTGTACCAAATTTGATGACACTTAAGTTCAACCAAAATTTCTTTCCTATCTCTTTGCATTTTCTTAAGTCACTGATTAAATGTCCCAATCTTCTCCTTTAACCTTTAGAACTGTCCTCATTGTTTGACATACCTTAGGTGTCACCTCCTCCATGAAAATTTTACAAATTCCATTTATGTGAAAGAATAGTACTCCATTGGCACCAATCAGATGGTTCTTAATTATTCTTGCTTCCATAACAGTTTCTTGTATAGTTGTCTTATCTCCTTTAATGGATTGTAACCTCTTTTTGGACAAGCACCAGTCTTAATCACTTTAAAATCCATCAATGAGCTTAACGGCTTGCACAAAAAGCTTAATAAATATTTGTTGAGTAAGTTAGCTGTCGGATGAGTAAATGAGTAAATGTTTGAGTGAATTTAATGAAGGTTGGAATTTTGTATCAGCAGCCAGTGTTTATGATTCTTAAATGCAGTAAGGCATTATAATCATAAGTATGTAGGCATGTGGATACATTATATATAGGGTGCATATATATCAACACACATACACATATGTATTTGGATATATACATATATCTCCACACACATATTTCTATATATTAACATATATATACATGCATGCACACACATACATACATATAGAATTTTTTTTTTTTTTTTTTTTTTTTTTTTTTTGCGGTATGCAGGCCTCTCACTGTTGTGGCCTCTCCCATTGCGGAGCACAGGCTCCCGACGCGCAGGCTCAGCGGCCATGGATCACGGGCCCGGCCGCTCTGCGGCATGTGGGATCTTCCCGGACCGGGGCACAAACCCGTGTCCCGTGCATCGGCAGGTGGACTCTCAACCACTGCGCCACCAGGGAAGCCCATACATATATAATTTTAAGGTCACATGCACTGAAGAAGAGCAGATTTTTTAGAAGTTACAGAACTTACATTTTAAAAATAACATGCATTATATATAGGTAATGTTAAATTTTTAATAAATTGATTTTGATAATAGTCTGAAAATACATACACATTTTAAACAGTTTATTCCCCTTTGGATGGTGTCTTTTAAACACACGCAAAGAATCACACCAAAGACACTGGAATTGACAACACATTGCCCTCTGTCCCTGGATTCTCACTTGCTCTTGATTAGGGATGGAGCTCACGTATTAATCACTTTTTTTCCCTCTCCTTGTGGAAAGCACAGCATTTGTAGCAAATAATGATGTATCACTGAGGTAAGTGAAGTTGAAGCAAATGTATAGCCCATTATGACAGTAATAGTCCAGAGGGACAATGCAGTTTTGATATAATAAATATCCAGAGATTATTGTTGTTCTGTGTCACAGCAAAGGTAAAGTCCCCATTCTAAAGCTGGGCTTATAGCCTTGTTTACCTCTTTTGCCATTTTGGCATTCAGTTTACTATGTAGTGATTGTCTAATACAATGAGAAACAGAAAATCATCCACTGAGCAATGTCATGCTGTCACCTAGCTCTTTCCAGGGAGAAATTAGGATCTGATGAAGTTATTAAAATGAAGTAGCATTGTTACATACTAGAATATAGTGAATATATAGAATTTTTCTCAGCTCTGTTGCATGAGTAGCAGGACAAAATCTCAGATTTTGCCCCTAGAAGAACGATTTACATATATGACTCAGTTTTCTGAATATTGTATCCTACCTCCTCTTACCTACTTCAAAATAGACGACCTAAAACAACAAAACAGGATATGAGAGAGAATACGTGTTTTAATTAAGTAAAGCAAGAAACACTGAAATAGAAAACAGATCAAGTTTACCCTTACTTTGAATTGCTATTTCACAGAGATGCAAAACAATTTTACATTCTTTATTATGGAGATGGACTGTAAACTGTTCACTCCTTTAGACCAAATCTCCTAGGGTCTCTGGAATTTTGTAACCATAAGGCATTTACATGCTCTGCCAGTCCAATCTGAAACTGAGGCTTCAATCCCTCAGGAAGCATTCATTAGCATTATAAATTAGCCAGGGTCTAAAACATTCTCTGACATAAATCGTACCAATGTTTTCTTAGGTCAGTCTTCCAAGGCAATAGAAATAAAAACAACAATAAACAAATGGGAGATAATCAAACATACAAGCTTTTGCACAGCAAAGGAAACCATAAAAAACAAAACAAAACAAAACAAAAAGACAGCCTATGGAATGGGAGAAAATATCTGCAAATGATGGGACCCACAAGGACTTAACCTCCAAACTATACAAATAGCTGATACAACTCGACAACAGAAAAACCCAATGGAAAAATGGGCAGAAGACCTTAAGAGACATTCCTCCAAAGAAGACATACAGATGGCAAGTAGGCCCATGAAAAGATGCTTAACATCACTAATTATTAGAGATATGCAAATCAAAACTATAGTGAGGTACCACTTCACACTGGTCAGAATGGCCATCATTAAAATGTCTACAAATAACAAATGCTGGCGAGAGTGTGGAGAAAAGGGAACACTCCTACACTGTTGGTGGGAATGTAAATTGGTGTAGCCACTATGGAAAACAGTATGAACGTTCTTCAGAAAACTAAAAATAGAGTTACTGTATGATCCAGCAATCCTACTCCTGGGCATATACCCAGACAAAACCATAATTCCTAAAGATACATGCACCCCTATGTTCACAGCAGCACTATTTACAACAGCCAAGACATGGAAACTATATATATATATATGTATATATATATAATGGAATACTACTCAGCCATAGAAAAGAACAAAGTAATGCCATTTGCAGCAACATGGATGCAACTAGAGATTATCATACTAAGTGCAGTAAGTCAGAAAGAGAAAGACAAATACCATATGATATGACTTATATGTGGAATCTAAAATATGACACAAATGCACTTACCTACAAAACAGAAACAGACTCACAGACATTAAAAACAGACTTGTGGTTACCAAGGGGGAGGGGGGAGAGAGAGGGATGGACTGGGAGTTTGGCCTTAGTAGATGCAAACTATTACATTTAGAATGGATAAACAACAAGGTCCTACTGTATAGCACAGGGAACTATATCCAGTCTCTTAGGATAAACCATAATGGAGAAGAATATTAAAAAAAGAATGTGTATTTGTGTATAACTGAGCCACTTTGCTACACAGTGGAAAATAGTACAACACTGTAAATCAACTGTACTTCAATTGGAATAAAAAAAGGATAAAAAAAATATAGGGAGTCCTCTGGTGGCCTAGTGGTTAGGATTCCAGGCTTTCACTGCTGTGGCCTGGGTTCAATCCCTGGTCAGGGAACTGAGATCCCACAAGCCATGCAGGGAGGCCAACAACAACAAAAAAGGGTTAAAAAAAAAAATTAGTCAGGCTCTCAATTTTTGTGTCAATTTACTTGTATTTTAGTCTGTCTTTACTTGAGAAGTAACTAGAAACATTTTATAATATAAACACACTTAGGAAAGTTGAAAATAAAGACTGAAGTCAAGAAAATATTGAAAGAGTTTCGGTCGGAGCTCAGGGAGAGGACTGGGGTTTGCGACTTGAACATAGCCCGAAGGGGTTGGTGCGCCACGGCTAGCCGGGAGGGAGTCCGGGGAAAAGGCTGCACCTGCTGAGGAGGCAAGAGACTTTTTCTTGCCTCTGTGTTTCCTGGTGCGCGAGGAGAGGGGTTTTAAGAGCGCTGCCTAAAGGAACTCCAGAGACGGGCGCGAG
>NW_006797166.1:292681-299776 GCF_000442215.2 Lipotes vexillifer | reverse complement strand
AGCACAGGTCACTGCCCCCACCCCTCTTCCGGGGAGCCTGTGCAGCCCGCCACTGCCAGGTTCCCGGGATCCAGGGACAATTTCTCAGGGAGAACACACGGCGGGCCTCAGGCTGGGGCAACGTCACGCCGACTTCTGCCGCCGCAGGACCGCTCCGCACTCCGTGCCCCTCCCTGCCCCCGGCCTGAGAGCGCCAGAGCCCCCGAGTCAGCGGCTCCTTTAACGCCGTCCTGTCTGAGCAAAAAGCAGACGCCCTCCAGCGACCTACACGCAGAGGCAGGGCCAAGTCGAAAGCTGAGCCCCTGTGAGCTGTGAGAACAAAGAAGAAAAAGGGAAATCTCTCCCAGCAGCCTCAGAAACAGCGGATTAAAGCTACACAATCAATTTGATGTACCCTGCCTCTGTGGAATACATGAATAGACAGCGAATCATCCCAAATTGAGGAGGCGGACTTCTAGAGCAAGATCTATGATTTTTTCCCCTTTTCCTCTTTTTGTGAATGTGTATGTGTATGCTTCTGTGTGAGATCTTGTCTGTATAGGTTTGCTTCCACCATTTGTCCCAGCGTTCTATCCGACCATTTTTTTTTTTAATTTTTTTCTTAATAATTAATTTTAATTTAAAGAACTCTGTTATACTTTACCTTCTTTCTATCTTTCCTTCCTTCCTTCCCTTTTTGAGACAACGAATCGTCCCAAATTGAGGAGGTGGACTTGGAGAGCAAGTTTTATGATTTTTTCCACTTTACCTCTTTTTGTGAGGGTATATGTGTATGCTTCTATGTAAGATTTTGTCTCTATAACTTTGCTTCCACCATTTGTCCTAAGGTTCTATCCTTCCCTTTTTTTTTTCCTCTAAATAATTATTTTTTTAATTCAATAACTTTATTATACTTTATTTTATTTTACTGTATCTTCTTTCTTTCTGTATTTTTTCCTTCCTTCCCTCATTCCTTCCTTCCTTCCCTCCTCCCTCCCTCCCTCCTTTCTTTCCTTCTTGCCTTCTTCCTTTCTTTTCTTCTTTCTTTCTTTCTTCCTTCCCTCCTTCCTTCCTTCCCTCCTCTCTTTCTTTCTTTCTTTCTTTCTTTCCTATTTCCTCCTACTTATACTAATTCTCTCTACTTTCTCTCCCTTTTATTCTGAGCCGAGTGGATGAAAGGCTCTTGCTGCTCCAGCCAGGAGTCAGGACTCTGCCTCTGAGGTGGGAGAGCCAACTTCAGAACACTCGTCAAGAAGAGACCTCCCAGCCCCACATAATATCAAACGGCGAAAATCTCCCAGAGATCTCCATCTCAACACCAGCACCCAGCTTCGCTCAACGACCAGCAAGCTACAGTGCTGGACAACCTATGCCAACCATATAGCAAAACAGGAACACAACCCCACCCACTAGCAGAGAGGCTGCCTAAAATCATAATAAGTCCACAGACACCCCAAAACACACCACCAGACGTGGACCTGCCCACTAGAGAGACAAGATCTAGCCTCATACACCACAACACAGCCACTAGTCCCCTCCACCAGGAAGCCTACACAACGCACTGAACCAACCTTAGCCACTGGAGACAGACATCAAAAACAACGGGAGCTACGAACTTGCAGCCTGCAAAAAGGTGAACCCAATCACAGTAAGATAAGCAAAATGAGAAGACAGAAAAACACACAGCAGATGAAGGAGCAGGATAAAAACCCACCAGACCTAACAAATGAAGAGGAAATAGGCAGTCTACCTGAAAAAGAGTTCAGAATAATGATAGTAAAGATGATCCAAAATCTTGGAAATAGAATGGACAAAATGCAAGAAGCAGTTAACAAGGACCTAGAAGAAATAAAGATGAAACAGACAATGATGAACAACACAATAAATGAAATGAAAAATACTCTAGATGGGATCAATAGCAGAATAAATGAGGCAGAAGAACGGATAAGTGACCTGGAAGATAAAATAGTGGAAATAACTACTGCAGAGCAGAATAAAGAAAAAAGAATGAAAAGAACTGAGGACAGTCTCAGAGACCTCTGGGACAACATTAAACGCACCAACATTCGAATTATAGGGGTTCCAGAAGAAGAAGAGAAAAAGAAAGGGACTGAGAAAATATTTGAAGAGATTATAGTTGAAAACTTCCCTAATATGGGAAAGGAAATCGTTAATCAAGTCCAGGAAGCACAGAGAGTCCCATACAGGATAAATTCAAGGAGAAATACGCCAAGACACATATTAATCAAACTGTCAAAAACTAAATACAAAGAAAGCATATTAAAAGCAGCAAGGGAAAAACAACAAATAACACACAAGGGAATCCCCATAAGGTTAACAGCTGATCTCTCAGCAGAAACTCTACAAGCCAGAAGGGAGTGGCAGGACATACTGAAAGTGATGAAGGAGAAAAACCTGCAACCAAGATTACTCTACCCAGCAAGGATCTCATTCAGATTTGATGGAGAAATTAAAACCTTTACAGACAAGCAAAAGCTGAGAGAGTTCAGCACCACCAAACCAGCTTTACAACAAATGCTAAAGGAACTTCTCTAGACAAAAACACAAGAGAAGGAAAAGTCCTATAATAACGAACCCAAAACAATTTAGAAAATGGGAATAGGAACATACATATCGATAATTACCTTAAATGTAAATGGACTAAATGCTCCCACCAAAAGACACAGATTGGCTGAATGGATACAAAAACAAGACCCATATATATGCTGTCTACAAGAGACCCACTTCAGACCTAGAGACACATACAGACTGAAAGTAAGGGGATGGAAAAAGATATTCCATGCAAATGGAAACCAAAAGAAAGCTGGAGTAGCAATTCTCATATCAGACAAAATAGACTTTAAAATAAGGACTATCAGAAGAGACAAAGAAGGACACTACATAATGATTAAGGGATCGATCCAAGAAGAAGATATAACAATTGTAAATATTTATGCACCCAACATAGGAGCACCTCAATACATAAGGCAAAAACTAGCAGCCATAAAAGGGGAAATCGACAGTAACACATTCATAGTAGGGGACTTCAACACCCCACTTTCACCAATGGACAGATCATCCAAAATGAAAATAAATAAGGAAACACAAGCTTTAAATGATACATTAAACAGGATGGACTTAATTGATATTTATAGGACACTCCATCCAAAAACAACAGAATACACATTTTTCTCAAGTGCTCATGGAACATTCTCCAGGATAGATCATATCTTGGGTCACAAATCAAGCCTTGGTAAATTTAAGAAAATTGAAATTATATCAAGTATCTTTTCCGACCACAACGCCATGAGATTAGATATCAATTATAGGAAAAGAGCAGTAAAAAATACAAACACATGGAGGCTAAACAATACACTACTTAGTAACGAAGTGATCACTGAAGAAATCAAAGAGGAAATTAAAAAATACCTAGAAACAAATGACAATGGAGATACAACGACCCAAAACCTATGGGATGCAGCAAAAGCAGTTCTAAGAGGGAAGTTTATAGCAATACAAGCCCACCTTAAGAAGCAGGAAACATCTCGAATAAACAACCTAACCTTGCACCTCAAGCAATTAGAGAAAGAAGAACAAAAAAACCCCAGAGTTAGCAGAAGGAAAGAAATCATAAAAATCAGATCAGAAATAAATGAAAAAGAAATGAAGGAAACAATAGCAAAGATCAATAAAACTAAAAGCTGGTTCTTTGAGAAGATTAACAAAATTGATAAACCATTAGCCAGACTCATCAAGAAAATAAGGGAGAAGACTCAAATCAATAGAATCAGAAATGAAAAAGGAGAAGTAACAACTGACACTGCAGAAATACAAAAAATCATGAGGGATTACTACAAGCAACTCTATGCCAATAAAATGGACAATCTGGAAGAAATGGACAAATTCTTAGAAATGCACAAACTGCCAAGACTGAATCAGGAAGAAATAGAAAATATGAACAGACCAATCACAAACACTGAAATTGAAACTGTGATTAAAAATCTTCCAACAAACAAAAGCCCAGGACCAGATGGCTTCACAGGCGAATTCTATCAAACATTTAGAGAAGAGCTAACACCTATTCTTCTCAAACTCTTCCAAAATATAGCAGAGGGAGGAACACTCCCAAACTCATTCTACGAGGCCACCATCACCTTGATACCAAAACCAGACAAGGATGTCACAAAGAAAGAAAACTACAGGCCAATATCACTGATGAACATAGATGCAAAAATCCTCAACAAAATACTAGCAAACAGAATCCAACAGCACATTAAAAGGATCATACACCATGATCAAGTGGGGTTTATTCCAGGAATGCAAGGATTCTTCAATATACGCAAATCTATCAATGTGATTAACCATATTAACAAATTGAAGGAGAAAAACCATATGATCATCTCAATAGATGCAGAGAAAGCTTTTGACAAAATTCAACACCCATTTATGATAAAAACCCTGCAGAAAGTAGGTGTAGAGGGAACTTTCCTCAATATAATAAAGGCCGTATATGACAAGCCCACAGCCAACATCATCCTCAATGGCGAAAAACTGAAAGCATTTCCACTAAGGTCAGGAACAAGACAAGGTTGCCCACTCTCACCACTCTTATTCAACATAGTTTTGGAAGTTTTAGCCACAGCAATCAGAGAAGAAAAGGAAATAAAAGGAATCCAAATCGGAAAAGAAGAAGTAAAGCTGTCACTGTTTGCAGATGACATGATACTATACATAGAGAATCCTAAAGATGCTACCAGAAAACTACTAGAGCTAATCAATGAATTTGGTAAAGTAGCAGGATACAAAATTAATGCACAGAAATCTCTGGCATTCCTATATACTAATGATGAAAAATCTGAAAGTGAAATCAAGAAAACACTCCCATTTACCATTGCAACAAAAAGAATAAAATATCTAGGAATAAACCTACCTAAGGAGACAAAAGACCTGTATGCAGAAAATTATAAGACACTGATGAAAGAAATTAAAGATGATACAAACAGATGGAGAGATATACCATGTTCTTGGATTGGAAGAATCAACATTGTGAAAATGACTCTACTTCCCAAAGCAATCTATAGATTCAATGCAATCCCTATCAAACTACCACTGGCATTTTTCACAGAACTAGAACAAAAAATTTCACAATTTGTATGGAAACACAAAAGACCCCGAATAGCCAAAGCAATCTTGAGAACAAAAAATGGAGCTGGAGGAATCAGGCTGCCTGACTTCAGACTATACTACAAAGCTACAGTAATCAAGACAGTATGGTACTGGCACAAAAACAGAAAGATAGATCAATGGAATAGGATAGAAAGCCCAGAGATAAACCCATGCACATATGGTCACCTTATCTTTGATAAAGGTGGCAGGAATATACAGTGGAGAAAGGACAGCCTCTTCAATAAGTGGTGCTGGGAAAATTGGATAGGTACATGTAAAAGTATGAGATTAGATCACTCCCTAACACCATACACAAAAATAAGCTCAAAATGGATTAAAGACCTAAATGTAAGGCCAGAAACTATCAAACTCTTAGAGGAAAACATAGGCAGAACACTCTATGACATAAATCACAGCAAGATCCTTCTTGACCCATCTCCTAGAGTAATGGAGATAAAAACAAAAATAAACAAATGGGACCTAATGAAACTTCAAAGCTTTTGCACAGCAAAGGAAACCATAAACAAGACCAAAAGACAGCCCTCAGAATGGGAGAAAATATTTGCAAATGAATCAACTGACAAAGGATTAATCTCTAAAATTTACAGGCAGCTCATGCAGCTCAATAACAAAAAAATAAACAACCCAATCCAAAAATGGGCAGAAGACCTAAATAGACATTTCTCCAAAGAAGATATACAGACTGCCAACAAACACATGAAAGAATGCTCAACATCATTAATCATTAGAGAAATGCAAATCAAAACTACAATGAGATATCATCTCACACCAGTCAGAATGGCCATCATCAAAAAATCTAGAAACAATAAATGCTGGAGAGGGTGTGGAGAAAAGGGAACACTCTTGCACTGCTGGTGGGAATGTGAATTGGTTCAGCCACTATGGAGAACAGTATGGAGGTTCCTTAAAAAACTACAAATAGAACTACCATATGACCCAGCAATCCCACTACTAGGTATATACCCTGAGGAAACCAGAATTCAGAAAGAGTCATGTACCAAAATGTTCATTGCAGCTCTATTTACAATAGCCCGGAGATGGAAACAACCTAAGTGCCCGCCGTCGGATGAATGGATAAAGAAGATGTGGCACATATATACAATGGAATATTACTCAGCCATAAAAAGAAACGAAATTGAGCTATTTGTAATGAGGTGGATAGATCTAGAGTCTGTCATACGGAGTGAAGTAAGTCAGAAAGAGAAGGACAAATACCGTATGCTAACACATATATATGGAATTTAAGAAAAAAAAATGTTATGAAGAACCTAGGGGTAAAACAGGAATAAAGACAGAGACCTACTGGAGAACAGACTTGAGGATATGGGGAGGGGGAAGGGTGAGGTGTGTTAGGGCGAGAGAGAGACATGGACATATATATACTAACAAACGTAAGGTAGATAGCCAGTGGGAAGCAGCCGCATGGCACAGGGAAACCGGCTCGGTTCTTTGTGGCTGTCTGGAGGGGTGGGATAGGGAGGGAGGGAGGGAGGGAGACAAAGAGGGAAGAGATATGGGAACATATATATATGTATAACTGACTCACTCTGTTATAAAGCAGAAACTAACACACCATTGTAAAGCAATTATACCCCAATAAAGATGTTAAAAAAAAATAAAATAAAGATGAGAAGTGGAGGCACAGAAGCAAAGGGCCTTAGAAAAAAAAAAAAAGAAAATATTGAAAGCAAAAATGTAATAAAAGAAATATCAGAACATCCGAAGTTTTACCAGGAAATGAAGAATACAGGTGACAGATCATCTTTTCCCTTGTGGAAGAGGATGCAGAATGAGGGGGAGTTCAGAGACGTTGGTAGCAAGTAGATTTTAGCAGAATCTGAAACAGGCAAGTTGTAAGACAAAATGCTACTAATGTTTACACCAATTCTTTATTTTCTCTTTGCTATCTCTCAGTATTTGGTTACTTTT
>NW_006797166.1:245762-292671 GCF_000442215.2 Lipotes vexillifer | reverse complement strand
GCTGCGGAGCACAGGCTCCGGACGCGCAGGCCCAGCAGCCATGGCTCACGGGCCCAGCCGCTCCGCGGCACGCGGGATCCTCCCGGACCAGGGCACGAACCCGTGTCCCCTGCATCAGCAGGCGGACTCTCAACCACTGTGCCATCAGGGAAGCCCTGGTTACCTCTTTTAATGGAAATATCCTGCTTGCCTAGGCTCAGGCATGGTGAACCAAGGGTATAACAGTAGTGACAGGATAAAGTCTGAAATATCTAGTCATTTCTCTCTTCCTATGTCCAGGGCCTATTTTCAGATTTAACGAGAGGGTCTGAATGTCCTTGTGTTGTTGAAGGTCACATTCCCCCAGAGGGAGAAACACTACCACAAAGAGATTGATAACAGAAAGTTATTACCTCTGAATTTCCTGGCAACCAACACAGAGAAACATGACTTGCAGAAGAGTTATTTAATCCGATACAATGCATGAGACTACTTTAGAAGAGGCAAATCTTTACTGCACTATACTCTAAAAAGATTTACTTTCTATTTTATTTAAATTATAAGAAGGATTCTAAATATCAAAATTGGCAATATAGGGCTTCCCTGGTGGCGCAGTGGTTGAGAGTCCACCTGCATATGCAGGGAAGCAGTCCTAATAATAATTACACTTAAATTTTTTGTTGTCACACGATATTCCTTTCTCCAAGTCTGCTATTTTTCTCTTAGAAATCTTCCTGGTACAGCATACTCTAAGGAATAATAATAGTTCCAAAGAGCTATGGACAATATATATTTTGGATGTGTTGGTTATTTCTGAGAGGGTACTTCCTTATTACACTGGCTCTTAGCATCACTATTATTTGAATCCCATTTAGATGAATATTCTTTCTTTAGATTCCTCGGAATCCTACATTAGGATGGATCCTTAGAGGCTGCATTAAAATGTAACAGCTCCCCAACCCTTTATCTAGAGTCTCCACACATGAACATAAATAAAGTCAATTTAAAAGGTCATCAATACAATGTCACAGCTAAAACTTTCCTTTGTGTCAAGCTATTATTTCTTAAAGACCATAAATATTGGGGTGACTACACAGTAACAATTATTTGGTAAGGGCTGTATTATGCTTTTGACATAGCACGGGGTTAATGACATTATTATGCCAAAGGTATCTAAAAAGAAAACCTAAATTTTTGTCAGAGTAGATTCTCTCATCAACAGATTTCCTAGTAAATTTAGTTTTCCCTCAAGATAGTGAGCAGTGGGATACTGATTTCATGCTAATTTTGACTCTGATTCCTCTATGCCATTAATTTATTCATCAGCAGTGACATGCCCTGAACTTCACAGTAAAGCCAAAGGTCTCAAGAGATTGAGTTAATTAGGTCAATGGGAAGGAGAGTATATAAAGCTCAGTGTGCCAGCTCCTTTAAAATAGTGAAGAGCCCATAACCCCACTTATTTTAAAGATAATTATGAGTTTTTCTTAGTGTTTACTTTCTAGGATTGATTGTGTGATATATTATTGAAAAAGTTGGAATAGCTGCTGTTTCTTTGCAAAATCCTCCCAGTAAAGGGGAGTACTTACAGAAGTTGTTATTGGTGGTCACAATAAATATCATTTTTCTTTTGTTCCATTTTTCCCTCCAATGGACAATATATTACTTATGAATGGGTTTCAAGTGTGAAAGATTTGGGTATAGCTCTGTGTGTGTGTGTGTGTGTGTACAGTAAAGAATTTAACCTTGTCCATGGAGAGCCCTTGTCTTTGGCCTTGGCCTTTGGGAGGTAATCTCTGAACCCTTGGAACGTCATTCCTGATATGAATGTAACAATATGATTTAGGGTAGGAGCTGGCCACCCACACCAGATAGTCTAACAGTATGATTTAGGGTGGGAACTTTGGGTCACACAATATCAGCTCAACCTTTAGAGGGGCTGGACTCAGAGATGAGCCACGTGGGTGGTCAACTATGCCTAAGTGATGGAACCCCAGTAAAGCCTGGGCACCAGGGCTTGTGTGAGCTTCTCTAGTTGGCATCACTCAGTACTTACTTTCAAACAATGATGCCAGGAAAGTGATGCTGACCCTGACTCCACTCTGAGAGGACAACTTGAGCTTGAAGCTTAAATTTGGGAAGATTGCTCAAAGGAACTTTAGTGGCAAAAATACTTTTAAGTTTTACTGTGCAGGAAAAAACTGCAAAGTAAACAGTTTGTCCTTGGTATCAATCTGCATCCTACTTGTATTCTCATTCCTACTTCCTGTTATCCAATTCAGGGGTTTATGCATGCATGCATGTGGCTCATGGGACACTGCATGCCAGACTTGTCACCACAGCATCATTCCATATCATGAAAATAATTCTCATATATATTCAAAGCATATTGTAGCTTATCAGGTAATTTAAACCTAATTGTTAATTAGATGACAGGTGAGTGTGCTATTCTCTCATGGCAATTTACACTTATGGAACAATAATGCCTTCAGTTGAAGAAATGAACATTGAGATTCCAGACACCATAATTTCAGGCAGATGGGAAGAGATGCTTCTGATGTTTGTTCTTCGTTTGTCAAATATTCTCAGTTCTTCTCCTTCCGGGCATGTCGTATGCTTGCTTTTCTATACCTATTGGGGCTGAGAGGGGCCATGTAACTAGGTCTGGCTGGAGTTGCCCATTTAAGAGCCATGCATCGCTTTTCTGCTGGAGCACTGAAATACCAGTGTAACACTGCAGAAATCTCTCTCCCTCTCAGGTGCTGGCTGCCTCTTCAGAGTGAGTTCCTGAGGGACTATAATAAACAGCACACCACTTCTCACCTACAATAAACTGGAAATGGGAACTAGAAATAAAACTGTTTTTTCAAGGCACCAAGCTTTTTGGTCTGTTTGTTTGCTCAGCATAATCTAGCCTATCTTGAATAAGAGTGTGAGTGGGTACGTGATGTATGGGATCCGGGGCAGTATTTAACCTTCCAGAAAGTCAGCTTCCTCACCCATGAAAGAGTGGTGATGACAGTTATCTGGCTCATGGCGCTGCTGAAAGAATTATCACAATATGTACAAAGTGGTTAACCTGGATTTCAACACGTAGTAAGTATCAGATAGCTATTAGTCATTAATATGGCACCATTTGATATTACAGCAACTCTTTATGGATAAGCTACCACAGAAAGTTTATACCATACATCTAATCATGTATGAATCCATCATTTCTAACATCAAATCATTAATACCTATAAAAATACTAATATCGGGCTAAGATAGCAGTGCTAAGTAAGGAGATGTACTGAAAAATCTCAGATTTTTCTGAGCTTTATGGATAGATTGATCCTTTGAATCATCCACACCCACTCTCTTCTCATTGAGAAGCAGCACCACAAAGTGAGAAGCTTCAGAAGCAGGTATTCAAAAGCAGCTCCCTGAATTAACAGTTTTGTGATGCTGGGAGTTACTTAAATTCTCTGACAATTAGGTTCCTCATTTTCAAAATCCAGCGGACTCACAATTTGGCTGACAATCCATATCTAACGATCTATCTATTTATCTATCTAATACTAACCTGTTTAATTTGCACAGATCTCCTTTCTCCTGAAAACAACCCCCATGTTATTTTCTTGGAACTATTCCTCTCCTGAGTCCAAACAGATGATTCCAGTGGGCCGCACCAATCACAGAAGCCATCTTCCATTCTACTTCTCCCCTGCCATCCTGGCCATGCAGATGGCATACTCCCCAGGATGAATCAGTCTTTGACCTAAATTTTTCATATTAGAATTAATAATGGAAGAAAGTCTCTTCATACCTGATGAGAGTTAGAAAGATGAGCCCAGAGTTGCCAGAAGCCAAGGGCCCCAACTTCATGGGAAGAGCTGCTCAGAAAATAAAGCCTTTCCCACAAGGCTAGATGAGAGCTGGAGAGTAGCCTGATGCTGTGTGTTTCTCCATTTTCAATTATTCTTGAGCTCCTGGGACTCCCCTAACTTGACCTCAGGATGTTTATGTGAACCAGTACAGTCCCTTTTTGCCTCAGCTAATTTGTTAGAGTTCTAGTTTTGTTTGTCTAATTGTTTTAATTTTTTAAAAATAATTGTTTTAATTATTTTAACCAAATGAATTCTGACTACTATTCTTTAGTCTCTAATTTATAGTGACTGCTCAATGAATTTTACTTTTCTCCTATGTTTCCTTTCTTCTAGCTATTTCATAATTTTATGTAGAACAGCAGTTTCTAAAGAATGGTATACTTTCAGGGGGCCTTCAAGGTCAAAAGTGGGAATTATTTGCTCTTTTTATTGTGTTGGATTTACACTGATGGTTCAAAAACAGTAGTGGTGAAAACTGGCGGTGCGTAAGCACAAATCAGGACAGTGGCACCAGACTGTATAAGCAGCCATTGTATATTTTCCTCCACACACTCGCAGGAAAAAAAGAAGAAAAAAAAAGCTAGTTAGCTAGTTTCATGTAAGAATGTCCTTGATGAGGCAGTAGAAATTACTATTTTATTATATTTTGATCCTTGAGTCATACTTTTTTAATATTGACTACATGCTTTTTTTTTAATGTTCTAGATGATAAAATGGGAAGTTTACATTAAGTACTTCTGCTGCGTACCCAAGTACAATGGTTTTCTTAAGGAAGAGCACTTATAAGATTGAGCTGCAAGCTGCACTTGCCACTGTATTTCCTGGAACACCGTTTTTCTTGAAAGAACGACTGATAGACAAACTATAGGTATTCAGATTTGGCTTGTTGCTTTAAGGAAAAAAACTGATAAAATTCAATCTTAACAGCAAAAAAATGGAATTCTGGAAAACTGTATCTGCCACTGTGAACTCAACAGCTTCTCAAGAAATACTAGTGACTTTCTGATGAGATTAGTGGTAATATTAACAAATGTAATTTTTGTTATTGAATAAGGGAATGTGTCAACATTTAGAAGATCTGCATAACACAAGTAAGCCAATATTTCCAAATGGCCAATCTGTGATTTTACAAAATGATTCATGGGTAAGAGGTCTATTCACAGTGTAAGACAGATCAATGGATTTTAAGGTAACTGACTATGAAAAGTTTATTAGTGTAATTTTAGATTTGTCATTGCAACAGACCTTTAAACCTGTCATCTGTAGAACTTTTATGTAGAATTAAAGAAGAATAACCACAATTATCTGTAAAGGCCATTAAAAAGCTCCTCTTCATTCCAGTTACCCATCTGTGCCAAGGCCAGATTTTTTTCCATATATTTCAGGCAAAAAACATAGTGCAACTGCTTGCATATAGAAGCAGATACAAGAATGTAGTTGTGTTCTATTAACCAAGAAATAAAAGAAATTTTCAGAAGTATAAAGTAATGCCACTCTTCGTATTATTTTTTCTTGTTTAATAAATATAATTATTTCATAAAATGTTATTTATATTGCTATGTTATGTGTATATCTTTTAAATGAATTAAGACAAATATTTTAAAAATATCTCAGCTTAAATTTAAAATATGGTAAATACTGACAGATAAAACCTATGTAAAACAAGCTCTTTGGGATTCCCAAGAATATCTGAGTGTAAAGGTGTTCTGAGGCCACAAAGTTTGTGAAACACAGACCTGGAATGTTCCTTGTCTGTCTGTTCATTCATCTGATGCATTTCTAATGGTCAGAAGTACATTCTTTTTTTTAAATTATTTTTGGCTGCGTTGGGTCTTTGTTGCTGCATGCCGGCTTTCTCTAGTTGTGGTGAGCGGGGGGTACTCTTTGTTGCGGTGCACCGGCTTCTCACTGCGGGGGCTTCTCTTGTTACAGAGCATGGGCTCTAGGTGCGTGGCCTTCAGTAGTTGTGGCACACAGGCTCTAGAGCACAGGCTCAGTAGTTGTGGTGCATGGGCTTAAGTTGGCTCCACGGCATGTGGGATCTTCCCGGACCAGGGCTGTGTGGGATCTTCCTGGACCAGGGCTCAAACCTGTGTCCCCTGCATTGGCAGGCGATTCTTAACCACTACACCACCGGGGAAGTCCCCGAAGTGCATTCTTATACCTGTATACATTTGTTCCTGCCTGGAACAATGTTCCCTTCACTTCTGTACCTTAATGAATTCTTCTGATTATTAAAGACTCAAATAGAAGTTTATTTTCCCAGATTCTCCCCTTTATTTTCATAATTATTTTTACAAATTTCTATTATAAACTTGCTGCATTAAATTTTTTTTTTGCATGTCTGAGGCCTTACTAGTCTGTGAGATCTTGAAGAGCAGACACTCTCTTTTAATGCATCAGTACCTAGAAAAAGGTCCAGACCATCATAAGTACTCCATACAAACTTCCTTCTAGAACGACTGAATTTTTAGGCTCTTTTAAAAGAACTTCGTGCTCTTTTATTCCCCTGCCATAGATGACCATGACATTGGCAAAGTCAAGTACTTCTACCAGCAAGCAGATGCAAGGAATTGAGTTTTATGGCCAGGCTTCAAAGGGAAACCAATCACAGAAGGAGAGATACTATATTGTGGCTTGAGGGAATCTGGAGATCTCTAAAGATTTCCAATATTTTTTAGGTGCCTATAAGAGGCAATATCCACTTTCCACTGACCATCTTTACCCGTGAAATTACAACACACTGAAGTAATCCTCAAAGACTCAGTTCAGTTAATGAAAAGAAAACTGCCAGCTGGCATTATCTGCTGAAAGCAACAGAGACACATGGCATGAGGGCTTTTCCAAAATTTTTCTAATTGGATAAAAGTGGGAACATTTCTCAAGATTAATAAGGGTGTCAAATCATGTCCAGCTGGCAACCCCAAGATCTCACCAAGTGTTTAATCATACAATATGTGAGCATCAAAACAATGTTAAGTAGTGTCCTGGAGACTCTGCTTCATGGAAGGTAGTTCGTCTCCTGGGCTACCAAGCCTACTTTTACCTGTGATTGGTGACCATTGCCTAAGGCTAAAAATGAGAGCCTGTTCAGTATAAAGGCTTATCCAAAAGAAGCAAATATTACTTATAACCACAAGCCAATCTGACATCTTCCATGCTGTTCCATCTGCTTCAGATATTCATATTGGACAGTTTTCAAATGACAGCAGATGTCCCAGCTAGAAAAAAAATTAATCAGCTGAAAAGTATGCCATTACCTAACTAATTTTATAGTTTCAGAAGTCAGAAACTGGTTTTGGCCATCACCCTGATTCCTCAATTTAAAACCAGCTCTCTTGTAAAACGAATGGTGTTTGCTTAGCTATATAGAGTTTATAACATGAAACATCTTTAAACACAGTATCTAGGTGAGGAAGTTGCATTGATTTTTTTTTTTTGTATTTATTTATTTATTTATTTCGGCTGTGCCAGGCTACTTGTGGGATCTTAGTTGTCCAACCAGGGATTGAACCCAGGCCCCAGCAGTGAAAGTGCCAAGTCCCAACCACTGGACTGTCAGGGAATTCCCCTTTGGTCTTTAAATAAGCTTCTAATTCTTCAGATTCATAAAAACCCTCTACGATGACAAAAAAAGAAAAAGAAAAAGAAAAAGCAACATGGTGTCAAATGCAAAAGATTTCAACTTCATTTTCTTTAGCAGGATTCATGCCTAGTGATCAACTGTAGAAAGCATGCACTTTCTGTTTAATTATGTTCATTCACCACTAGTCAATTGTATTCTATATAAAATAAAATGGAACATCAATGGGCAAAGAGATAGAGATCCCTTGTACATCTACATATATATCTATGTCTCTCTATCTATCTATCTATCCAGAAAGAAACATGAAACAAAGTGGTGGAGAACAAAGGAGGCCATGGAAAGCATGGGAAAAAATCAATCCTAGAACCAGTCTTGCCAGATTTCAGTGATAACTTGGTAACCTTCCTTATAATCAATGCAGTTTTACTGTTGGAAATACACATTCATTACTTTCATTTTATTTATAATATTTTATTCAAAGTGCATTTATTGAATGCACACTAATAGCCAGTCCCTCTGTTAAATTCATGGTTTCTATCCAAATGTAACTTTCCTCTAAGAAAGGATATAATGCAAATCACATAATCATGCAGGCAAAGATAAAATTGCAGTTGTGACATGTACTATATTGAGGGTCACATGGAGCTATTTAAACTTATACTGGGTGATGTGAATAAGTGAGAAATTATGAAAGTATTTTTAGAGGAAGAGATACTTGAATTGAGACGAACTCAAAAGGCTGAGTAGGTGTTATCTAAGTCAAGAGAGGAGGTATTAACATTACAGAGAGGATAGTATAGGCAATGATTTTGTAGGGACAAGGAGTGTGGCAAGAAAAAGGAGATGACCAAAGAAATCAGTATGGTTGATTAAGAGAACAAAGTTGTGTGGTTTCAGGCAAATCTGGCAAAGGAAATAGAGGTTAGCTCATAAAGAATCTCATAGGTAAAGTTAAGACATTTCTATTTGCCAAAGTGCAAAGCAAAGTCATTGATCGATTTGAAGAGAGATGTATCATGGTCAGATTTATGTTTTTAAAAGATGGATCTGGTTGTAATGAGATATACAATTTGGAAGGATTCAGACTGGTTGTGTGTACATGTTAAAGAAGCTCTCTATCAATAGTTAGTTGAAGCTAGGGAAGAGAGAAGTTTAGACCAGGTGGTGTGCAAATGGAAAAAACTGGACGGATGCTAAAGGCATATCAGAGGTAAAAGCAACAGAGATTGGTGGGGAACTGCATGCTGATGTGAGTTTCTGGCTTACACAAAGGATGTTTTTTTACTGACATAGTAAATCTGGAAGAAATCCATATTTAGAGTGAGGACCGTTGATGGATCTAGTTTTGGACATGCTGAATTTGAGGTGCTCATGTAATTTCAAATGCAGTTATATATGTGTCTGATGATCAAAAGAAAGGTCTGGGCTTGGAATAAAGATAAATAGAAGTCATTTGTGTAAAGGTGGTAATTGCAGCTACAGGTAAGATAAGAACATCTAGGGAAAACGTTTAGAGTGAGATAAAAGGTGATTATGGGATCTAGACTTGAGGATCTTTAACATCTAATGGCCAGCTAGAGAAGTATGAGCCTGCAAAAGAGACAAAGAAGAAATAACAATAGAAGTTGAAATAAAATAAGATGAACTTGTTACCAGAAGCCAAAGAGAAGTGTTTTAGGATTCAAATAATGCTCAACAGACTTGAATAGTGACAAAAAGTAAAGTCAGATCATAATAGCTAATATTTTTGTGTATTTTCTGTGTGCCAGGTACTGTTTTAAGAGTTTCATTTTCATTAACTCTTTTCATCCTCACAAATCTTCCACAGGCAGTAGTCTAAATTTAGTCAATCCATTTAGTCTTCAATTTAGTAGTCTTCAATTTAGTCATTACACTAAAACATTGCCTGTTGTTCTTAGTGTCATGTAGTCATTGGTGATCTTTGCTAGAACTGTTTTAGTGAGGTGATGGATTTTAAGAACCAATTTAGAAGGGTTAAAAAGTGAGTAAGAGGTGAGAAAAAATACAGGCAAGTAATAGACACCTCTTGTAAAGACCAACTGTAAAAGGATGGAGGGAAATAAGTCATAGCTGAAAGGATACAGGGAGTTATTAATTTGCCAGTTTTTAAACTATGAGTTGCCAAGTCTGTTTAGCCAGTGGGCCCTGACCAAGGTGCTGAATTTGTGTGCTGGCTGTCTCCTCCTCGCAAGATTTACCCTGAGGAACTAGAAAGAGAGACAGAGAAGGGGGGTGGGGGAAGGGGGAGAGAGAAAGAAAGAGAGATATTCTTTGCAGGGCAGTGTCAGGAGTCAACCCAGCACAGCAGTGGTAAAATAGGAGAACTGCTGAAAGCATTTTTTTTGCCTCTCACCCTGCCCTGTTAGCCTCCACATTTGCCCTGAGCAAGAACTCTGGTCCAGCTGTTCTTCGGAATACACAAAGTCAACACAGTGCAGAAGCCCTCATTTTCTTATTGAGAGGAAATGAGAAAAAAAAACCCAGAAAACCAGCAGGCAATAATGGCTTTAGGGCAGTTGCTTTCTGACTCTCTCCTCTAAACTGGGGAATTTTAATCTAGCCCAGCCACTTGAAGTGATGTCTAGGACCAACAGCATAATGATCATTTTGGAAATTGTGAGAAATGCAGAATCTCGGGCCCCACCCAGGCCTCCTGAAGTAAAAATCTGAATTTTATCATGGTGTTCTAGGAGAAAATCAGACCTAAGAGTTTTTTTTAGGAAGGTGAGTAACTGACTATAGTTCTCTGATAGATAGGACTTATCTGTTCTTAGGGCTGTACATAGGTACAGGGCCACCCTTGGGCTTATCTGTTCTCTGTCCACTGAGCATGGGTCCAACTTCACCCCATGCAAAATGCTTAAGACACTAGTTAGGCTGTTCTATGCTCCTGTTTCAAATTCCCTTATCTCTTTTCATATGTTTAAGGTCATTTAAAATTGCTGGTCCCTTTGCTGCAGAGATTCAAGTTATAAAAAGGCAGAGTAAATTACTCTGTATCCCACAGATATACTTCTCCTCCTAGGGTAAAATGAACTCATGAAGACACTGGAGGGGCACAATTATTTAAAAAACAAACAAACAAAAAGCCTGCAAGGTAACAGATTTGAACAGAAGCAGAAATATTACAACAGATGAACCATGTGTTTAAAGTAGAATTAAAATAACATACAAGAGATTTATGTATTTAACAGTGAAATAATACACATTTTATTTTAAGCAAATATGAAGCATTTAAAAAACTGACTATGTATTAGGAAATAAAAAAACTTTCAATATATTAAAAAATAAATGTAATACAGACCAAGATCTTTGATAACAAAATAATTACTTTAGAATTAAATAATAAAGAGTAAACTAAAAAAAAGAAATCCCTAAATATTTGGAAACAAAGAAAGCCTCCTAACTAATGCATGGGTTTAAGAAGAAATCATAATGAAAATTTAAACAATATTTGGAATTGAAAGGCTATGAAAACTGTATGTATCAAAATTGGGGAGGGCTGTAAAATGGTATGAACCTAGAAAGTTAAAGCCCTAGATACTTTGTAAAGTAATGAAGAGAGCCAAAATTAATGAACTGTGTCTATACTTAAGTTTACATTGAAAATCCGAAAGAATACATGGATAAGTTATTTAAGACAATAAGAGAGTATGCATTATAAGCTGGGTATAAAATTAATGTAGAAACAGTAATGCATTTCTGTATATCAGCAGTAAATAACTAGAAAATGTAATAAAGGAAGTATGCCATTTATGAGACTAAGAGATAATATGAAATAATCAGGAATTAATCTAACAAAAATATGTTTGAGAACTTTCCTGGGGAAATTATAAAAACTTTATTGAGAAATACTGAAGAAGACTAAATAGATGAACAGGTAAACTGTGTTCATTATAAAGATATCATTTCTCTTTAATCCTTAGATTCAATGCAATTTCCAACAGGATATGTCAGAGAACTTGAGACAATTCTAAAATGTCCAAGAATTGTGTGTGTGTGTGTGTGTGTGTGTGTGCGCTGCACACCTGTGCATGCGAGCATGTGTGTGTAAAAGTAGAACAATTACTATGATTCTTTATGAAATGGCAAATATGACAGTGTAGTTTTTGTGTACAAGAAGCAAATTAACCAGTTGATCAATCAGAAATTGACTGACCCATGTAGGTATAGATATTAAACATAGGCCAGAGGTGGTATGACAAATGAGTAGGAATGAAGAGATGGTTCGATAAACTGAGTTGGAAAAATAATTTATATGGAAAAATGTTAATGTTGGATTCCTACCTCACACCATTTAAAACTATCACTTCCATATGGATTCAGGACTAAATCTAAAAAAAGATAACATTTGAACACTGAAAAAAATTATAAGTGAATATTTTTAGAGTTCAGCATACATGTGGTGTCTTAATGCATGAAAACAATTTTCTATAAAAGAGATTACTAAACTTAAAATAGTAAGGTTAATCACTTTTATTCATCAAAGATTAATTTTTAAATTAAAGACATTTCAAAGCTCAGTTACAAACTGGAAAAAGACATTCACCATACACACAACTAGATCAATATCAAGAAGCATATATAAGCACAAATATCCCAAAAGAAAAATTGCCAAAGGAATAAACAGAGAAGTTCAAGATTACTGGTCTTCAGGGAAATGCAAATAAAGACCACAGTTAAATAGCATTTTATAAGCGTTCTACTGGCAAAATGAGAAATTCTGTTCAAAGTGTAGGAGAGATGTGGGTCAACAGAATCTTCTATACATTGCTAGTAGTAAATAGAAGTTTGAAACCACTATGCAGCCACTATGAAACCATTCTGACATTTCCTCCTGAAGTCGAACACTCATATATGCTATGGTCTAGCTATTCAACATCTAGATACATATCTAAGAGAAACTCTTGAATATTAATAGGAGACATATGTAAGAATATTCATAGAAATGCTGTTCTCACAGTAGCAAAAAAACCTCATTTCTTCTATATGGGAAAATGAAAGAATAAACTGTGCTATATTCCCACAGTGGAATATTTTACAGGTAGTCAATATGAATAAGCTACAGTGAAATATCATATATAGTAAATCTTAGTGCCACTATAGTCAGTGCGTAGAGTCCAAAAGGACTGAATAAAGAGTGATACCTCTTTTACAAAGTTAAAACATAAAAAAATATATTTTTGCCTATATATATACGTAGATGTGTGCAAATTATATACTTGGGAAATAATGAAATGATAAACATAAAATTCAGAATGTTGGTACATCACATAAGAAGACTAAATATTTAGATGTAGGTCAAGTTCCTGGCATTGTGTTTTGATTGGAAGGTTTAGGCATTTTGTTACATTATTTAAAATAACTTGATAAATAGCTATTTGCATATAAGTTGAAGAGCTTAAACATAAGATATTGAATGTCCTTTTACATATTGAAAGGTGAATAGCAAAGCTCAGGCCATATGATTTTTACTTTCAAACTTTTATAAATGTTTACATATTAATGAGAAACTGCTATGTATAAAACTAAGAAGTTTTAAAAAGTTTAATTATTCTCAATCAATATTCTCAGAATCATTAAGCATTTAAATCAGACATGCAGATTAAAATGAGGGAGAATTAAGATTTTTTCAAAATAATTTTAAAGAAGGCAAAGATTTATCTACATATAAGATATCTTGGTGCTTATTTCCAAAAATTCCAACACAGAATATGACAAGTTTACTTCATGTTATTAAAACATGTTATTAAAAAATGTTTTCTCAAGATATAACAAATTCTTTATTATTTTGGAATACTTTGTTTAGAATGATAAAATGTCATTTTGGACTTAGGTTAGGATAACTCTATTCCTAGCCATCTATGAGGTTCATTATAATTAGGTCTAGTCAAAGTTATTCTACTGTTGGTGGCAGGGGAGGAACCCTACTGAAAAACATGTAGGCCAAGGGTTGGCAAACTATATCCTAATGGTAAAATCCAGCCTGCCACCTCTTTTTGTACAGCCCACTATTTAAGAATGGTTTTACATTTTTAAATTATTGAAAAAAAATCAAAATAAGAATAATTTCTTGTGATGCTGTAGGATATTTAAATTTCAGGGTCTGTAAATAAATTTTTGTTGGCTCATAGCCATCTCTGTTCATTTACCAATTTTTTATGGCTGCTTTTCTGCTATTATAGAGTAGCTGTGACAGAGACAGTACAGCCTGCAAAGCCCAAAATCTTTACTCTCTGACTCTTTACAGAAAAAGTTTGTCTATTCCTGATCTAGAGGATTCACGTTTTAGATACAGTGCACAGAAAATGTTAATTTTTTTTTTTTGGCCATGCCTGCACCTTGCGGGATATTAGTTCCCCAACTAGGGACTGAACCCGGGCCCCAGCAGTGAAAGCGCCAAGTCCTAACCACTGGACTTCCAGGGAATGACTAGAAAACGTTAATTTTTAATTGAGCGTTTCTAGGACAAAACAGATGTCATTGAAAAGAATAAAGTTAGCCTATTATTTGTTTGTGGAATGCCCTTTTATTCCTTAAATTTCTGAGCTTCTATATCAGGGCCTCTTAGCCACCATCATGCTTCATGCTTTATAACTACGATGAGGGCTTGTTCCTAGGATTCTTTTGTTTTGTTTTGTTTTTTTTAATAGTACCATGTGGCTTTTCTTCCCTATAATAAAGACAAATGAATGAATTAATGACTAGAAGAATAAGAAATTATACTGCTAGCTACTTAGATAAAATATTAAACGAAAACTTTCAGAAAAATCAAAATAAACTTCCAAACACCAACACTAGACATATCAAATCTACAATGTAAATTCATATAGAAGCTGGTTAAATGCACGCTAAATTCATCTGTTGTGAACACAGAGAAACATTCATTCAAAATATTAGTACAGATACAGTGGACAATCTTCAAAGAAATTACTACTTAACTGATTACACATCTTTTTGTTAAGTGGAAACTTCTTTACTCACATCAGCCTCAAAATTCACTGATATCTTCCTCAAAGAACAAGGGTATTGCACACAGTCCTAATCTTGAAAACAAGTTATACTCACAACACACACACACACAGACACACACGTATATTGCTAAAAGGCCTTAACAGTATGCATCTACTACATAATGTATATACTCGTCAAAATTCAAAACTGATACATTTATGATACCAGCTTCAAAATAATGCATGCTGATAATACTTGATTTTTCCCGAAATCTTAAGTCACTATAACCCAAATGAACTAATAAACTAGAAAAAAATAAAGCTGAAATAAAAATAACAATGAATAGAAATAAGACTTAATCCACAAGAGTGTTGTGAAGTTTAAACAGAAATATAAGAATTCACTTGTGATTTCTGTACTTCAATTTATGTATGTTACAGAGCAATGGAAAAATTCAACAGAGTTTTTCACATGAAAAACTGCTCTGTAAATCAGAAAGCAATATTCAAACAGTCATTTACCTTTAAATAAACGTAAAATTCCCATTTCTATAAGGGTTATAAATTAGCTAAAGGAGCAAGTTCAAACTAAGGTGAAAAACAAGTTCATCTCCTAGCCCCAATATCTAGGATGAGGATTTTCAGTAGATACATTCCAGAGAATCCAATCATTATGAAAGGTAATAGGCAGCACCTAACACAACAATGTAAAGAAATCATACTCCAATAAAGATGTTAAAAAAAATAAAAAATAAGTAAATAAATTGTAAAAAAAGGTAATAGGGCAAAGAGCTACCTCAGTGTAAAGAGTTAGACTCTAACCAAAAACAGCTGAAAATGTTAACAAGTCAATTAACACAGTGGGATACTTGTACCTTAAGAAAAAGTAACTATTTGAAAATCTATAAATTCTCCCGAGTCAATGAAAAAGAGAAGAAACTACTAAGTGTTATTTTTTTTCCTTTGCTTGTTTAAAAAATGTAAAATAATGACACCTCAACCAAAAACAAAATACTGGAATTTACAACACAACAATACCCAGGATAGGATGTTCAGTTTAACAAAATTATATGGTTTAACTGTAACTGAAAAGCTATCTGATAAAAAAATTGTATCTAAGAGATTGTCAGAAATGTACGAAGTAAAGTATACACTTGATTAAAGTTTGGTTTTTGTTTTTAACTAATCCCTGATATGAACTTACTTGCTTTCTTCTTGATTGACTTTTAAGAAGGTTAACTAGGAAAACGAAAATAAAAAAGAGAGGAAAAAAACCCGCTTATCAAAGCTTTCTAATACTTAAACTCCAGTACGATGAACAGGCCTGAGAACTTAGATCCTGAATTATACTTATGACTCTGTATATTTTTCTACCTTCTAGTAAACTAACCAACAAAAACTAAAGGAAAAGGTTTTAAAACAAGGTTCTAGAAACTGTTTGGAAATAAAAGTATGACATTTTTAAAACTCTGGCAATAAACTGAGAGAAGGGAAGGAAAAATGATTGGTGCTGAACTTATTACATGATTTATAAACACCATAGAAAAATCAGACATTGAGCTCCACCCAAATGTTGTTATTTAAAAGACTATTTTAGAAAGTAAAGACATCCACGTGGCAATTGTAAAATACAGTATTTCCCCAACTTGAGAGGCAAAAAGTTAACTTCATTTCATGCAGCTTTCTTTGCAACATTTAAACTCTATAAGCACGAAGTAAACTTGCTTGAAAAAAAGAACTTTAAATCTTCCTTAAAGCTCAGAGAGTTAAGTCTTTTGGTGTGGGGGTGGTACCCCCTGTACAATTTTAAAACAAGACACCTTTCACTTGTAAAGGGAGCACTGTCACGTTCCAATTTACTGAATAAAAGGGACCTTGTCAAATGTCATCGTAACTCCATCTCCCCATACTTTAAAAACTCTGCTTTTCAAATCAAGTGATGAAACACAACATATCTGCAAGCCCTGTCATAAATGTAAGTGTTAATATTTCATGACACTACACCCTTACTTACGGTAGGCATCTATGAGGAAAGTGGCCCTAGACGAACTGTTGGGGACACAGACTGAGACACAAAGCAGTTACCCAGGAGGGATGCTCCTTCACCTGGTGTTGGTTGCCGTGAGGGACACTGGCATGGCCACACAAAAAGCAATTTTGGCAGAGCTGGGGGTGTGGCAACTGCCGGCATGGGTACCAGAAACCCATTCCACGCTCAAACCAGGAATAGGAACATTCCCCCTCACACCGGAAACTGGAGCACTCCACGGGATGGCAGACCTCCTCCGTGTGGGCAAGCCTATGCTTGAGAGGTAGCCAGACAAGGCCCCAGGGAGGAGGATCAGCCATTGCTGTGTATAAAGGCATATTCAGCATTCTCTTTTTCAGCTGTGGAAAACAGGTGCAGGCTGAGTGCTCTGCGTAACCAAAAGATGGCCCTTCAAAGACAGCTGCTGGGAACTTTACAACTTCCTTCAGAAACTGGTCAAACCTGCTAAATAGCATTAAGCCACTGGAATCTGATATCTGAGAGAAAACATATCTCAACATGTCCAGCATTTTTCCACCACACAGGCTAACACAGCTTTAACAGAAAATACCATCAACTTGCCTCAGGTCTCACTGTCACAGCAGCAATCACGAAGTCGAGGAGGAGCTGAGGGGCTGGTCCACGCCGACTCATGAGAAGGAAGGCACGTGCTCAGCTGGCAGTAGATGGATGAGGGTCGGTCCCGAGGCAGGACACACTGATCTCAGGGGATGAGTCCAGTGTATCAAGGCCGTCGTCTCGAAAGGCTTCCAGCATGTTCCAGAGACCAGCAAAATGGAGGCTGCATCGTTTTTTGTACAAATCGTACTTTGCAACCTGTCTGTTCATAGTCATAGGACATCAAAATTCTGAGCACGCATTTCTACGAACAGCTGCCTCTTCTCTGCCATCTTACGCTTGCTCCCAGTTTCCTCAATCATCTTCCCGGCCGGAGCTGGTGGCGCCCAGGTCTCTGGGACGCAGCCGCCTTCGCCTCCGCCGGCCTGGCTCTCGCTGAGCTGCACAAGCGGTGAACGTTCTCCGGCGCCTGGCTCTCGGTGCTTTCCGCCCGGCGCGACGGCGCCGGGAGCGCGACAGCATGAAGGGAGCTAGGGGCGCGAGGGGCGTGAGGTCATGATGGCGTGAGGAGCGTGAGGTCGCGAGGGCGCGAGGGACGTGAGGGGCGCGACGGGCTTGAGGGGCTTGAGGTCATGATGGCGTGTGGGGCGTGAGGTCGCGAGGGCGCGAGGGCGCGAGGGGCGCGAGGGGCGCGAGGGGCGCGAGGGGCATGACGGGAGTGAGGGGCGTGAGGGGCATGAGGGGCGCGAGGGGCGGAGCGGGCACGCGCCACCTCCGTAGGATTCTGTATAATGACTTCCGGAGTCAATTTCTCCAGCCCAAATGTTTGTACCTGTTTTTAACTACCTCCCCACCACTCAGGTCACTGCACAATAAATTTTTCCTTTTTTGGCTATAAAATTACTGTCCAACTGTGACCCCATCTCACAATGCAAATCTCTTGTAATCAACTGGCGTTTCCTAGATCCTCTGTGAGAATCTTTATTCAACAACTAACTCCGTACCTACCTTCATAAACACACAAATTTTCCTTTCTTCACATCCTTTTACAAAGAATTTATACAATCTAAAAAGTAGGGCTAAAATTATGACCACACTTTTCTTATCGGGTCTTTAACATATATATGATATCATTTGCTGATTTTACTCTAAAGATGCCCTAAAGACATTGTTCAGTACCTTAGTTTTCTTTTAATGAAAAACTCCTAGCATAAATATTTTACTTCATACTGGAAATAGTTGAGTTTCTACTTAGCACTTTATCTGCTCATGCACAGTGTGAAATACCCAATTTTATTTCATTTTGCTTTGACTGCTAGAATGTGTATGGATTCATCTTACCTCTCTTCTGTTAGAAAACTTCTATCATATCTTCTTCCACTTTTTATTTTTATATTTTTATGTATATTTATAAACTACCATGTACATTGCTGGAACAGTCTATATTATTAAATAAGCAATTTATAACATATGTAAAAATAATACATTTACTGTGTGCCAGTAATGTGCTAGGAATTTTCTATAGATTGTATAAATTTTCTTTTTCAAATAATAATACTACTTATCATATATTCATGGACAAAGCCAAGTTTTGTGAGGCCTAAAGCTCATTTAGGGGACCCTTTCTTATAAAAATAATATTAAAAATATGTTACTTTCACAAACATTACAAAAAACCAGATCATGTTAACCCATTAGTAGAGCCCCATACAAGGCTTTGGAAGGGGCATATGCAAGTAAGAGGTCCTGACTTAAGCTATGATAGCTTCAAGGTCAATTTACCGCTGCATATTTTGACTGCTTGTGCTCTGAGTCACTTTTCACACACTGTACCATGTAAGGCCACAACAAGCTTACAGGAAAATTAACTGAGAGAATGTGATGGTCAACTTTATGCATCAGCTTGATGGACAAAGGGATGTCCAAATAGCTGGTAAAACATGATTTCTGGGTGTGTCTGTAAGGGTGTCGCCTGAAAAGATTAATATTTGAAACAGTAGACAACAGAGTAAAGAAGATGGCTCTCACCAGTGCAGGTGGGCATCATCCAATCTGTTGAGGGCCTGAACAGAACAAAAAGAAGGAGGAAGGGCAAATTTGCTCTCTCTGCTTGAGCTGGAACAGCTGTCTTCTGCCCTTGGAAATCAGTGCTCCTGGTTTGGGGGCCTTCAGACTCAGACTGGGACTTACATACACCATTGGCTCCCCTGGTTCTCAGGCCTGTCAGTTTGGACTGGAACCACACTGCCAGCTTTCCTGGGCCTCCAGCTTGCAGATGGCAGATTGTGGGACTTCTCAGCCTTCATAATTGCTGAGCCAATACCTCATAATCTCATTCTATATATCTGAATATATTCTATTAGCTTTGTTTCTCTAGAGAACCCTGGCTAAAACAGAGAGGTTACAATTATTTTTCAAGGTCAAAGGATTTGTGTGTGGTAGATGTGTATTTGAACACTGTTCTGTTTGAATCTCAAACCCATTTATTGAGTAGCTTATATACCAGGCACTCTGCTAAATGTGGGCATGCTCTGACAAACCAGACATCTGTCCTGTTCTTATGAAGTGTCTTATGTAATTATTTGTATTACAGGAGTTGGTCATTCAATGCCTTATTCTTTAACCCTCATGTTAAAAAAAAAGAAAAAAGAACAGTTTGACATATATTTTAAAGGTTTCTGTTCACTTAAAAATTAGTATATAGTTTAAATCTACTGGCTTGGCTGGAATAGCTGAAACTCTCATTTCCTTTTGTTAATTAATTACAACACAGATTGACATTTTATGGATCTTACTTTGATCATTAAAAATATATAGATAATGGTTCATGAAAGGGAACTATTTTGTTTTCTAAATATATTAACTTCTCAGTCTGATTCAGAAACTGATGACTAGGTTGATCTTTCTTATACAGTTAACCATTTTTTACAGTCTTGGTCTGAGCACTGCAGAAAGCAGGATTAAAGATCTAAACCTCACATCCTAAATCCTAGTTTTTAGTTTTACTTCAATGGAGCTCTTACCCCAAAGTCCTTGAAAGACAGTAGGTCTAAACCTGGAAAGCTAGGAAAGTCAGATTCCTGGATCCACATCCCTTATCACTGACTCAGATTTCTGGAGTAGAGTTGAATTTTAAACCACACTCCTAGGTGATTTTGATGCATGTGGATCACACTTCACAATCTGAAGAATATAGCTCAAAGATACTAATGAGATCACAACTATTTTGATATTTCAAAATAAAGAACAAAAAATTATTTAAATTTAAAATTATTAAATAGTTGATCTTATAAGGAGGTTGTGGAAACTTTTCATTTCTCTCTTTCTTTCAGTATATTTCTTCTCTTTTCACGTCCATGTCACCTCTCTTTCCTGGATACCTCTCCACTGTATATTCTTCTCTCTGTAGTCATTCATTTAATATATCATTGTACCTTGGAATCCATCCGGGATTCTTATATTTCATTACTATTTTTGGACAATCCCATCACTTCTGTGTCTTCAACCACTGCTCATAGGCTAGATCCAAATTTTTATCATATACAGATTTTTTCTGAATTTTGGACTCCCAGCTGTATTCAGTTCTCTAATGGTAATGACTAAATGACTCCAAAGACCTCAAATTCAACATGTCCAAAGTTGAAATTAATGTTGGCCCTCCAACCAGAAAATCTGTCCATTCCTTCTTGAGATTTCTATTTCAGCTTTAATTTATACACTACAATGCAGCCATTCACCCAAACCAGATTCCAGGAAGTCATCTTTTTCTCTTCATATCCTCTCACCTATTATGTCAAGTCAATCAAAAAATGCTCTCGATTCTTGTTCTTAAAAAAAAACCCAAAACACTTATTGTTTCCATACCTCTATCACAACTTTGTCCAAGGCCTCATAATTTCTCAGTGATGTTACTGTAATAGTTTCTTATTTGGGCAAACTTTTTCTGGTGCTGATTTTCCTCAAAACCATTCTCCACACTGCTTGCAGGTGGATCTTTCTAAAATACAATTCTGATCACTAACTCCCTCGCTTAACATTCCTTAACAGACCTCCACTGCTGCCAGGATAAATACAAACCTCTTGGCATGACATGCTCTATCTGCTGTGTACCTGTCTAATCTCATTTCTCACATTCTGCTTTTGACACTCCAAATCACACTGAATTCCTGAAAGTTCATATCCAGAATGTACTACATTTCAGAACTTTGTACATTCTGTCCCCATGACTGTGATTGCCTTTATCCCCTTCTTTGTCCTCTCAACTTTCCTATATTCTTCTCTCTAACTGAATCTGGCTTATGTACTTAGGCAGTGTTTGAGGATTTCAGGGATAAGCAGGAAAAAAGATATGACCTGGCAGTAGTACTCATAAGCTTTACTTTGATGGAATGCATGCAGAGGAGGTACCTTACAGCATCAGAAGTCTGGAGGCTTAAGGGGTGGGAGCCACCATCTAGAAGGGGAGGGGGCAAGACCTCAAGGGAAAGGGGCTCAGAGAGAGCCTTCTACACCTAGAGGATGTGCTCAGCAGCCTGGCAAAGGCTCTCCTGGCAGACAGCTCCCAAGGGAAATAGTGGCTTTGTGTTTTTTGTTGTCTTGTGGTTTTATCTTATCTTTGGCTAGCAGGCATTCGGTGTAGTTTTGTGGGATATGAAAGCAGAGAGACTCTAAAAGGCTAAAAATCTGCTTAATTTAGTGATGTTTAACAAGCTAACAACTGGATGTGTAAAAATTTGAGTTTGTCACTGTTGAGCTTTCAGGTAATACATCTCAGTCTGATCTAAAGAAATAAACAAAGGCCAATATATAGGAACCATCTTTGGCTCATTTGTATGACTGGTGTCTCTATGATGGTGATGCTTTTATCCCACTGCACTATTATTTGTTGTTTGTATATGAGTTCCTTTAGAGTAGACATGAGTTTTTATAATTCCTAATATGGACTTCATAGGACCTAGAGTAGTGTGTGCTACAAAGTGAAACACTAATAAATGTCTGTTTCATGAATAATTATTCATATCATATCCATGTATTTTTTAATTCATCCAGAAGTGTTCCTCCAACTGGATGCTGTAAGAAAGTCTCATCTACCTGGAGACACAATATTTAAGCTAGATTTGTGTTCATGCAGGACTTAGGCAGTCATTTAATTTCAATAACCAAAATCTTCAAACTTGAAGAGAAAGTAATTCATTTCTAAAATATAACTTGCTTATAGAAACATCACATTAAACTCAGAATATATGCCAATAGGCCAAGGACATTTTATTCAGTTTTCAACCCTGCTGTATTCTAGGAGAGAAGTTTTAGTAATTTATAGCTATTTCCCTCAAAGCCTACCAGTGTCAGAGAATATGGGTTCCTGATGCCAGAGTGATTCCATGAAAATTGGTCTGGGCTGTTGATTCATGGAGGGTATTAAGACACATAGCTAAGCAGTTCCCTGTGGTAGGAGGTCAGGGAGATGGAAATAATGTGTGAGGCTAGCATTGTCTGCCCAGGATAGCAGAGTCAATGAAGGGGACAAACAGTTTCCATATGTATAAAAATCTAAACAAAGAGGATTCCATCATGGATAGACAGAAGAAATTTTAATTAGAAAACTGAACTCAACTGGATTAAATGATTCATAGAAATGACAGGCTCAGCTAAGAAGCCAGCAACTGAAAAGGGTGAAAATAGTGCAAATTTCAGGTGTGATCTGATTCAGGTTCCAGCTTTCACCTCTGATTCTTTCAGCTCCTCTCTTGTTCTTGTGTCATCCTCCTTCCCTATGTGTAATAAAATAGTTTTAGCAGTTCCTGTCTTCACTACCATATATCACGCCATTCATAACGAGAGTGAGCATGTTGGTCCCCAATTTTTCAGAAAAAAAGCCTCAAAATTCCGTCCTTGGATCAGTTTAAGTCATAATGCCAACTCTTAACTAATTTTATTTTTTGTCAAGGGGAGTGAAATGTTCTATTTGGCCTCACCTAGTTCATGGGTTCCACATCAGGAAAATCTATATTTCTCCTTTACATTATGAAATCCGCTATAGAAACCTGGGGCTGTCAAGATGGTCTGTGGGAAAGGCTGAGGGAAGACAACCAGTGGTCTCTACAAAAGATTAGATGAGTGGTCAGGTGGCAGCTCAAGCAAACTAGCCCAAACTTGGCATAGGAAATATTTGTGGTTAGCCTTTGATGTATTTGCCTAGTTTTTATCAGTATTTTAAGTAACGCTGCTCCTCAAAGCAACTTATACTTTTTATCTTTTATCTGTTTATCATATTCATTTCCTAATCCCCCTTTTTCACGGGTAAACTCCACTTCAAGTCCAGTCTCGGTTCAGATTCCAAATTTGAGTTCTCTGACAAACAAGATCTGGCTTAATTTGGCATGCTAGATATATAATAGATACAATAATACACAAAGAAGAACACATAAGGTATAAAATTTGAACTGTCATCCAAATAGTAGGAATGGCTAGCTCATTTCCAAATTTGAGTTTTCAGTTCTTTATTAAAGTTCATATCACTTACTAATCCTTTTCTCTAAATCTGTAGCTGTTGGTTTGTGATTTCTCCCTCCGTCCCTCCCTCTCTCCCTTCCTTCTTTCCCTCCCTCACTCTCCTATTAGAATGTAGTTTCCAACTGTCTCATCCATGGGCACATTTCCAGCACTCAGCAAAGTGCCTATTTCAGAGGAGACACTCATTCATATTTGCTAAGCAGGCCCACTGCATTACCTTTCACACTTTATTATATTGTGTGTCCTACTTGACCATGGCTATGTACGTAGTGGACCAAGATACATTGTACAGGCTATAGTTACTCAACAGAGGAAAGCTCATGTAATGCACAGGGCTGAGACCCATGAGTGTCCTGCTCTTTGCATTTTGTTTTAAACAACTGTCAAGCTTCACTGACATTTATAACTCTCAGATCTGAATAATGCAAATAAGTTCTTCCAGGGAGGGAAATCTTTTGTGAAATGGAAAGTATAATGTAGCTCACCTTAAGTGTCAACAATATAATGAAAATAAATTATTTCAGAAATTGGAAATTTGAATTTGAATTATCAGAAATATTTACTGAGCTAAACGTCAAGGAAAAAAAATCCCACAATTATTTTATATTCTGAACCTAGGAAATATAGCCAAGATTTGATAATCCCACTCTATTTGATTTTTCCATTCTGTCTTTATCAGTCATGTCACATTTTGTTTCACCATTTTACTAGAACAAATATACGTGAAATCACTTTCAACATCTTCCTGACCTTGTTCAGCAGATGAGTACCAAGGAAAAATGGGACCCTGGCTTTCTACATGAAATGAGCTGATTGTAGCTACTTCTATTATGGCAGTTCTTTTTAAGAGGATGTGTCACCAAGTACAGCCTTGGTAAATTTAAAACAATTGAAATTGTATCAAGTATCTTTTCTGACCACAACACTATGAGACTAGATATCAATTACAGGAAAAACTATGTAAAAATTACAAACACATGGAGGCTAAACAATACACTACTAATAACCAAGAGATCACTGAAGAAATCAAAGAGGAAATCAAAAAATACCTAGAGACAAATGAGAGTGAAAACACAACAACCGAAAACCTATGGGATGCAGCAAAAGCAGTTCTAAGAGGGAAGTTTATAGCAATACGATCCTAGCTTAAGAAACAAGAAACATCTCAAATAAATAACCTAACCTTACACCTAAAGCAATCAGAGAAAGAACAAAAAACCCCAAAGTTAGCAGAAGGAAAGAAATCATAAAGATCAGATCAGAAATAAATGAAAAAGAAATGAAGGAAACGAAAGCAGAGATCAAAAAAAATAAAAGCTGGTTCTTTGAGAAGATAAACAAAATTGATAAACCATTAGCCAGACTCATCAAGGAAAAAAGGAGGAAGACTCAAATCAATAGAATTAGAAATGAAAAAGGAGAAGAAACAACTGACACTGCAGAAATACAAAGGATCATGAGAGATTACTACAAGCAATTCTATGCCAATAAAATGGACAACCTGGAAGAAATGGACAAATTCTTAGAAAAGCACAATCTTCCAAGACTGAACCAGGAAGAAATAGAAAATATAAACAGACCAATCACAAGCACTGAAATTGAAACTGTGATTAAAAATCTTCCAACAAACAAAAGTCCAGGACCAGATGGCTTCACAGGCGAATTCTATCAAACATTTAGAGAAGAGCTAACACCTATCCTTCTCAAACTCTTCCAAAATATAGCAGAGACAGGAACACTCCCAAACTCATTCTATGAGGCCACCATCACCCTGACACCAAAACCAGACAAAGATGTCACAAGAAAGGAAAACTACAGACCAATATCACTGATGAACATAGATGCAAAAATCCTCAACAAAATACTAGCAAACAGAATCCAACAGCACCTTAAAAAGATCATACACCATGATCAAGTGGGGTTTATCCCAGGAATGCAAGGATTCTTCAATATACGCAAATCAATCAACGTGATACACCATATTAACAAATTAAAGGAGAAAAACCATATGATCATCTCAATAGATGCAGAGAAAGCTTTCGACAAAATTCAACACCCATTTATGATAGAAACCCTCCAGAAAATAGGCATAGAGGGAACTTACCACAACATAATAAAGGTCATATATGACAAATGCACAGCCAACGTCATCCTCAATGGTGAAAAACTGAAACCATTTCCACTAAGATCAGGAATAAGACAAGGTTGTCCACTCTCACCACTATTATTCAACATAGTTTTAGAAGTTTTAGCCACAGCAATCAGAGAAGAAAAATAAATAAAAGGAATCCAAATCAGAAAAGAAGAAGTAAAGTTGTCACTGTTTGCAGATGACATGATACTATACATAGAGAATCCTAAAGATGCTACCAGAAAACTACTAGAGCTAATCAATGAATTAGGTAGAGTAGCAGGATACAAAATTAATGCACAGAAATCTCTTGCATTCCTATACACTAGTGATGAAAAGTCTGAAAGTGAAATTAAGAAAACACTCCCATTTACCTTTGCAACAAAAAGAATAAAATACCTAGGAATAAACCTACCTAAGGAGACAAAAGACTTGTATGCAAAAAATTATAACACACTGATGAAAGAAATTAAAGATGATGCAAATAGATGGAGAGATATACCATGTTCTTGGAATGGAAGAATCAACATTGTGAAAATGACTCTACTACCCAAAGCAATCTACAGATTCAATGCAATCCCTATCAAACTACCACTGGCATTTTTCACAGAACTAGAACAAAAAATTTCACAATTTGTATGGAAACACAAAGACCCCAAAGAGCCAAAGCAGTCTTAAGAAAGAAAAATGGTGCTGGAGGAATCAGGCTCCCTGACTTCAGACTATACTACAAAGCTACATTCATCAGGACAGTACGGTACTGGCACAAAAACAGAAATATAGATCAATGGAACAGGATAGAAAGTCCCGAGATAAACCCATGCACATATGGTCACCTTATATTTGATAAAGGAGGCAAGAATATACAATGGAGAAAAGACAGCCTCTTCAATAAGTGGTGCTGGGAAAATTGGACAGCTACATGTAAAAGAATGAAATTAGAACACTCTCTAACACCATACACAAAAATAAACTCAAAATGGATTAAAGACCTAAATGTAAATCCAGACACTATAAAACCCTTAGAGGAAAACATAGGCAGAACATTTTATGACATAAATCACAGCAAGATCCTTTTTGACACTCCTAGAGAAATAGAAATAAAAACAAAAATAAACAAATGGGACTCAATGAAACTTCAAAGCTTTTGCACAGCAAAGGAAACCACAAACAAGACGAAAAGACAACACTCAGAATGGGAGAAAATATTTGCAAATGAAGCAACTGACAAAGGATTAATCTCTAAAGTTTACAAGCAGCTCATTATCAAAAAAATAAACAACCCAGGGCTTCCCTGGTGGCACAGTGGTTGAGAGTCCACCTGCCGATGCAGGGGACACAGGTTCATGCCCCAGTCTGGGAAGATCCAACATGCTGCAGAGCGGCTGGGCCCGTGAGCCATGGCCACTGAGCCTGCGCGTCCACAGCCTGTGCTCTACAATGGGAGAGGCCACAACAGTGAGAGGCCCGCGTACCACAATAAAAAAAAAATAATAAATAAATAAATAAACAACCCAATCCAAAAATGGGCAGAAGGCCTAAATAGACATTTCTCCAAAGAAGATATACAGATTGCCAACAAACACATGAAAGAATGCTCAACACCATTAATCATTAGAGAAATGCAAATCAAAACTGCAATGAGATGTCATCTCACACCAGTCAGAATGGCCATCATCAAAACTTCTACAAACAGTAAATGCTGGAGAGGGTGTGGAGAAAAGGGAACTCTCATACACTGTTGGTAGGAATGTAAATTGATACAGCCACAATGGAGAACAGTATGGAGGTTCCTTAAAAAACTAAAAATCGAACTACCATATGACCCAGCCATCCCACTACTGGGCATATACCCTGAAAAAACCATAATTCAAAAAGAGTCATGTACCACAATGTTCATAGCAGCTCTATTTACAATAGCCAGGACATGGAAGCAACCTAAGTGTCCATCAACTGGTGAGTGGATAAAGAAGATGTGGCACATATATACAATGGAATATTACGCAGCCATAAAAGGAAACGAAATTGAGTTATTTGTAGTGAGGTGGATGGACCTAGATTGAGACTCTCATACAGAGTGAAGTAAGTCAGAAAGAGAAAAACAAATACTGTATGCTAAACACATATATATGGAATCTAAAAAGAAAATGGTCCTGATGAACCTAGGGGCAAGACTGGAATAAACATGCAGACCTCCTAGAGAATGGACCTGAGGACACAGGGAGGAGGAATGGTAAACTGGGACAAAGTGAGAGAGTGGTAGTGTATATATGGACACATATACACTATGAAATGTAAAATAGATACCTAGTGGGAAGCAGTCGCATATCACAGGGAGATCAGCTTGGTGTTTTATGACTGCTAGAAGGGTGGGATAGGGAGGTTGGGAGGGAGGGAGACGCAAGAGGGAAGAGGTATGGGGATATATGTATATGTATAACTGATTCACTTTGTTATAAAGCAGAAACTAACACACCATTGTAAAGCAATTATACTCCAATAAAAATGTTAAAAAAAAGAGGATGTGTCACTCTTTATTGAGTGAAAATAAGCTTCAAGAATAATGTTCAAATTCATAAAAGATTAATGTCAATAGAGGCAGCTTGATTATATATACCTTGTCCCCACATTTTTGAGATTTCTTGGGACAGTGGAAAATAAAATTTTCTTTTATGAAATATCTCTTCTTTTTTATAATAGAGGAAAACTAAATTCCTCATATAGAATAATATAAATTTGAACAAAGTAAAATATTTGGGTTGGCTGGTAGACAAGCCAATGATAAGGTATTTTAGATATTCCGCCTGAAAGAAATAAGATTGTGAAATAAAATTCTACCCACATAATAAATTAAGAGAACAAAAGGAAGAATTTTCCCTAATAATTCTAACATGAGCCAAATAAGCTAGTTTGAACCTGAATATATAATTACATTGACTAATGAAAAAGCCACATTATAAATCCCTTTTACCTTTACTGTCTTGTATGCTTAGAATTTAGTCTCGATAATACCATCAGCCATGGAATAAGCATAACAATTGGTATTTGTATAACGGATCACATGGATTACAGTTCCTATCTTATTTCGTCCTCCCGGCCCTGGTAATGCAGAAAATATTATCCTTTTATTACATACAAAGTGATTGATGATTAGTGATTGATGGTAAAAGACAAGCCTAAAATGACACCGGCATGAATCTGGGAGTCCTGACCATCAAGTATAGGGTTTTTTTTCCCCCCATCGCCCAAAGGACTGCTTTCCCCCCTGGGTGAAGTCATATGCATCAGAAACAACCTGGGAGGCCCTGATTCCCCAGTATCACACTCTGCCTGCTGTGTGGACACCTTTGTTATGGCTTTATGTTTTATTCCAGTTTGTCTATCCTTTCTTCCATTGTCCATTGCTTCATATTCTCGGACACCATTTCCTGGCCATCTGGCTGGATGTTCTCCAATGGCCATAGCTGAGCCCCCAGGTCACTTGCTACACACCTTATTTTCTTTCATTCTGTACTTACCAGTACAAGTAATGCTTTCATGTTTGTCCTTGACAAAAAAATATGGGGTCTACATGATTTATATTCAAGGAATACAGTAGATTGTATCACACCACACATAAGGAAATGACTTTATTATAAGTAGAATTGTTAAAGAAAATACAGGTTACCCAGGTAAATTTGAATTTCAGGTAAACAGATTTGTATAAGTGTACCCTAAATATTGCATAGGGCATACTTATCCTGAAAAAATATTTATTGTTTATTTGATATTGAAATTTAACTGCTTATTCCATATTTTTTATTTGCTAAATCTAACAACCCTAACTGTAAAAGAAATATGACTCTTTTTCAAGTCACCTCAGATCTCGTTTAATAGTTTAAGTACAGAAGGATTCTACAGATAGGATTGGAATATGTGACAAATCCACAAATGAATATTCACAAGAAGCATTTTACATGTCAAAAAAAAATATTTGCTTCCAATCCAGCAACTAACTCTTTCAGAAATCACCAAGATCACATATTGAGGAAGAATGCTGCATGACAGATGGGACATTAGCCTGCTTTACATTATGAAACTGGGAAGTGAGTGTGCTGTGTAGTTGAAAATGTCTGCAATAAAATAAAATTATGCCTCTGTATCTCAGCAGATTTCAAATTATAAAATTCATGCTATGCTTCCTGGCAGCTTTCCTGTTAACATATTAATTTCAAAAATTATTGGATGTGCTTAATATCAACTTCTGACTTTTAATTAAGAAAACCTAAATATTATTGGTTGAGTTTCAGACTATGCTATACTAACCCAATACATTTGCCTCTCATGTGTATGACCTGGGTAAATCTTGTGGTGGATGCAAGGCTGGCATTTGTTATGGAGGAGTTTAAATTTAGATGGGACACATAACCAAAAAGTACAGGGTCTTTAATTAAGATGTCAATAAAATACCTGAGTAGATTAGTACATCTCTGCATATTTTCTCCTTTGTTTTTCACTTTTTTGCACCTTCAGTTTTGTGTATATGAGCTCTCCATTTCTGTCTCCCAGAGCTATAATTTTCATTCTAATACTAAAAAAGTTTCTTCATTTCTAGATTAAGCTACTTGCTTTTCAGTTCTATTCTGCATATCCCTTACTGTGCTTCTAGTGGTGTCTGTTCTTTGTGCTTACACTTGTGGCTTTTTTTCACTTATTCAATCATGAGAAGTCCTCTTGAAAGTGAGTACTAACTTAGCAAGACTTACTTAGTAAGACTTTACTTACTGAGAAAGTAAAATACACTTATTTGGCATATCTATTGTTATGCTTAATAGATATTTTTATCCATCAAAGATCTTAAGTACTGTACTTGTGTCTGTAATATATAAGTAATCTTATGATTATCACCAAGATCACTGCCTAGTATTTCCTGAGGGAGTCTGTAGGTGTGAGTTAGCAAGTTCTTGTTCCAAAATGTGGGAATATGATAATTTTACTTATTTATTAATATTTATGTTGTTTCCTTAAAGGAATATTTAACAGGCTGAAAAAAAGAGCCACTTTTACCTTGGCAGTTTTAGAATTAATTATCATCAAATCCCAGACTTAGGAGGAATCTTAATAGAAATTTGGGTCCATAAAAACAAAAGTCAGAGAGTCTACTCATGACATTATCGGTTTTATTAGGGATAAATTATTAGCACTACTACATTAGCACTACATTAGTCAGGGTTCTCCCAAGAAATGGAACCAATATGATATAAATATAATATATATATTATATATTTACAAATATTATATATTTACATTTAATATAATATATATATTTATACATTTATGTTTATATATATAATAAAAGTAAATTTATTATATGAAGTTGATTCCTTTGACTATGGAGGCTGGTAAGCCTCAAGATCTGTAAGGCAAGCTGGAGACCCAAGGAACCAATGTTTTAGTTCGTAAACCATCAGACAGGAAGAACGCTCTCTTACTTGGGGAATGGTCAGGCTTTTTGTTCTATTCAGGCCTTCCACTGATTGGGTGAGGCCCACCCACATTAGGGAGGGCAAATCTGCTTTACTCAGTCTATCTATTTAAATGTTAAACTCATCAAAAAACGCCCTCGCAGACATACCCAGGATAATATTTGACCAAATATCTGGTCATCCTGTGGCCCAGTCAACCTGACACACAAAATTAAGCCATCACAGGTTCCAAAATCATTCAGAAATTCAGTAAAAAATGGTCACTTGGAACCTTTGAACAATTATCTTTGGAAAGATTCCTTTTGCTATGTGACTGCAAGAACTACAGTGTACTGGAAATGTTCAGGTTAACTTTGTGGAATTATACTTTAAAAATAAGAGCTAAAATCAAAGGAGACTGTGGAAGTCTTGCCAAATGAATCAACTAAAATGCCAAGAGAATGGGCTGTTTGTTTTCCTCATTTGTGGGTAGAAAAGGCTACAAATTAGAATAATATTGGGGTGAAATTACCCATTCAATCACCTTAAAAATAGAGCCTAAACTGTGTCTAACCAGTGCAGTCTAACTGTCTGTATAACACAGTGATACAAAAAATACAAGGCATCTTTTTAAAAATCATGTTTTTTATTTTTTTGTATTTTATGATTCCTTGACATCTGGGGCCTGGGAGATTGCATCTCCCATGGCTCACTAATTCCTAGAGGTAGCAAGCTACTTCCCTGTGAGTGCAACTTTCATATGCAAACCAAACAGTCCAAAGCCCATGTCCCCCAGCCACCTCCTTTATTGGGTTCTCCAGCGGCTCCTACATTCCGTACCCTGCCTGATCTCTCAGGGCCAGTGCCAGACAATTCAGTGCAGCCCCTATACCCGAGAGCCCACTGAATTCATTCAAACTAGCTGATTCTAAGCCTGCTTTCACTTACGTGTTTCTTCCCACATAAACCATAATAACCGTCCTTGTCATGGTTTCCTCCTGCTCTCCTCTGCCTCCAGACTGAGCCTGGTGCTTCCTCCTGTGCCCCCTGCCCACCCATGGCATGGCATGCCCTCCCACCTATGGCATGGCATGCCCTCCCACCTATGGCATGGCATGCCCTCCCACTGGGAACTGCAATTAACAAACCACCTTTTCAATGGCAGTTGTCTCCTAGTCTGTTGTCTCATCACCTCTGAATAATAATAAAACCTACATTTTAAAACAATAAATTATGTATATGCAAAAGTGTGTATGTATATTTGTAGTACATTTTAACATAAATGTCTCCAATTGGGAAACAAGTGTAAATAACTTACTCGCTCAAGGTCACCCAGTATGTTTTCAAATCTGCCTTTAGAATCCATATGGGTAACCACACGACTAGGCTGTTTTTCTTCAATCTACTTCTCAGGATTGCTAAACTGAGTCAATGCTGCTCTTGAGTATTGTCAGGCCAGGATGTACCCATCCAAGCTTGAGGTGTGAGGGAAGCAGCAGTTTCTCCTCAGATCTGTGGTGAATTTTCAAATCACATCTCAATAGACTCTCTACTGGGTTCTCAGGCACTGTCACAGCAATAAACTCAGTGGTCACTTTGTGTTTATGGTGCTTGGGTCTGTGTTTATTTATTATTGGCTGTGTTGGGTCTTTGTTGCTGCGCGTGGTCTTTTCTCTAGTTGCGGCGAGCGGGGGCTACTCTTCGTTGTGGTGTACGGGCTTCTCATTGCAGTGGCTTCTCTTGTTGCGGAGCACGGACTTTAGGCACAAGGGCTTCAGTAGTTGTGGCTCAAAGGCTCAGTAGTTGTGGCTCACGGGCTCTAGAGCACAGGTTCAGTAGTTGTGGTGCACGGGCTTAGTTGTTCCACAGCATGTGGGATCTTCCAGGACCAGGGCTCGAACCCGTGTCCCCTGCACTGGCAGGTGGATTCTTAACCACTGTGCCACGAAGGAAGCCCAGTTGACTATTTCTTTGCTCTACATAATAACCAATGATTCCATTTTTTAAATTTCAAAATAAAAATTTAAATAAAAATGTGAAAGGGAAATAAAATACTTTCAATACTTTTTTTTCCATTTTGAAAATATCTCTACCTTTGTTTGATACAGATTTATTACAGGTGTCTTTCATATTTCTGCATTCTATAAAAACAATATTTTCACCTGTGACATCTTAATAAAATACTTGTGATCGAAATAACCAGTACCTTCCCAACTTTCCAGTGTGCAAACTTATGCCTTGAGTGACAGAAAAACCAACATTACTTCAAAAATGAGGAATTCTCATGAAAATATGGTAGGTTTCTGTGTTTCTGCAACTGTAATAATTGTGACTATTAATAAAAAAGACAATGGTCTGTATTCTCTCCCCTTAAAAATAATATTTTAGAATGAATTGGAAGATACACATTTTCTATATGACAAAAACTCAGAACATTAGAGAAAATTATCATCCCAATCGATGGATAATCATCTTGTCATTGTAAGAATCTGGATGGCACTTTATAGCTGGTAAAGAACAAAACTCTGCCTAATATTTTCTCATAACATAAAATTGTCATTTCAAAATATAAAAGAGGTGGCAAACTTTGTTTTTCCTGTGCAGCTTCTTGATGTGTTTTCTCTCTTGTCAATAGACTTGTGGGCAGCTCAGGAGACCTGTCAGTAATTTGGTCCTCTGGGGGTGCCATATGCCCATGAAGAGAACTGAACATGATGAAGTCTCCAGTTTCCCAACCATCCATCCAGGAAGAGGAAATCAACATTGTCTATAACAGAATCCTTCTAAGCAGGGCAGGGCAGTTTCAATGGGTATATTTTAACTCCAACTCTACCAAAAAGCACTGTCAAACTGGAAAACCATTCTTTGCTTGTGTTACTGTATGCTGCTTTCTATCTGACTAATGCACACAAGTGGAAAACTTATAACCTTCACTACTGCCACGTTCTTTTTCGAATAGCTGTGATCATAGCAACAAAAATTTCTGATTCGGGCTTCCCTGGTGGCGCAGTGGTTGAGAGTCCGCCTGCCGATGCAGGGGACGCGGGTTCGTGCCCCCGTCCCGGAAGACCCCCCATGCCATGGAGCGGCTGGGCCGGGGAGCCATGGCCGCTGAGCCTGCGCATCCGGAGCCTGTGCTCTGCAAGGCGAGAGGCCACAACAGTGAGAGGCCCGCGTATCACAAAAAAAAAAAAAAAAAAAAAAAAAAAAAAAAAAAAAAAAATTCTGATTCAAGGGAAAGGCATAGACTGCTGAATTACACACTATCTTCTCTTTGAGAGCCACAAATAACTGCTCTGTAAATCTTGATGTTAGCAGTACTGGCTACTATTGGCTAACAGGTAGGGCTCCTGAGCTATGGCTCAGAAATAGCTCCTGAGACATGGCTCAGAAATTACCAGGGTGCTGATCTACGCTGGAGTGTGGACTGCTGGTCATAGTTCATTAATGGTGTCAAATTTTAGTTTGCAATTTCCTTGAAAAACAGCGAAATGGGCATACACAGAATGCACTTTGATTGTGATACTGTAAATTAGAATATTTTGGCATCAGTAATCCATACCTGTGCATTCTTTTCTTTATTTAGAATTATGCTCCCATTTTACCACCTGACTGTTAAAAGGTTTATTAGACACAAGAGGATGAAGCTGAACACAAGATAGGGCAAGTAAAGGCCTTAGACATAGCCAAACCTGTATTCATTCATATTCATTTATTCATTAAACAAATATTTATGGTCATTTTACCATGTGAAAGCATTATTTAATGCATGGGATAGAGTAGAGGGAAAAACAAAGTCTTACTGTATGTATAATTTTGGGAAAATCATTTTTAACTTTTATGAACCTCAATTCTATCATAGATATCAGGTTATAATAACATCTAAGCACTGGGGGGGGGGGGAATATCAATAATAAATGTATTGGTTCCAGCTTATAGTAGGTAACAAAAATTTAGGAAAATATTATTATTTGAATTATACTAGACACTATTTTTTTTAGACACTATTTTTATTACGATTTCTAATGTACTAGAAACGACACAAGGGGAGAGAAAAATGTAAAAACAAATTATTTACATAAAAGATGGTATCAATAATTTGTCTACTTGCTTATTAGATAAAGTTGGCACAAGTTCAGAAAAACTCATTTAGGATTACTTAATGTCACTTTAAAAGGAGGTTCTTTGTATTTCAAATGAAGGGGAAAATATTGTAATTTGAATTTTGGGGATGAGGGTTCATTTCCATCCAACACAGGGTATAGTAATGTTATAGTAAGTATGTTAAGATATACCTTGTGTTTTTATAAACTTCTGCAAAAATCCTGTGTTGATATTGATGTTCAGTTATAATAGTTGTGTAAGAGACCAGGTGAATTCAAGAATTTGCAAAAGTCCTGATTCTGCTGATTTCTACATTTGGGTTGAAACATTGATATTCAGTCAAAATGCTTTTTTGGATATCGATAGAGTCTGAGTAACTACAGGAAACTGACATAATGGATTAGATCGCAGACTCAGAGAAATGGTAAAAATCCACACATTGTACCAATGCTTCAGGGGTTGCATCTGGCTCTATTAAATTATAGATCTTCACAAGCTTAGGGCCTAGCTTTATTTACTCTCATCCAATCCACTGCTCTGAAGTTGGGAAATCAGAGAAAAACTGAACGCAGCAAATTATTTCATTAAGATTGAAGTGAGAGACTGTTCCTTGCTAATGGAAGTTTTGTGGTCACACAAAAAAGTGAGTCTAAACTGGGCTATTGGTTTTTTTGTTTTCTGTTTGTTTTTTTTTTTTGCCACACTGTGTGGCATGTGGGAGGGTCTTAGCTCCCCAACCAGGGATCACATCCATGCCCCCTGCATTGCGAGTGTGGAGTCTTACCCACTGGACCGCCAGAAAGTCCCTGAACTGGGCTATTGTTGAGGCAGGAAGATAAATAGTATGAGTTCAGTAGAAATATGGTGGCAAGTGTGGGTAAGTAGAAAGGGGGAGGAGGAGGGTCAGTGGGGGTAGAGATGTTATAATGGACCAAAAGAGAGGTGACCTGGACTAGCCTCAGAGCTGAAAGCTGTCTCGTGTAGCAGTGTGCCTACCTTGGGGTGAGTAGGGAATCTGATTGGCTCAAGCAAATATGTAAACTGATCACATAAGTCAATATGTTGAGAATGACAATAAGTATTTACAAGTAAGGCTGAAAAGAATGATGAGGTGATGGATTGAAACTGGATGTATATATCAGTGTGAACTCATGCTTAAAATATATCTATATCCATAACTATATCTAAGTCCAGAGATACAGAATCAGTTAGAGATATATGTGTGTACATGTATGTATGTGTGTGAATGCATGTATATACACATGACCTGGCTCTGTCCACCGAGAAGGCCTAGAAGCACTGACACTTGGGCAGCAATGAGCACAATAAACACCTAGTCCTTGGTTTCTAAATACAAACCCTACATTGAAAGAACCAAGATTCTTTGGAGAAATTGTTGACTCTGGGTTAGGGCACTGGAAGTCCAACTTTTCTTGGAACATCTTGTGACAGAAAGTAAGAAAATGCTCAAAGAATGATAGGAACATGCCACAATATCACTTTCAGAATTCTCACTGGCCAAATTTAGGAAAATTGGATAATGGTAGGGATAGAATATAACCCACTGAATAAAAACATAAATATGTCTACACTGATATAACTAAATGAACTAAAATGAATGAATCAGAAAATAATTGGGGAAAATGAAAAGCTTTTCTGTACAGTAGAAGGTTAATATTAAATGTTTTATAGAAAAAAACGACAGACTACAAAGATACCACAGGCTTACTATCATCATGGTAATTGATTCAGAAGAGAGTTGTCAGTGGAGGCTGAGCTGATGGGTGGCGGTTGATGGGAAACAGGATACTAATATAACCTTGGACTATCACCCCCTAAATTGAATATATCAGTTACAAAGGTGGGGGAGGATGGTGATTATATGGAGAAAGCTGGTTAAAAGAACATGATCAGGTTTTAAAGTTTAACCTTCCCACTGTCGGCAACATCAACATTGTGGGCCCCTTATGTGAAGCACAGAAAAAAGTGCATGGTTTCTGTAGTTTCCCTGCCAAGAAAGCACATCTTGAGTCTAGTAATGAGGAAACCTCAGGTGGACCCAGATTCAGGGTCATCTGACAATAATTACAATTTACATTTTTTAAAGCTGTGAGGCTCAAGAACACAGAAGACAGAGGAAGTCTTCCAGTTAGGAGAATACAAAAGAAGAATGACAACTAAATGCAATATGTACCTCTGAATGGAATTCTGAACCAGGGAAAAAAGAGATTTCACTGGCATAGTCGGTGAAATTTGAATGGTATCTGAGGATTGGAAGATTATGTCACATCAGTGATGATTTCCTAAGTTGGAGGGTTATATAGTGAGGGTGATGAGGCATTCCATCTATAACTTGTCCATATAGCTCAGAAAAAGGCTGCAAATAATGGACATACATACACATATAGTATATGTGAGATTGAAGAGAGTTAACAGCTGGGGAATTCTTTGTATAATCTATTTAAAATACAGTGGTGTTGACTAAGATCTATAGGTGCAATTGTGACTTGAAAATCGAACTCAGGATCAATAGTCATTATCACATTTCAACACAAGGCGTATTTTTGTTACAGTTGGCACCAATCTCTGGAATGCCTTTCCTTATTTCTGACTTGGCTTTTAAATTGGACCTGAAGTCTTCTTGACAATGTGACTATATCTCTCAGACTTGTGTTCCATCAGCCAATGGCCTTTCCCAGCCACACACAGGCCACTTCATTCTGTGGACCTGTAACAGTATATTCTTGACTTCACTGCTATGATAGCTACGCTACAGCCCTAAGAGAATTGTTAGGGGTGAAAGAGCATGTTGGAGCTGAAAAGGAGCTGATGATGATGCAGTCTGGCCCCTTCATTTCATAACTGAGTAAACTGGGCCCCAGAGAGCCCAGGTAATTATCCTAATATCAGCTGTGTAATTAATGGCAAAATCATTATGAGGACCCTGGTCTTTGACTCCCAGCCACTGCAACTCAACAGCTGCTGTGTAGGAATCCTGCTTTTGGTTTGTAGAGCCTCATAAGTGTAGCTGTCTATTTGATGGGAAGGTCAGCACACATTGGGACACACTTATACTCACTTTGCTGATCAATTGATCAGTCCCGTAGACTATCAAGAGCCCAAGTACTGCATGTTCCATACCTTTATGCCACCACACCCACCTCTTTGTTGTTCCTCTTACACACCACGCATACTCCAGCCTAAAGTCTTGTCCTAGTCAGTTCAGGCTGCTATAACAAGATACCATAGACTGGGTGGCTTAAATAACAAACATTTACTTTCCAGTTCTGGAGACTGAAAATTCTGAGATCAGGGTGTCAGTATGGTTGAGCTCTGGTGAGGGCTCTCTTCCTGACTGGCAGGCAACCACCTTCTTGCTGGGTCCTCAAATGGTGGAGTGAGAAAGGGCTCCAGTCTCTTCACCTTCTTAGTATAAAGATACTAATCCCATCATGGGGGCTTCACTCTCCTGACCTCACCTAAACCCAATGACCTTCCCAAAGCCCCACTTCCAAATACCATCACATTGGGAGTTAGGGTTTAGACATATGGATTCTGTGGGGGCACAAACATTCAGCCCGTAGCAGGGTCTTTGCTCTAGCCATTCCCTCTGCCTGGCATGCTCCTCCCCAGATCACCTCTTGCTGAATTTCCTTTCCTCCTTCAGGCCATGTCTCACCCTTTCAATACGGCAGACAGTGACTACCACATTCAATTCTGTAAACTACACCACCTGCTTCTCCACCATCCGTGATCCAGCTAAGAGTACTTGGTTCTACTTTTTCTTTTCCCATTATCTTAACTTTTTATTTATTATGTTTATTATTCATTGTCTATTTCCCCTATCATAATATAAGATCCACCAGAGTGAGGATCATTGTTTCACTGACTGATGTATCCTAAGTGCACAGGGCAATGTCTGGTACATAATATGTGCACAATAAATATTTACTGAGTGACTCCATCAGAGTTATTCCATAAATCCATGCCTAAACCAATCACTGGCAGTAGAATTATCCCGATATGTTTAGACAAGTGCTTCTTAAAGTGTAGTTCCCACACCCGTGGCATGAGCATTACCTGGAACCTGGCACTTTTGGGGTCTCACCCCAGACCTACTGAATCAGAACCTCTGGGTTTAAGGCCCAACAACTTGTGTTTTAACAAGCTGTCCTGTTGAGTCTGATGCAAGCTCAAGTTTGAAAACTGTTGGTTTTCCAAACCACTAACCCCTAACAGCTATCTGAACAAAACAGAGGCAAGTGGATAGGCAAAAACAATGTGTAACATGGGTCTTTCTATGTTTTAAAATTTGAAGCTAATGATTATGCTCTTAATAAGTCAGAGAATCACACTCCATGAAAAACAAACAAAGAAACAAACTAGGAGGAGCATCTTCAAAAGTTATGACTGTGAAGAGAAAGCTTGGCTGCTACCACTCCTGCTGTCGCTGTAAGAGAGGAGCTGGTATTACAACTGCCCTACTCATTGCCCAGATCGTCATATACCATTACCTGCCTAACCCCTGTCCCTACCCCATTCAGAGAGAAGGGCCGTTGTGGCCCTGCACCAATCACTTCATATTCTGTACCTGCTTTCTCATTTGTTAAATGAAAAGGTTGGATCAGATGACTTTCCAAGTTTCTTTGCATTATTCATATAGTGTCCCTTTCTATTACAGGGTGGCATCTGGAGGCGAGATTGCATAAAAAACACCTCTGTTTTAACTTGACTCCATATTTTAATCAGGCACAGGAGGCTACAGTCCAGGCTCTCTTTTGTAATAAAAATGTCATTATTCATTTGTTTAAATATATCTCGCTAATATGATAACTATTTCTTGAGATTCTATCTTGTCTATCATTTTGTTATTTAAAGTCACTAGTGATGAAAGACACAGTCCTCTCTCCTGAAGGAACACATAGTCTAGTAGGAAATCATGTGAGTAAATCAAAGGTGATACACGAATAAAATACTAGCAGAAAGGATAAGGCAAGTGTGAACTGTAGTTATGTTACAGGCACTTAAGGGCAGAGAAGAGTATATCCCTGGAATGTTAGTTATTAAGGAATATCAATAATCATATAGAAGCTTGATTTTTTGCGATATGTGGGCCTCTCACTGCCGTGGCTTCTCCCGTTGCGGAGCACAGGCTCCGGACGTACAGGCTCAGCGGCCATGGCTCACGGGCCCAGCCGCTCCGCGGCATGCGGGATCTTCCCAGACCGGGGCACGAACCCGTGTCCCCTGCATCGGCAGGTGGACGCGCAACCACTGCGCCACCAGGGAAGCCCAGAAGCTTGATATTTAAACTAAGTTAGGGAAAATTTGGTGATGGTAGAACATTTTTATACTCTCTTCTAAAATCAGAATGACTTTCCTGTTATTCTTTTTGCTATTTCTGATGTCCCACTTACTTTATTTAAAAGGTGTCCACTGTTTCCTTTATCCTCTTGATAGGAACAAAGTAATACTGATACATGTACTTTAGGTGAATTGACAACCTGAAATCACCATGGTGGTTGTGTTCACTGTGGAAAATTCTACAGACAGGAGGCTCAGAACAGGGCAGCACCAGGGATACCTTCCTCTTGCTCCCTGGGCCCTATGCTAGGGGAGTGATGGGTTCAGAGGAGATCCACAGAAAGTTGTCAAGCTGTTCCCTGTGGCGTGGTGAACTGCCCATGATTAATCATATTTTAAAGTATATTTTGATCAAACAGGTCTTTTTCTGACTCTAAATTATCCAGGAATACCAAGAAACTATAGCTACTAAGAAAAGGAGTCATGTATAATTCCATCCTGTGCCAATTAGCTAATTACTCAAGGATCCTCATTACTTTAGATATTTTCAGCATGTCAAAAACTTAATAGACATTATTCATTCAACTGTATAAAGAATGCACTGCTAAGTGAAATACCTAATTCGCTTGATCTGAGATGAAAGTGTATCAATTCACCGTGGTAACATTCAAGATGATAAGAAATTTGACGGCCTACATGGGATAGCTTTGATGAACCAGACTCTGTGCCATAATCACATAAAGATTTCATGGGTTCTTGCAGGGAAGTAACTGCAGACTGGTGTTTCTTGGCATAGCCAGAGTATTGCTTCAAGGGGCAAATAACTGGGAGAAACACAAGACACCAAAGGCAAATGGTTAAAAATAGAGCCCTTCACCCACTTAGAATAAAATTCCCATTCCTGGGCTTCCCTGGTGGCGCAGTGGTTGAGAGTCCGCCTGCCGATGCAGGGGACACGGGTTCGTGCCCCGGTCTGGGAGGATCCCACGTGCCGCGGAGCGGCTGGGCCCGTGAGCCATGGCCGCTGGGCCTGCGCGTCCGGAGCCTGTGCTCCGCAGCGGGAGAGGCCGCAGCAGTGAGATGCCCGCGTACCGCAAAAAAAAAAAAAAAAAAAAAAAATTCCCATTCCTTTGTAAAAGGTTCCCCGACGATTCCAACTCTGGTTTATGAGAGGCTGGGTTGGTGGGATCCTGTGCAGAGTAGAGGCACCAGACTAACATTTCTGGGGGGATGAGAGTTGGAAAGACTCCCTGGGGAACATAAAGCTGTCTTTGCTTCTTTCCATTTAGGTCCACTGTCTGATTCCACTTGGAAGGCTTTCTTTATTTGTTAAAAAAATTCTGTACCCTCTGAACTGACTGAAGTGAATTGCACTAGCATCTCAACAGACTTTGTAGTGAAATATCCTGTGCCAGTCACACACACACACACTCACACACACACACACACACACACACACACCTTCTTGGGAAACGTTCCTTGTAAATGCACATGCAGTTTTTGTTCCTTATGGATCTTATGCACAATGTTTATTCAATACTCTATCAGTTGTTTGGGTCCCATCCCAAGAGATTCTTATGTAGCTGGTTAGGGATGTGGCTTGAGCATGTGGATTTAAAATTTTTCCCAAGTGATTCTGAGGTACAGCCAAGGTTGAGAAACACTGCCTCTGGTTAATTAAATCAGAATTTCTGAGATGTATCCCGGGTAATTCTCATGTGTAACCTGGGTTGAGAATTACTGATACAGCTTCTACATGCATTTCATCTGATTTATATATATATTCATTGATCATCTACTACGTCCCAAGCACTGTGGAAGACAATAGATGCAGAAAAGGTGAGCTAACAGACTAGATCTAGCCTCCTAGGAGCTCAGTATCAGTGGTGGAAACCAAGATGACCCATTTGATGAGTATATGAAAGACACAGAAGGCTGTGGGGTGGTGGAAGTCAGGGGAGGGTTCCTGCAGTTGAATTTCTAAAAAACATATGCATGAAAAACCTATGACACATTTAACAAATCTGTTTCTTACGAAGGCTCTGTGTCTTTCACTTGTCCCCTCCTGTAATCCTCACTGCATCCCTATGAGGTCTAATTATAAACGAAGTGGCCTGAAGCTTACAGAAGTGAGTTGTCCAATATCACCCAGCTCATAAGTGTTTGGGTCAGAAGAGGATCCAGGTCCCCCAGATTCCATAGCTCCTGGCTCTCCTGTTGAATCTATTCCGTTAGCGCTAAACTTTGTGCTCTGTTGCCTCTGCTTAGTCATGCTGGCTCTGCATCTTTTGTAAAAGAATGTTGCCTATAGCCTGAAATATACAGGAGAGCCCATTCTCAAGGCTCTGACCTTTAGAGGTATAACACTTTGCCATTCATATAGAGATAAACAGAGAATGATATCTGTCCTGTTGTGAGGTTTATAGGAACACTGTGACCAGAGCTCTAAGAACAAAGGATTCCAGCACCAAGAAGTCTGCAACAACCAGCCACACCCCCTCCCCTTCTAGTATAAAAGAAGCCTGAATTCTAACTCGGGTAAAATGGTTCTTTGGGACACTAGTCCACCATCTTCTGGGTCTGCTGCTTTCCGAATAAAGTTGCTTTACCTTGCCCCAACAACAACAAAAAACTATCAGTGGCAGGTAAGGTATTGATGACATCACCAAAGGACTGAAAACCATTTCCCATTACTTAATAATTCCTTCAAAAGAATCAGGCAACAGTAACCATGAAGCAATTTATTAACACAGTGAAATTGAGAGTATGTTTTAAGTTCCAGTTGTAATGATGTTTTGTCTAGAGGACATTGATTTAGTTTCATCATGCTGCTTCTGTAAATGGAAGTGAAACAGAATTATGATTCAAATGGCTAGCATAATGAAAAATCATTTGTATTCATTTTTATTGCATGGACAGACACCTGGTGGATAAGATAACCACATATTACTGAGAAGAACTCTGCAGGAAGAGGGAGGCAAAATCCTCATTACCCATCTGTCAAGTGTTTAAAATTATAAAGTCATGGGGGGGGTGTAAAGTTTAATGTTATTTACAATGCAGGACCTACTTTAGCCAGGGTAAATAACAGATTTTTATACACAGAGAAGAGTTGTTGAGTTTCTTATTAACAGGGCTTTCGAAAGGGTTATAGCTATAGGTTGTTCAAAAGAGTTGACAAGTGAGGTTGGCACAGCTTTACATTTGAGACCTATCAGAGCTAACTGATTCAGAGCATGATATACTGGGATTGAAGGGAGGTGAAATGTACTCAGTGAATGTGCTGTCTTTTTTCTCCATATCAGTTGGTTGGGCTTTGCAGAGGGTGAAAATAAATATTCTGTCTGATGCCTTTGCATTGAATGTGATCTCGATATTACATTTGAAGTGTTCCCACCAATTCCTTTTGTTTTCTTTCCTAAGTGTCCTGGATATAGATATAAGACCTTAGAGATCCAACCCGAGTTTCTAGTCCAAGTTTTCCCCTTCAAGGGAGATCTTTCGGGAGATATATCAATCAGAGTTCTGACAGGAGGCACAGGGCACATGGAGATCAGATTCTGAAGACAAATTAATGAAGGAATGATTTCCAAAGCATGTTCAGGGATTAGGAAGTCAACAGGGGATACTGAGGCACCCAGGAATTAGTGACTGCAGAAACTGGGAACCCATTTCAGTCCTAGACCCTTAAGAGGTAAAAGATGGAACCATGGAGAAGTGGCTGCCCTAGTAAGCACATTGGTCATTTGGATACAGCCACCTCTGGAAGCATAATGCCAGAATAGGGAAATTGCTGGGGAAGAAATATCCAGAACTCTGTCTCCTAACCCTAGCCTCTTGCAGGTGCATCCCACTGGCCCAACTAAATCAGAAGAGGGAAAGGTAGCCTTGGGGATGACGTCAAAGCAGTGTTCCCAGGAGCACAGTGGGAAGAGAAGTGCAGAGAATGCAAAAGGGTGAGGTGCAAAATGAGGATAAGACTGCTCAGAGGATAAGACTGGATAGAAGAGAGAGTGGCATAAATAGGTTCCCTTTTGGACACTGTTTTGAAGAGATAAATTTACTGGCCATGTAACAGAGAAGAAAAACACCTGACTCCATATTGAATGTATTCCTTTAGCTCTAACCCTTGTGCTCTGTTGCCTGTGCTTAGTCATTCTGGCTCTGCACCTTTTGTAAAAGAATGTTGTCTATAGCCTGAAATATACAGGATAGCCCATTCTCAAGGCTCTGACCTTTAAAAGTATAACACTTTTCCATTCATATAGAGATTAAAGAGTTGCAGAACAGAGAATAGCATTTGTCTTGTTCGATGTTTATAGAAACATTGTGATCAGACCTACATGGACAGCTGCAAGAATAAAGTATTCTAGCACCAAGAAGTCTGGGACAGCCAGCCATACCCCTCCCCTTTTCATATAAAAGAAACCTGATTTGTAACTCAGGTAAGATGGTTCTTTGGGACACTAGTCCACCATCTTCTTGGTCTACTGGCTTTCTGAATAAAGTTGCTACTCCTTGCCCCAACACCTCATCTCTTAATTTATTGGCCTGTTGTGCAGCAAGCAGTACAAGCTTGGACCTGCTGACAGTCAGGACACAATAAGTGTCAGCTAAGGCCCTTCTCCTTGGTTTTATGTAAAGGTATTATTTTCATTTTGAAGTTTATAAAGTTAACTAAAGGGTCAGTTGAGAAGAACTAGACCCACATGGTTGAAATGACTACATATACTACGTATAACAGTTTATCTACCTTTCCATTTCTTTTCAACCACAAACAAAACAGGGTTTCAGCTAGGAAGTTGGGCGAAGTGTCAAGTCATTATGAAACACAGAAGTGCTTTTGGAGAAATTTGGTTAGTTGCCAAAGCTAGTTTGTCAGGGGTAAGGAAATGTGGAGCCCCTTGACTGTATATGGAAACCCAGGGCTCATCCTTAGTGATTCAAATACCAGGCTGATTGGCAGATTAATTCAGACTCTTCCAGTTGGTGGACCCAAGGATACTTAAGCAGCCTCCTGTCCTGGTCAAGATTAGCTTAGCACCAGGGCAAGTCCTAGTCTGGGGGAGAAAGTCACCAGTTGCTATAGCTGTAAGTGATTGAGATGAACAACCATCAACAGTCTTAAGAGATGGTTAAGCAGCTGGAAAAGTTTTTTTATGAAGTATAAGTGCTTTCTATTTATTGAAGGAGGAGGCTTTATAGTAAATTAGTCCTGTGACATTCTCAGTTAGAAACATTCAAACTCATTAAGCACATTTGAGTAAATTTTCTCTTACTGACCTCTGAAGATAATATAAAAGATAATTTTGTTAATATACCTCAATGACAGTGGCATAGGACTGTTGACCTAGACAGCACATTTCTAATATTTTAAGATTTATTCTTGGATAATCAAGATACCAATGTTTTAATTTTAAAATTATATTCTATGTTAGAATATTTTTAAGTCAGAAGGTACAGCATAAAAAATTCCATGATACTATCATTTAATTAAAATATTCTGGTTTCTTATTTAACTAAGTATGACAATGCAAATAAATTAATTACACCAACAGTGAGACACTGCTGAATGTGAACTCTGTTTTCCTGTGCTCTAAATTATATCAGAATGAACACAATAACTCTTTTTGCATAGAAAAAGATATAAATTGACCTAACTGGAAAAAACTACAGAATGTTTAACACTGTACATTTCTCAGTTTATTGAAATTGGTTAACCTACGTATAATATAATAAAAGTTAAATGAAATTTTATGGGTTTCAACAATATCTTCTTCAAGACATATCCAATATTCAGATTGTTTTGTTAATATTTATTTGTTTAGAATCATTAGGTATGTTTATGCCATTTTATGTATTTATTATTTATACATCACATAGTTTACTAAATCTGTATTTTATCTAGTGACTTTAGCTACTTTGGGATTCCTGTAGATACCTCCATGTTATGACCAATAAAATCACAAACTATAAAAATGTTAACACTTTAAAAGATATATTTGTTACCCATCCTCTTTGAGAACAGGACGTTAAATCAAATGACATATTTTCATGATTCTAAGAATGTTACAAATCAGTACAACAAAGAAGATACTTTGAGTTTAAAAGGCATGTATCAATTATAAAAAATTTTTTTCTTTTTATTTGTAAAATGGTGTAGCCACTGTGGAAAACAGTTTGGCAATTTCTTAAAAAGTTAAACATCAAACTACCATATTGGCTCAGCAATATACTCCTAGGTATGGAATAAAATTCATGAATTTTATGAATGGCAAGACAAGAAAAATTTAAACAAAAAATCTTTTCTGCCCTTTGGCCTCCTCTCTTCCCCAACTGCATTGTGTATCTGCATTATGCATGGACCAAACCTTCCATTGGCAGAAATACCTGCTGA
>NW_006797166.1:237826-245735 GCF_000442215.2 Lipotes vexillifer | reverse complement strand
CTGCTGAACTATAAAAAGCAACATTCTCCTCCTAGCATCAGTAGGACAACTCCTGAAAAATAACATTCCTTCTTGATCTCATAAGTGGTTACATGGTGCTTAGATCTGGATTATGTAAACTGTCAATAACACATCATTTAATGTAGAGCCCCCTGTGTCAAAAAACTTATGTAACTGTGCCTTGACTTCTAATGGGTGGAACAGTTCTCATAGCTTTCTGAGGTGCATTTCCTGGGTTATAATCCTCAAATTTGGCTCAAATAAAAATTTCCCCTTCTTTCTTAGATTGACTAATTTTTCATCAACATAGGTATATATCCAAAATAACTGAGATCTGGGACTGGAAGAGATATCTGTACAACCACATTCATTGCAATAATATTCACAACAGCCAAAGGTGGGAACAACCCAAGTGTCCATCAACAGATGAATGGATTAAAAAATTGTGGCATATACATACAATATAATACTATTAAGTCATAAAGAGGAACAAAATTTTGATATATGCTATAATACAGATGAACCCTGAACACATTATACTAAGTAAAATAAGCCACACATAGACAAATATTAAATAATTCCACTTATATGAGGTCTGCAGAATAGGAAAATTCATAGAGACAGAGAGCAGAGTAAGGTTACCAAGGGCTGTGGGGAAAGAAAGAGGAATTATTGTTTAATGAATACTGAGTTTATGTATGTTGGAGATAATGAAAAAGTTTTGGACATAGACCACGGTGATGGACACACAGCATTATGAATGTAATTAATGCCACTTGTAGGGGAGCAAAATTTGCCACCCCAAAATGCCTCTGGCATGCAGATTATTTCGAGCTGAAAACAATCAAGACCCAAAAGATTCAGGAAGAATTTTGACTTTCCCCCTAACTGCCTGAAAAAATTTTAGAAAGAGGGCCTGTTCCTGGTATAGAGATATCACCAGAGACATGTGCAAAGAACGTGGGCTATGTGTGGTGAGAAACTCAGAGTACACTCTGTGCCCCATTGTCTCTGCCTGGCCCAGCAAACATCTGTTTACCAAACATCTGCTTTTCCATTTACATGTGAATTGCCTTCCTTCTCTGGTGATTTGAGAGGAACTGGGTAAAGAAAAAAGCAACTAGTGGATTATTAGATGGGCTTTTAAGGATATCTAAAATGCTAATGACAGACATGGCCATATAGGCAGAAGGATGATGATAAAGAGACACACTGAGTCAGAAAATAGTTCTTTTATTTTTTATTTTATTTTTTTTTTGCGGTACGCGGGCCTCTCACTGTTGTGGCCTCTCCTGTTGCGGAGCACAGGCTCAGCGGCCATGGCTCATGGGCTTAGCCACTCCGCGGCATGTGGGATCTTCCCGGACCAGGGCATGAACCTCTGTCCCCTGCATCGGCAGGTGGACTCTCAACCACTGCGCCACCAGGGAAGCCCCAATAGTTCATTTTTTTTTTTTTAACATCTTTATTGGGGTATAATTGCTTTACAATGGTGTGTTAGTTTCTGCTTTATAACAGAGTGAGTCAGTTATACATATATATATGTTCCCATATCTCTTCCCTCTTTGTCTCCCTCCCTCCCACCCTCCCTATCCCACCCCTCCAGACAGCCACAAAGAACCGAGCCGGTTATATGACACTTAAGAGCATCAGTAAGAGCACTTTGAACAACCAAAAGGAGTTGTCCAATTAAAATATTATCACTAAAATATATATATATTGAACAGAATAGGTTATTGTTGTTTTAATGCCTGCTGACCTGAATAGGAGAGAGCCTTTATTATTTTTCCTGCTTTGGCCTATAAAGCTATTAACTGGGGTTTTCCTCTTAGCAGTTAACAATAGCAAAGTGAAGACGGCATCTAAGCTGTGTTCAGCCCTGACTCTTTCTGGTCTTGTGGAAGTAAAAGAGGTATGTTTGTAGACGACCTTCTTTGCTGGGAATTTAAGCCTTGGGTGACTAAACCCAGTATCTCTTTTGTCAGACGATACAGAGAGAATCTGGGAGAAATAACAACCCTGAAGGTGAGGTGATCAGTGTCACTCAACTAGGAAACAAGTTGAGAAGGGCTCTGCATGGGAGAAACCAGATGCCTCGAAGGACGAAACCTCTGAAATCAATCTCCTCTGAAGAGACTCAGCTTGGGCCCATGTGGGTTGGGACATATTTTGGTCTCAGTACTAGTGGTGACCACTGAGGCATCTCTTAGTGGACACGAATCTTAGGCCTAAGTGAAGGGCAGTTGCCTGTATTTTCCTCAGCTTTTGGGTGGGAGGCTAGAATAGGTTGGAGGGGGAAATCCTTTTCTGACAATTCATTAGAAATATTAACATTAAATAGAGGTATTTATGGTTCTCCATTCTTCTCCAATGCTGAAATTTTCTTGTGTGAGAAGTGTTATACCACAATAGCTGTTATACCATTGATCTGTACATGACCTAGGGCCTCAGTTTCTTCACACCTACCCTTTCTTATTTTTCTCTTTAGTTAAAGTTCTTCCATCTTTTATTCCAAAATATGGGATGTTCATAAAAATTCAGTTAAGACTGAAGAATATAAAGTGACATCTCAGGCCTTGCTTACACTTTCCTCCCCAGCGGGAGCCACCAATACATTTTTTGGTGTGGCTGTTCGGACTTCTTTTTATGTATTTACAAGTGTGTTTTGTGTGTGTGTATACACATTTTTTAATGTAAATAAGGTCGTATGTATACAGTGTTCAGTCACTAGCTCTTTCCCCCACCTTTAGCTGTCTTTGACATTATCCATCTTAGTGTATTGACCCACTTTCTTACTAATTATGGAACGGCGTTCAGTGCTCTAGATGGACTGTGGTTTATGTAGCGGTTCCATAATTGTCGGACATAGAGGTAGCACCCCCAGCTTCTTCCCGACCTTTCCTGTCTGCTGCTTCTTCCCAAGGAACATAGAAAGCATTTCCCTCCCCCCGTGGTTCTCTTTCTCTACTGCGTATTTCATTTCTAGCATCTTTACTGTGGGCATGCTCCCCCGCCACAGGCTTCGATTCCATTCAACAGCCTCTTCAGCATGTCCGATTCATCTTGATAATCATAATCATTACAATCTCCACAATGCCTCGCACAGTGCCTTGTACCTAATAGACAGATATTTGATAAAACTCTCCAAGGGGCAGGCTCAACATAAACACGTAGACAGAAGTTACACTCCAGGGTCCTGATCAGTGAGAAACCGAACGTGTGGCACGAGGCAACGTCTGCGATCTCCTGCTGTCATGCGCTTACTGCAGACGTGAGCGTTTGACACCTGTGAGGGGGACATAGTACACCACCATACGGTAGAAAAAGCGTGGCCTAATCCTCTGATATCTTGAATTTCAGCTGCAGCGCAAGTTCTTGAGCCCCGAGGAGATTCAGTCTGTCCGAGAACACCTGGGTTACCACAGTGACAGCCTGCTCTCTGTGCAGATCACAGGAAAAAAGCCCAATTTTGAAGTGGGTTCTTCTAGTCAACTTAAGCTTTCTACTACCAAGAAGTCTTCCGGTGAGACTGGCCTAGGGATATTGTTCTGTCTGAGTGGGCCTGAAAAGCCGTATTAAAAACTGAGCCAGAGATCTGAATGAGGTGGTGATATCTTTAGAGGATCATTCCCTTCCTTAATTTCCCTCATTTCCAAGTGGAAGAATGCTTAATGTACTGTTGTTCTGGGCATATTCGGATCCAATACTGAAATGATGCGTAGATATTACCTAGTTCAGCCCCTTCTTCTGCACCAGAGGACACTGAGGTCTCCAGATACTAGAGGTCAGACTCCCATAGTTTCATTAGTTAATGAAGTCTTTCCAGACCCCAGAATTATGACATTTACCCTCAGAAGACCTCACAGTGACGGTCATGGCGGATAAGAGTGTGCTATTCCTCTTCCCATGTGTCCTTTTCTCTGTGCCACTGAATTCAGCTTTTCTTTGAGGATCTTAAGACACTTATAAAAATATCTCCTCTCAGAAGATTGCACTCCACCCTTTTTCACCATTCTCACCCTTCCTATCACTATTTTTTAATGCCTGAGTTGAGAAAAATTGTCCTAGCTGTGAGGTATGCAAAAATTTACAGGTATTCACACTGCTCTGTTTTGACTGTCCAGCCTAAATCTTCAAGAAATCCTTTAGCATCCTAACCTTTGGAGTCACAGTTCCAGAATGGGTAGGAGCAGCTTAGATGGCCTGCCCTGTGGGAGATCTGAGCATCCAGTGTGACAGTGATCTCTGGGGGGTGCACTTACCCGCCAAGGCCCATTCGTGGACTGGCCCACACTGAACCCTCAGCTCTTTCGGGCCCAGAGAGAGAATCAGGAGGTGTGATTTGCTACTGATTTGTTGTTACGCCACCGCCATCAGCTCTTGAGCCCATTTTCTTGTCTGTAACAGGTCTACATGAGACCGGAGCTTTGCTATTTATAATGCTTTTTGGTACAGTTTCTTGTTTCATATTCAAATCTCCTGCAGTGGGCATAGGGAATCCTATTAGCCCCATGTTCTAGGGATGGGAACTAAGAGAAGGAGGAGAAAGCAATATGGAGTGGAAGTTAAAAGCGTTAGGTAGACTCTGTCTGTACTTGTGTATTTGTGGCTGGGTGTAACTGGCCTAAGTATCTAAACCTCTTTCCTCATTTATAAAATTAGGATGACAAGAACTTTCCTCATAAGGTGGTGAGCAGGACTAAATTAGATCATGTATGTAAAATGTTTAATGTAGTATCTGGCACAAAGCTTAACAAATGATGGCTTTTATTGCCATAAAGTGATGGGTCCCTCTCATGCCTTTATAAGTGATAGAGCTGGGCCTTGAACCCAGGTCCAGTGTGTTCCCTGCACAGCCTCAGTAGAAAGCACTTACATGTGCTTGGAGTTTGTTTCCAGCTGCTTTTCTGGAGCTTGTTTTCTTTCATTGGTTGGATTCAGGGAAGCCTGCTATGGACCCTGCAGCTGCCAAGCTCTGGACCCTCTCAGCCAATGATATGGAGGATGAGAGCGTGGTGAGTCAGCACTGTGGTCACCTGATTGCTTTCTTTCAGGCCCCACTTTGGGTGGGAATGTTGTTGTTTGGAGTGGCCTCTCTGGGTTTGTAGGTGTGAAAGCATTTAAAGCCCAGCCTTGTGGCTGTGCCTGCCATTGGCATTTTTTGACTCAGAAGGAAACTCCTCATTAGTGGCATTTTAAATTTCTTTTTCAGCATCTTTCCCCCCGCAGATTTTCTTGTTCTCACTTCATGTGATATATTAAAGACTCTTGTGGGCATGCGTAAACCTGAAAAGAGTTTGTCAGCTAAAATATTTTTTGGCTCCTTCGTCTGGGCAAGTCACCAAATGCTCACTGTCTTAACAGTAATGCTCTTCCAACTCAGATCAATGCTTTCTGTAATAAAGTTCTTCATTCCTACAACTATTGAAGTTAGAGTGGTAAGCAAACTAGGCGACGGTTTGTGCCCTCACAGAGCTTACAGATTAACTGTCTACACGTTTATCGAAGAATCACACAAGTGTATATATCATTATCTGCCTTTTCCTCTGGAATTATATAGAAAATATTCCATTCCCTTTTCTCACACGACAGCCCTTTATATATTCGCATAAATATAACGCTTCTCTCTTTGTTCTTCCTGCCCCCTCCCTCCCTGCCCTCCACACACATATTCTCTGCACATCATAAATGAGTCCCCAGCCCCCTCACAGCCTAACACAGCTTCTGTGCACGTAGTGTACTCACTATGTGGTCAGCTTGGGCGTGATGATCAAGCCCAGGTAGGATGATGGCTGCCTTCTACATAGATGGGCAAACTGCTGCTGTGGACTGTGGCCACTTCACCTGTTCATTAGCAGAGACCATGACTGGGTCATTAATGGCTTCGAACATTCTCCAGGATCTCATTGACTCAGATGAACTGCTGGATCCAGAAGATATGAAGAAGCCAGACCCAGCTTCCTTGCGGGCTGCCTCCTGTGGGGAAGGGAAAAAGAGGAAGGCCTGCAAGAACTGGTAAGCCTTGGGGTGAGAAGAGGCTGCCAGGCTGCTTCCAGCGGCTTCTGATTGTCAAGGAATCGCTGTGCTTCACAATTACTAAAACATGTTTTATTGTAAAATGTATCAGACGGTTAGAAGAGTATGCTAAATAAGTACATTTTAAAGAACAATAAAATGAACACCCATGTACTGCTCACCCAGCTTAAGTACCAGGAACATGACTTGTTCCTTAGAAGTCGCCTCTGCCTGCTCCCTCAGCTGCATCTCCCTCCCTCTCCTTACAAGAGGCTACCATTCTCCCAAATTTGTGCTAATCTTTGCTGGCTTTTTCGATAGTTTACTGTCTGTGTGTGAATCTCCAAACAGTACATCATTGAATTGTGGAGCCCAAAGCTGACTAGGCCAGGAAAGGTCAATGCTCCATATCTGTGAAGACTCCCAGGGAAAAGGTCTGTCAAGGATTTGGAGTTCCTGGGTGGTGGCAGGTCCCACTCATCACCTGCTAACTTTCCCCCAGCACCTGTGGCCTCGCAGAAGAACTGGAGAAAGAGAAGTTGAGGGACCAGATAAGCTCCCAGCCCAAGTCGGCTTGTGGAAACGTGAGTATCTGGTTGATTACTCAGTATTCACAAAGGCCTAAACTAAACACAGGCCAGCTCCAGCTCTACAGAGTTCACTGCCCAATTATTTTAATAATAGGTGAACGTGTGAGAACGTGTCTCTAGGTAGTAATGGGAAGAGGGCTTATCTCCTGAGAGTGGGCAGCGCACTCATGCCCGTAGGGGAGGCACTTGTCATTTCTTATTTTTGGCCCCTTTCTTTCTGCTTCACATTAGGCCTGATGCTACTCAGCCATTTGCTGAGTGTGGCTGTGATTTGAACTGCTGAGAATACAGAAGTATTCACCTAAGGGACTTCTCTAGACTTTTGTCTTTCATGAAATCAGAGATCTTAAAGCCTCTTAGTATTTGGATCCCAGTTGGACCTACAAATGTACGCAGTCATTCTCTTTAGGCCACTGTGGCCATACCATGAAATTTGGGATCCCTTTCTTCTGGCCTGTATCTCTGGGAGAGCTGACACTTGGCTCCCCTGTATGATGGTCTCTTCTTTCAACAGTGTTACCTGGGCGATGCTTTCCGCTGTGCCAGCTGCCCCTACCTTGGGATGCCGGCCTTCAGACCTGGGGAGAAGGTGCTCCTGAGCGACAGCAGCCTCAATGATGCCTAGGGGAGGGCCCGGCCTGGGACACACCTGCTCCTCTGCCAGCTCCTGCCCCTTCCATCCCACCACGTGGTTCCTCCCGTCTCCTCTTGATTGGCTCACTCTGGCTTAGGTCCATTGCGGAGAGGGTGCTCAGTGGACAGAGTGGAGCTGGCTGGGAGCAGTGGTGTGGAGTGCTGCTGCAAGTCAAGACCACGGTATCCCGGGGCCCTGTTACCCTGAGTGGGGACCTCCTTCACCCAGTGTTAGGTAAACGGGGCACATCCCAAATAGGCCCCTCTCACCAGGTCAAAATGCTGATATTTCGTAACACTCTCCGAGCCCGCCATGCTTGAGTATTAACACTGTGACAGAGAGGGCCCCACCCCATTCTAAGCTCCGCAGTAGTGCCACGGCTTATCTTCCAGAGTTGGTGGTTTATTCACCATGCAGTTTTCTTGGTGACAAGAGGCAAGTGTCTCATGACCTCAGAGCACCAAGGGAATCACTCCTTGGTTGCTGTGATCATATCCAGTGTCCCTCTGCCCCCTCCAGTCCTACCCCCCATCCCTGTTTTACTGTGTTGCATCTGTGCCCCATTGTCATTTCTGTTAATCTCCAGGTATTAAACTTACGTACTAATGTATATTCGCTGTGAAGAGGGGATATGTCTGTGTGTGTGTGTGTGTGTGTGTGTGTGTGTGTG
>NW_006797166.1:207854-236328 GCF_000442215.2 Lipotes vexillifer | reverse complement strand
TCCTCCGCGGCTCCGAAGCTCCCCGCTCCGCCTCCCGCAATCTCTGCCCGCGAAGGGGCTTCCTAGTGTGTGGAGACCTTTCCTCCTTCACAGCTCCCTCCCACTGGTGCAGGTGCCGTCCCTATTCTATTGTCTCTGTTTTTAATTAATTTTTTCTTTTGCCCTACCCAGATACGTGGGGAGTTTCTTGCCTTTTGGGAGGTCTGAGGTCTCCTGCCAGCATTCAGTAGGTGTTCTGTAGGAGTTGTTCCACATGTAGATGTATTTCTGGTGTATTTGTGGGGAGGAAGGTGATCTCCGCGTCTTACTCCTCCACCATCTTTCCACCGCCCCCCCAATAGTTCATTTTTAAAGAAACATGGGGTGCTTGGAAAGAGAACAGTGAGAGATAAGGCTGCAAGTAGAGAGGCATTTAGAGAAGCTGAGATTATGGAGTTCCACTACTGATAGCCCAGAGATTTTTTTACCTTGAGCTATTTTTACTTGGACCCAAAAAAGACTCCAAATTACCAGAGCAGTCTTGAGAAAGAGGAGCAAAGTAGGAGGCATCATACTTCCTGATTTCAAACTATATTACAAAGCTATAGTAATCAAAACAGTATGTTGCTGGCATAAAAACAGACACATAGACCAATGAAAGAGACTCAAGAGCCCAGACATAAATCCACACATATATGGTTAACTAATTTTTTTTTTTTTTGTGGTACATGGGCCTCTCACTGTTGTGGCCTCTCCCGTAGTGGAGCACAGGCTCCAGACGCGCAGGCTCAGCGGCCATGGCTCACGGGCCCAGCCGCTCCGCGGCATGTGGGATCTTCCCGGACCGGGGCACGAACCCACGTCCCCTGCATCAGCAGGCAGACTCTCAACCACTGCGCCACCAGAGAAGCCCTGGTCAACTAATATTTGATTAAGGGAGCCAAGAATACTTAATTGAGAAAAGATAGTCTCTTCAGTAAATGGTGCTGAGAAAATTTTACAGCCATACACACAAGAATGAAACTGAACCCTTACCTTATACTAGTCACAAAAATAACTTGTAATGGGTTAAGGGTTTAAATGTAAAATGACCAGGGGGAGGAATAAATCAGGAGGTTGTGACTAACATATATACGCTACTGTATATAAAATAGAAAACCAACAAGGACCTACTGTACAGCACAGGGAACTATACTCAATATTTTGTAATAACCTATAAGGGAAAAGAATCTGAAAAGGAATATATATATATATATATATATATTTTTTTTTTTTAATGTACAACAGAGGGTATGGATGGATGAAAAGAATTATAGATATGGAAGACAGAACAGGAAAGGTAATATTGAAATCTTAGCTCTTTCAAGATTAAAACATTTGATAGGAGATAGTGCCAGAAGTGGAGGAAACTAATTGATAGTACAATTGTTTTTCTTTGTGAATTGTTTACACAGGTGGTGATTTAGGTCATAAAGTCAATTTTAACTTTGGTGAATGTTTTGCTCACATTTTTTGCTCAAATTTCACAAAAATCCATGAGATTTTTGCTTTACTGAAGTATGCTTGACAGAAGACATACAGGTGTGCTGATGGCACCTTGAATTTCTAGTTAAGTTTCAAGAAACAAAATCATTCTAGAGCAAATTATTTTACACTAAAATTGACAATAACAAAGTTAATTGCTTTAAAGCAGTGAGAGGATGACTGACTTGAGTAGGAGACAAGTGTAATTTTTTTGTCCTTTTTTAAAAAATTTAATTTATTTTTTATACAGCAGGTTCTTATTAGTTCTCTATTTTATACATATTAGTGTATACATGTCAATCCCAATCTACCAGTTCATCCCACCACCACTCCCCCGCCACCCGCTTTTCCCCCCTCATGTCCATATGTTTGTTCTCTACACCTGTGTCTCTATTTCTGCCTTGCAAACTGGTTCATCTGTACCATTTTTCTAGATTCCACATATATGTGTTAATATACAATATTTGTTTTTCTCTTTCTGACTTACTTCACTCTGTATGACAGACTCTAGGTCCATCCTTCTGTGCTTTTTTATGATTTTTTTTTCAAGGTTAAAGTTTCATTTATTTTTGTGGAAATGCCGATGGAAGCACAGTTCTTGTATGCTCCCACTTCCCTCAGCTCCTTTTCTGGCCTCAGAGTAGTGACATAATGAAAACAATAAGTGCTGAGTATCTTACCAGAAAGCCCTCAGCCGAGAGATAGTGGGTATCAAAGCTTCTGAAGACCAACCGGTTCTAGCATCAGTTGTACAGGGTGGAATCTCACTCTACCACTTTCTGATACATTATCATTGGGCAAATCTCTTAAGCTCACTAAACCTTCATTTACTCATACTTAAAATGAGAACATTAAAATCAATACTAACTTCACAGTTTTACAGGGAGGATTATATAGAGTAATATTTGTAACCTCCTCAGGGCACCACTGGCACATGGTCGTAATTCAGCAAACTGGAGATGTCATTATTCCCCAGGAAATGTTCTACCAAGAAAGCGTTTTTGAGCATTTCTTCATAATAGAATTGTGTTCTACATCATCTCTGTCAACCAAGGAGCTATTAGGCTATCTTGGGAAGCTTCAGTATATGGAAAGTTAAGAGCAATAAAGAGCAGAGGTGTTGGCAGGCTTAAAATGGGGAAAGCAACCAAGCATAGGAAATGCCTGGTTTCAAGAGGTAAATTCTTCAGTAGATATTTCAAACTTGCTGCACCACTTTCTCTCCTCTTTAGATTCCCAGTGCTATTTATAGCAACAAAGGCCACTGTCCACTGCTCTGCCTTTCTTGACCTTTCCTTAGGTCCACCTGAATTATCCTATCCTTTAATCTTATAATATCTTCTCTTTCATCAGCGTGTAACTAAATGAAGTCTGTATTCTTTACCTTAATCGTAAGACAAACGTGTTTGCTTGTTTATTTATTTTAATGCTTCACAAATTAGGATGTCTTACAAGCGATACTAGAGACTTTAAATTTGTGAACCCAAATTTCAAATAGGATTTTGCCACCACCCGGCAATTCTACTAAACCCCTCAAGTGCACTTTCTCATTCGCCAAAGCGACATATTTATGCCTACTCTTCTCCTCAAACATCCAATACCAACCCCCCTTTCCCACTTTCTCAACTTACAAACTTGCTTCATTTTTCAAAAACACAATTTAGAAGCTATCCCCATCTTCCCTCTATGAAGCCTATGAAGCCATATGTGCCCCTAGGTATGCCCTCTGTCCTTTGAATATTTACTACGGTAGGTAGACAACTAGGAGAAAGAACTCCAGCCTTGCAATTTTTTCCCATATGAAAGATTACATATCATGTAAATTAAGTCCAGTGGAGCTCTTCCAGTTGTGTGGCTTTCCTGAGCATCTTTCCTTCAAGCAATGCTTTAGAGATTCAGAACACATTCCTGTTGGAGGCCATCTTCAACACATGGCCTTTGTGGTCACCACAGGGGAAAAAGAGAGATGGTAGAGAAGGCTTAACTGCTTTAGCTCAGATGCGACATTTTATTTATTTCTAGGATCCTTTTGTGGAAACCAATCACACGGCCCTATCTGTATGCAAGACAAATGGAAAATATGATTGTACGATCAGAAAGAAGTGACTTGGTGTTTGGTCGGCCACGTCATAGATGAAGCATTCTTGTTCCTGTAAAACACAAGCCCTTTCACTTGAACTCTGTGCTCTGTTCTTGCTCGACTTATCAGAAGCTCTGTTTCTAAAATCACTATTTCTCCCTCCTAAGCAATTTCCCTTCTTCCATTAGATCATTACTGTTAGTACATAAACATGCTCTCATGTTCTTATATCTCCTGTCATAAACAGCTCACGCAGGTCAATATCAAAAAAAACAAACAAACCAATCAAAAAATGGGTGGAAGACCTAAATAGACATTTCTCCAACGAAGACATACAGATGGCCAAGAAACACATGAAAGAATGCTCAACATCATTAATCATTAGAGAAATGCAAATCAAAACTACAATGAGATATCATCTCACACCGGTCAGAATGGCCATCATCAAAAAATCTAGAAACAATAAATGCTGGAGAGGGTGTGGAGAAAAGGGAACACTCTTGCACTGCTGGTGGGAATGTAAATTGATACAGCCACAATGGAGAACAGTATGGAGGCTCCTTAAAAAACTACAAATAGAACTACCATATGACCAAGCAATCCCACTACTGGGCATATACCCTGAGAAAACCATAATTCAAAAAGAGTCATGTACCACAATGTTCATTGCAGCTCTATTTACAATAGCCAGGAGATGGAAGCAACCTAAGTGTCCATCAACAGAAGAATGGATAAAGAAGATGTGGCACATATATACAATGGAATACTCAGCCATAAAAAGAAACGAAATTGAGCTATTTGTAATGAGGTGGATGGACCTAGAGTCTGTCATACAGAGTGAAGTAAGTCAGAAAGAGAAAGACAAATACCCTATGCTAACACATATATATGGAATCTAAGGGAAAAAAAAAGTCATGAAGAACCTAGGGGCAAGACAGGAATAAAGACACAGACCTACTAGAGAATGGACTTGAGGATATGGGAAGGGGGAAGGGTAAGCTGTGACAAAGTGAGAGAGTGGTATGGACATATATACACTCCCAAATGTAAAATAGATAGTTAGTGGGAAGCAGCCGCATAGCACAGGGAGATCAGCTTGGTGCTTTGTGACCACCTAGAGGGGTGGGATAGGGAGGGTGGGAGGGAGGGAGATGCAAGAGGGAAGAGATATGGGAACATATGTGTATGTACAACTGATTCACTTTGTTATAAAGCAGAAACTAACACACCATTGTAAGGCAATTATACTCCAATAAAGATGTTAAAAAAAAAAAGAACTTATCGTTAAATATGTTAGGTGTTCTAATGCTAGATGGTTAAATTAAGTCTTTACTGGTTAGAATTACATACTGAAATACACACACACACACACACACACACACACACACACACACACACACACACATATATGTAAAATGACATGATTTCTGAGATTTGCTTTTAAAATACTCCAGAAAGAAAAGAAATAAAAGTGTGGGTGCGTGTGAAGGAAGGTGGGGATAGGTGGAACAAAATTAGTAAAATATTGATAATTGTTAATGTTTATTATACTGTACTTTCTACTTTTGTGTATGTTTTGAAATTTCCACTGAAAAAGAATAAAAACAATTGTTTCCTCAAAAAAAAAAAATCTACAAACAGTAAATGCTGGAGAGGGTGTGGAGCAAAGGGAACCCTCTTGCTCTGCTGGTGGGAATGTAAATTGGTGCAGCCACTATGGAGGACAGTATGGAGGTTCCTTAAAAAAACTAAAAAGAGAACTACCAAGTCACCCAGCAATCCCACTACTGGGCATATACTCTGAGAAAACCACTATTCAAAAAAGACACATATACCCCAATGTTCACTGCAGCACTATTCACAATAGTCAGGACATGGAAGCAACCTAAATGTCCATTGATGGAGGAATGGTTAAAGAAGAAGTGGTACATACATACAATGGAATATTACTCAGCCATAAAAAGGAACAAAATTGGGCCATTTGTAGAGATGTGGATGGACATAGAGTCTTTCATACAGAGTGAAGTAAGTCAGAAAGGGAAAAACAAATGTATTAACACATATATGTGGAATCTAGAAAAACGGTACTGATGAACTTATTTGCAGGGCAGAAATAGATATGCAGACGTAGAGAACAGACATGTGGACATGGAGGGAAGGGGAGGGTGGGACGAACTGGGAGATTAGGATTGACATAAATACACTACCATGTTTAAAATAGATAGCTAGTGGGAAGCTGCTGTATAGCACAGGGAGCTCAGCTTGGTGATCTGTGATGATCTAGAGGGGTGGGATGGGGAGGGTGGGAGGGAGGCTCAAGAGGGAGGGAATATATGTACACATATAGCTGATTCACTTCGTTGTACAGCAGAAACTAACACAACCTTGTAAAGCAATTATACTCCAATAAAACAACGACAACAACAACAAACTATCAAAGAACACTCCCTTTGCCCCTTTTCTTCTCTAACTACCACCCAAGTTTCTAACAGCATTCGAACTTCTACAAAAAACATCCCGTTTCAGTGTGACTTCTGTTTCCTGGCAGGATGGTAACTGATACATGCCTTCTAATGAAGGGAGAACTTGGGTGTGGAAACTCAAGTTAGATACTAAGGTCTTATGTTTATAACTGTCACCAAGGTGATAGAGAAAGTAAAAAACATTTGATGGGTAAATTTCAGAAATAAAAATTCTGAAATCTGAAATTCAATATGAATGCATCAGCCCTGTGATAGATAAAGAATACCTATTTTCATGCTGTAAAAAAAGCCCATGCTGAAATTGTTACTTCTGCATCTGCACATTCTACCCCCTCGACTAGATCATTGTCATCAGTGATGCCATCTCAAAAAAACCCAAAAACAATAACACAGAATTTTTCTTTGACCCCCTACATTCCTTTTTAACTACCATTCCATTCTCTTATACCATTTAAAACTTGTTGACTTTATACCCTGTCTTTGCTTTCTCATTTTCACTTTCTCTCTTCCATCCCATTCAATAGAACTTCTGTCTCCAACACTCCACAGACATTGCCAAAGACCTTATATGCTGGCAAATTCATTGATGACTTTTCTGTTTTAATTTTATGAACAATTATCCTCTGAATCCTGGAGTGCATGAGGGCTTCTCTTACTACACTCCCTTCCTAGGTGGCCTCATAACAAACACAAGGCTTTAAATGCTTTCTTATGTATAGATATCTCCCAAACCTGTATCTCCAGCCAAGACCACTTTCCAGAACTCTAGACTCATATATCAACTGCTAACACTTGATATATTTATTTTACTATCCAATCTGCATCTGTGACTTACCATGGCCAATGAAGAATTCTTAATCTATCCCCAGAGATCCTGCTTTTCCTATGGCTTTCAAGTCAGTAACTGGCACCACTCCCCAACAAATTGGCCAGTTCAGATGGATTAGCCTTAATTCATCTCATTTCCTCACTCCTACATTCAATCTATCAGCAAGTCATTCTGACTCCTGTTACCTGTAGCTTTGAAACATTCTGAATGCGTTTACATCTCTCCATCTCCATTGATATCATCCAGGGAAGAATAACGTGATTACTGCAAAAGAGCCTCAACCGGTCTTCCTGTACCCACTTTTGCAGCAATAGTCATTAACTAGTTATGTGTATAAATGTGAGACAGATGATATTACTCCCAGCTACTCCTTTCATATTTAGATTAGTATCCGATTTCCTTAACCCGCTAATTGATGCCCACATGAGATGAGTCTTCCATTTCTCTCCAGCCTTGGCTCTGTCTACTTTGCCTCTCACTCACCACCCTCTGGAAACACTGGCTTATTTTTGTTCCTTATATGTGACAAGCTCATTCTATGGGCAGGCTTTTAGCTGTAACCACTCTCTCTGCCGAAGCCCTTTTTGCGTGGCTGGCTCCTTCTTGTTATTTAGACTCCAGGTTTAAATGTCACCTATGCAGACAGTAATTTAGCAATGACTAATTACTGATTCATATTAATTGCTAAGAATCACTATTTTCTAAAAATGATGCTAATGATACCACTTAGATAAAACTACTACATTTTATTGTATGTGCTGCCAAAGCCAGCACTACATTTTTAGTATACTGTAACCCTCCTATTATTTACTAATATATCACCTTATTTTAATTAGGTGCAAGCCCTTAACACAGTTAATTAGTTTACTGGTTCATTGTCTATCTCTACCTGCTAAAATGTAAGCTGTTAGTAAAGACCTTGTCTATTTTGTTGTCCACTGATTACTCCAAATCTTGGGACAGTTCCTGGAACATTGCAGGTATTTGATACATTTCTGTTGAAAGACTAAAAATGAAATTATGTATTTAATACAGTATTAATATTTTAACCTCCAAAATGTCATTACATTGGTGGTGATTTACCTTATGTTGGATTTTTGGGAAACAGATACTAAGATATAGATTTGTCATATTAAGCAGTAGTAAGCATTAGTAATTAATATAAGGATAATATTATGGGTTGAACTGTATCCTCCAAATATATATGTTGATGCCCTAACCCCCTAGTAGTACCTCAGAGTGTGACTTCACTTGGAAATAGCATCATTGCAGACGTAATTAGGTAAGATGAGGGCATACTGGAATAGGGTAGGTCCCTAATCCCATATGACGCATGTCCTTACAAACAGGGGGAATCTGGATACAAACATGCACATAAGGATAAAGCTATATGAAAATGAAGGGAGAGATCAGGTGATGCAGCAGAAACCAAAGAACACCAACAATTGCCAGCAAGCCTCTAGAAGCACAGTATAGATTCTTCCTCAAAGGCCTCAGAAAGAACGAATCTTTCAAATCTTGTCCTCAGACCTGTGAGAATGTATTTCCCTTGTTTGTGTCATTCAGTTTGTGGTACTTTGTTACTGCAGCTATATAGCAAACTACATAGATAGTTATTCAGAGCTGTTTCGACTGAGGCAAGGGGGTCAGGATCTTGCACCCCCACAAATACAGATAAAATTTATAAGGTTTTTTGGTGGAGTGAAAAAGGAAAGGGTGAGTGAGAAGAGTCAAGAATGACATCTGGTTTCTGACATTTTCAGCTGAAGCTTTGAGAAGACCTTCTGGTAAACCCAGGATTTGAAGAGTAAGTTGTCGTTTGCTGGATGGATAAATAGAAATAGGGTTAAGGGTTGGAAAGAAGCACTAGAGGCAGTAGAAAGAGTGGACTTCGTGCATTAAGAAGAACACAGGTGTGGAAGTACTAAGTGTGTTCAGAAGTTACAGAATAGTCCCTACGTCTGAAGGACTTTTGAAGGAATATCAGCATATGAAGCTGAAGAGGTGGGTTGGGATGAGATATCAAAATCCTTAAACACGTGGTGATCATGTGATTTATTTTCTTAACTGGTGTGCTTTTTAGAGTGAGGAGGAAGCTATCGGTAAGTATGACAAGACAGGTGGTATCACTGGGATTGTCCCAGGACACTGGGATGTAAGGTACTCTGCTCTCTCTAAGGAGGCTGACTCTCATAACTCAGGGGGAGTTGTCAGAGATCTTTGAAGGAGGGCAAGGAAATAATCAGATGAAGATTTTAGAAAGGTTGGTGTGGCATCCCTATGGAGGTGGGTACAGAATTTGCTTGGTCCTTTTGAGATCTAAATTATTATTTTATAAATAAATCTTATGTATCATTTGGCTATTAAATAGTTTTCCTGGTTCTATTTGTTTTGATGAAACAAAATTTGACTCTTGTTTAAAGTGGCAGGATTATGTATTAAGGTTTTGACTATATACGAAAAGATGTGGGGAGGGATAAACTGGGAGATTGGGATTGACATGTACACACTACTATATATAAAATAGATAACGAATAAGGACCTACTGTATAGCACAGGGAACTCTACTCAATACTCTGTAATTACCTGTATGGGAAAATAATCTATAAAAGAGGGTATATATGTATACGTATAAATGATTCACTTTGCTGTACAGCAGAAATTAGCACAACATTGTGAAGCAACTATACTCCAGTAAAAATTAATTTTAAAAAAAGAGATGTGTGTGAAAATTTGCATACATCTTCAGACATCAGGAGAGGACAACATAATTTTAACCCAATCTAGGTTTCTATACTCTTTCACCATTCTCCATTTAAGTCCACGCTAATTTATTTTTTCTAGTCATTCTTCAGAACCACCTTTTGCCCATCTCTAGATGGGTCTCCATATTACTTGAATACCTTTGGTCCTTATCCACTGTTTCTATAATCTGTCTGTGCCCTGCCATCTTTCTGGGGTACTGTATCATCACCCTGATGCTGTTTTGCTCTGCCTGTCAGCCAGAGGCTGGGGAAGGGAGAGACCACTACTTAGCAGAAAGAGATACTGGAATCAGGACCAGATCATCCAGAATGAGTGTGGAGAGGCATTCCACGGTCAAAAGCACAGAGTTGCAGATAAACAGAAAACCAAGGTAACACATATTAATGAATAAGCTTTTGAGAAACTTATGTACCGTTAGCCCAGAGGAGGCACTACGATCAGAAGCTAGAGGCCTTCATGTTGCTGTAAAGAGCACAGCTGGATGGGCATGTGCACTCATGTTCTGTCTCCACCCTTTCAGTTAGAGGGTTTGTGTAAATTGACAGTCCCTCAAATTCTTCAATTTCGATAACTTTCATTTTCCTTCTCTCTCAGTGTCCCTCACTCATGGTGCTGCCAGGGACCTTGACCACTTTCATGATTTCTCCATGAAAACTTGCCTCTTTTTACCTTTCCCACCTCTGCCCTCCCACTAACTCTGCTCTTTATGTCTGTGTCTCCTCTGATATCCCTCTCATTCATGTGGTCTATCAGCTCGCATGTCTATATCTAATCCCAGATAAACAACACTTCTTCTAAATAAAATTGCTCTGCAGCACTTCTATACCACACTGTATAATGGCTCCTTGAATTGTTTTTCACTCTCCTCAAAGGGCCAATCCCATTTTCCATCATGGCCTCTCTTCCTACTCCCACAAGAAGAGAGAGAAGCAATTTGATTTGAGCTTTTAAAAGTTTCCCCTTCCACCTCAAAATTCCCCAGTGTCATTACCACTAATTACTCTACCTTCTTCATCTCAAAAGAAAAAGAGACGTTTTCCTTTCTAAAGCTTAGTCATCTGCCTATTTTCGTCATTATTCTGGACTTGAGTCCATCAAAGATTCTCCTTTCGGGCTTCCCTGGTGGCGCAGTGGTTGGGAGTCCGCCTGTCGATGCAGGGGTCGTGGGTTCGTGCCCCGGTCCGGGAAGATCCCACATGCCGCGGAGCGGCTGCGCCCGTGGGCCATGGCCGCTGGGCCTGCGTGTCCGGAGCCTGTTGCTCCGCAGCAGGAGAGGCCATGGCGGAGAGAGGCCCAAGTGCTGAAAAAAAAAAAAAAAAAAAAAAAAAAAAAAAAAAATTCTCCTTTTTCCTTTTCTTTTACACCTTAAACTTTGCTTTACTACTGGCTCTTCACCAAATCACCAAGTCTTCCACTTCCCTTTCTTTTTATTTTTTTCACACATATGCACAAAAATTTCCCCTGTCTTTTTCAGCTTCCCTTTTCAGTTAATTTGATTTAATTTACTTTAATTCTTTCTCTTTAACCACCCGCTTTCTTACAACATAACATCATTTCTCTCTTCACATCCTCCACTTCCTTAGCAAATCAACCTAATAAATACTATTTCCACCTTCTAGCATTTTACTGCTTTTAACTGCACTTTCTTATTATTTCAGTAAATAAAGTTGCTCATATTTTTTTCCATTTGTTCTTTCCATGTTTTCAGAGAAGCTTTGGCTTCTCTTCTGACTGAAGTGAGAATTGTCATGATAAAATATGGCAACATAGATTCTGTTCAAGTTCAAGAGAAAGGAAACATATGGGTGGTTGACAGCGCACATATTTTACATTCACCAGGACCATGCTGGAGGAGCTAATTCTCTCAACCACGGATGCTGGTTTTATAAAAGATAAAGCCAATTCTCTTTCAAGTCAGTTTGGGAAAATGTACAATTTGAGCAAATGTATTTATTCTCAGCAAAAAGGTACTGTCAACAGACAATTTTGTTCCAAGATAATTGTCTGATTATTCTTTAGACAAAGCAGCATCACTAATACGTATTTTAACATCCAATCTGCCTACGGAACAAATATACATCTGTTTGGAGCACAGTATGATAGTTTGTTAAATGAGGCAAATGTCAATGCAAGTGTCTTCTGTGGCAGAATCTAAATCCAGGAAAAATCTGGACAGAATAAAGAGGGCAGGGTAGTGTAGAAGCAACAGCAAACTGGTTGGGATGAGTCTATGGTCTCCTGACTTATTCCCTGAGATTCTTAGTCTCAACTTCTGTACTCTTCAGCTGTCTCCATCTTCTCTTTACTTCCCCTCTCGTTAAGAAGGTCTCCTCTTACTTGTTTAATCCTATTACTAAAGATTTTAAGGGTATCATTAAGAAAATTTATTATTACCTCAAAAAGTTTATGATATCAGGATAATAAGATTCCTAGAGAGATTTGTGGTTGATTTCTAACTCTATTTCACTAAAAGTTACTCAAATAATTAAAATAGTTGGAAAATAATTTTCAGTGAAAAAACACAGTTCACTTATCTTATATAGTTTATAGTTGTGTCATTTTATATAAGCTTTGCAGAGTCCATTCAATACATGTCAACCGTCTTTTTTTTTCTTTTTCCTGGCAGGGTATAATAACACTAGCTTTTGCTCTTTGTATGGGAAATTTCCCTTGTGTACAAGTTTCATTCAGAGGACACGTCAATGAAAGCACTTCCTGTGTTCGGTCCCCACTCCTCTGCTCCCCGCTCTACACACTTAAAGAATTCACCCACTCCTATAGTTTCAAATTCCATGGCTACCCAAATATATGATTCTAGCCTTCACATCTTAGAAAATGTCCACTCTCATGCCTCAATCTATACATGGGACCTTTACACTTTTATGTAATTTTTCTTAATAAAATCAGTACACATAAAATTAGTCACTATGCTCCCTTTAATAGTGAGCACTAAACAATTATGAATTATATCCCATGACGAAAACACTGACACACAGATATTTATTTAAATATTTACTCAGATCACAAATGATACCGCTTGTTGCATCTGGACAGCTGGAAGATCTGAGTAAGTTCACGCTGAGGGGCTACACAGCCCCCCAGAGTCTCCTGTCCCCTGAAGCCATATTTGGTCCACATCCTGCTAACAGCAGTCTGTGTGAAGTGGGTTTGTCAGGCCTGAGCAGCAGCCCCGTGTTACTAAATCACCTTCTGTAATCAAATGCTCCTGATGTTGGATAGAGAGGCTGCTGGGAAAGTCAGTGCTTTTTTTCCCCCCAAGGTTACTTCTCTATTAAAAAAAGTCTCTTGCACATTTGCACCAGATTGAACATTAATAGAAAGTTCTTCCTCTAGACATCTCTTTAGGTGAATGTGCCTTCTATGCTCCAAATTAGATTCACTCCTCAATTTCCTTGTCTATTCTAAAAATATTACCATTTTTCCAATTACTTTCACTCAAAACCTTGGAGTTCTCTGTGACAGATCTCTCTCCTTTTCTCACTATGTTAAAAATTAAAAATTTCCCGCTGTTCCCCCTGACACCTTCTAAATCCAGGCCTACATGATTCATTTTCATTCCACTCAGCAAACAATTTGACTGGATTTCAAGAATATTGTCGCCACATCACAACCCATCTCTAATTTTGACACCAAATAAGTATCTCTTAAGCAACATGTCACTTTCTTGCTGAAAAGTCTACATTGTGCCTCCATAACATTTTTAAATCGAAGTTCTTCTTGCAAATGTCACCACAATCTCTATATGTCCTGTTTTTCATCTTATTTCCCAATATTGTCCAATGTGAAGCTTCTACACTGATAGGACCAGTATCTTTATTCTCCTCAAATTTAGTGTGTTTTCTTTTTCATTCCTCAGTGCCCTGATTCTATCCTATCTCAAATTTGAAGCTTAGACAACGAGCCTGGTTTTCAAGTTTCTCACATCTCTTAACTCCTTTAATAACCCCAGCTCTATTCTCGATAGGCACGGAATTATAACCTTAAGATAGTGTTAGTATTACACACTGAAAGTTTGCCTGAGCATGTACAGTTTAACCTGGAGTCTGCTGGATCCTAGGACTCTAGGCCTCCATATCTTACTGACTGGTGACCTGCCTCTCCAGCCCCATCCTTTGTTTCTCTATAACACAAGCTGTTCCTTCCTTTACTAAATCTGACTACATATAAAAACGAAATTCCTTTTGGTTTTTCTTTCTCATCACTTCTTCTGATTCTAATCTAGAAACACAATCTTACCTAAAATTATGCCTGACTTGATTATCTGGGTGTAATGAGTCAATAGGAGGGTATGAATGTTTTCCTGCAGCCAAAATAAGCTGAGGTCTCTAGAACAGACATAGATTCATTGAAATAGGCAAATAAGTCAACAATCCCTAATGTTAGTTAATATCTGAAGCAATATATCAAAATTAGATGAAACCAGATTAAGTATGGTTTCCTAATTCAATTTGGTAACTAAGAGTCAGAGGCTAAAACGATACACTGAAATCTTTGTAGAATTCCTTTAACATGAATATCGCACATTAGTAAAGTTTTTGAAGGTAAGAACCATTCATTTTCTTTTTATGTGTCTTCACAAGCCCTGGCACAACGTATAATACTTGTCAATTATTTTTGTGTGTATATTATTTATCTAAGACAGGGGTTGGCAATCTGCAGCTTGCAGACAAAATCTGACTAGCTGCCTGTTTTTGTAAATAAAGTTTTATTGGACCACAGCCATGCCCAATTGTTTACATATTATTGTTTACATATTGTCTGTGGCTGCCTTTTCCCTAGGACTGCAGAGTTGAGTAATTGTGACAGAGACCATGCAGCTGCAAAGTTTAAAATATTTACTATGTAACTTTTTAGAGAAAACTTTGCCCAGCCCAGATATAAACAGAAGACATTATGACAAAAAATCTTTTACACTGGTAGCCTTCTAACATTGAAATTATGGGTCACAAGACAACACTTTTGAGTTGGCATGTGCAAATGAATAACTGCAAATATTCACTCAAGAACCAAATCTAATTTCTCCTCTTCTGTAAGGTTTTCCCTACTCTCCCAGCAAAGTTAATTTTCTTTCTCCTTTGTGCTTTATTATAAAGCACTGTTCTAACAGTGGAAACATTAATGGTTGTTTAAGTGTTTGGCTTTCTAATTAAATTATAATCTTTACTGGGACAAGGAGCATATTTTATTTTATTTTTTGCAGACCCTAACACTTACAGTAGAGCTGAATAAATGCTAGGTGCTCAATAATTGCTAGTTGAGAGAAAGGGTGAGTTGTAAGTAAGAAACTACAATCCAGTGAAAGGTTGACTTTAGTATTTCTATTCATTGTATTCTTTCAGAATTTTGGGAAATATTCTCAATTAACAGGCTAACCTGGCATGCTTAGAAATGATGATACTGTCTTATTTGTAAACATTACCTGAAGGCATGACAAATGTTGAAATTACTAATAGTTTCATGATAAAGTGGATTTAAAAGGCTAATAGATAAATTCATTTTATTGAGTATATGATATTGGTAAGATATTTTTGTCCTATTTTGAAAACTGCAGTGCTGTCTTTTGTCAAGCAGGTCTGCTATAAATGTTAAAGGCAGACACTGATTGGGATAGAGAATTGCTCAATCTTGATAGAGGAAACCGAATATTCCTATGAATTGGGTGATTTGGCAGATTCAGCCACTTTTCACTTATTGTTAAGTTTTTTTCATTTATTTAACTAGCAATAACTGATCACTTAGCATATATCAGGGACTAGATTAGGCACGTTTACTTTAAAAAATATCCATGAGCTTTGTGAAGTAAACATGTTTAGTTTTCTTTTGTAGGTTAGGAAACTCTTACAAATACATAAATTGCCATAGGTGTAGTAGCCAGTAAGTGAGAGATGAGATTCCATTATTAGCATTTGCTTTTTTCTATCACCGACCACCAGGTTAAACCACCATTCAGTTAAATCATTTACTCTTACTGGAAAAGTATGTGTCCATGCACATTATTACTTAAATCACAAAACTACTGTATTTGTTTTCTATCACTGTCATAACAAATGAACACAAATGTTAGTTGTAAAATATAACACAAATTTATTATCTCACAATTCTGTTGCTTACAATGCTGGGTCCAGTGTGCCTCAGCTAGGCTCTTTGCTTAGAATGTCACAAGACCCAATTCTCAAGTTTTTATGATGCATGCATTCTTTCTTGAGGCTCTAGGAATCAATCCGCTCTTAAGCTTATTCAGCCTGTTGGCTAAACTCAGTTCTTTGTGGTTGTGGAACTGAGGTCCCCTTTTCCTCGCTGCCTGTCTGTGGAAGGCTCTCTCAGCTCCTTCAGGCCACCTGAGCTCCTAGCTGCAACCCCCATTCCCCCTCAACCTCCATCTTCAAATCAGCATCTGCTCAATGGAGTCTTTCTCACACCTTGAATCACCTCTCTAACTTCATCTTCAGCTGCCCTGACCTCCTGCCAGAGAAACTTCTTTTTCTAAAGGCTCATGTTGTTAGATTGGGACCACCTGGCATATCCAGAAAACCTCACTCTTTTAAGGTTCATTGCTTTAGTTACATCTGCAAAGTCCCTTTTTCTGAGGAAGGTAACAAATTCTCAGGTTCCAGAGATTAGGAAACACCTTTAGGATGGACATCTTTTGGGGCCATTCTACCACACCTGGCAGGACACCTTTCTTAGAGAATTCTTTGAAGAAAGGTATATATTTCAGAATTGGCCTGATTATGCTGTAATAACAAATGCCCTCAAAATCTCCATAGCTTATGAAAATAAAACTTTTTTTCTGAATCATGTTTCATCAAAGTTTGATTTCTGTTCTGCCCTGCATCACCTTCTCTCTAAGACCCAAAGGGACAAAGCATCCTTTATCTGGAACATTGCCAGTGATCAAGGCAGAGTAAAAAGGGAAATGCTGAGTCATCAAACACTTCTGCCCAGAAATGACACACATCACTCTCCCACGTTATTGGCTGAAGCAAGTCACATGGTTTGTGGAATCCCACCTCCATGACCCCCCTACCAGTGAAGGTCAATGCAAAGAGGAAAATGGGATATTTAGTACAATATAATATATTGTAGGATACTGTATACAAACTTCTTGTCATTGTTTGATCTGTTTAAGACTAGTAGTCTCAAACAATCCATACTGATCCATTAGGAGAGGATACAAAGTATCATAAGGGTATTTTATTCCCAGTATTGAGACTGTACATAGACATGGACTATTCATAGTTACCCAGTGCCTAAGGGGATAAAAGAGTTAACACAACAGAAGAAATGACTTTAGTAAGAACACTAAGTAAGCCAAAAACTATGAACATGTTGTGAATAAGGAAAGCAAAAAAATTATCGAGACTATATTTTCCAAAGTTCTACATAGAAACAAAACTAGAAAATGGCAAAAAGTGATTGGAGAAATGCTGACAACCCTCCAAATTAAAGACATTTTAAATATTAAGGATTAGAGTTGAGTTGTGTTATATGTTATCCAAATAATCTTTCCATCCTAGCTTTTGAAATCAGCATGACATGGCTCTAATCTTCAAATAAATACCAGTTTTTCTTTACAGAGGGAAAAAAAATATCTAAAGAGAGTGTCTAACATTTATTTAAGATCTCCTTTGAGCCTTTCTGAATAGAGTGAAAAGTTTTCGCTTTCTCTTTTGCTTTGCACCAAGCAGAGCTGGTATCATTCAAACCTTATGGGACTGAGAGTGTAGATTACTGTCGACAGGGGTAGGGCAGCTAGAAGCACCTGTGTTGGGCTGCAGGTTGCCACGAGGGGAATGACATTGAGGAGAGAGGCTACTGTGTATGTTTCTGTTACCACTTATGCATGATTCTATCCAGTAAACAATTACCGTCCTATTAGTATGCAGAAGACTAACACATGTTAGTTTTTTTTTTGTGGAGGCTGAAGAGACACATAAGAAATTGTCCTGGACTTTAGGAAACATTTTATTTGTGCTCTTTAGGGACTCTTTGGGAGTTAAGGTCTTGTCAGCAATTCAGCTGACTTTTACATTATGTGGATCATTGTTAAATATTTATTAACTATAGCCTTCTTGCACACATGTAGGAAAACTTTGCTTACCAGTACCCCCTCTTTGAAATTCTTTCTGCTTTCTCTAGTCAGTCTGGGTGATGAAGCCCCACACCCTCTCTGCTCCTTTAGGCTCCCTTTTTAGGCACCTGTTACAGCATGTCTGGCTGATTCATGGAATTATATATACTACCTCTCCCTGCCCTGTATTGAGAGCTTACTGAGGGAACAGGAAGAGTCCCTGACTCAGTGTTGCAATCCACATCTGGTACTGACAAAATATCTTGCATTTAGAAACAGCAATAAAATTAACAGCAGTAGCAACAACAACGATGCCAAGTTGAACTGCATTTATGTGGAATTAAATTCCATATTAATGCAGAATTTCAGAGATTTGGACCATGTCTAGAGGTCCTATCAAATTAAAAGGAATAGAGAGAATAGGTCTTGGCCAGATCTTTGAAACTGAGCTACACAGAATAGTGTTAAATGCCAACAAGAACAGGGTGCAAAATTACGAGTCTACTTCTTTTAAATAAGGGACAGAAAGTAAATTCAGATTTTAGAATGCTAGGCAAGGAAGAAATGATCCTTCGTTAAAGATTTTTGCTGAGACTGAGCGTTTTATCAACTCCTGAGTTAACCCAGAGAGTAGACACATAGAAAGACAAAATATTACCTATACAAGCTGTCTTAAGCCTGGGATTTCCAGAAAGCACATCTGGAGGCAGAGGGTTTATGGGCTTTAGTGGAATGCCCAACCCAGGAAGCAGAAGTGAGGGGTGATGGGACCAAGGCAGGGAGGGAGAGTCACTACAAAGATGAATCACAAAACTGGCCACTTCTAGCATGACTGACCGCTGGTACTAGGGCACCACACAGGTCAGGACCATCACTTGGGAGAGCAAAGGCGGACTGATCTACTAGCCCCCTTTATCTACCAACCCCCTTTTCCTATTGGTTAAATGTTTATCCTGAGGGACAGTAATCAGTCTGAACTTCCAAGTTGTGCCTGCACTAGCCAGCATGAGTACCAAGCAGGATCCTGAAGCAGCACTGAGAGGGAAGCTCCATGGTGATGGGTTAGAAGTCTGCCAGGAAGGCAGGATGGGAGGTCCTGATAGACTGCATCTGTGTAAAGACAGTTAGAGCCTCCTCAGAGCTCAAACAGGAGAGAGGGGAGCTCAAGAGCCTAAGAGGCTTGGGACTTCAATGGAAGAATGCGCTTAAGATTCGTGGTCCAGGGCTTCCCTGGTGGCGCAGTGGTTGAGAGTCCGCCTGCCGATGCAGGGGACACGGGTTCATGCACCGGTCCGGGAGGATCCCACATGCTGCGGAGCGGCTGGGACTGTGAGCCATGGCCGCTGAGGCTGAGTGTCCGGAGCCTGTGCTCCGCAACGGGAGAGGCCACAACAGCGAGAGGCCCGCGTACCGCAAAAAAAAAAAAAAAAAAAAAAAAAAAAAAAATTCGTGGTCCATCCTTTACAGGCTCATTAGTCCATGAATGTGAATCCCTTTCTTCAATCCTCCAGATTTTAGAAAGAGAATATTCAACCAGACCATTAGAGCATATTGCTAAATGAAAAAGTTGTAAGGTTAGTACTTAAGGTGAATAAAGTTTAATGCAATTTTAAGTAGGTGTTGCATAAGCTCTTTAATTAGTAGAACCTAGCTAACACTCTTCACCTGGGATAGCATCCAACAGTAACTTCCTTGAGGACCAATCCACATAAAAAAAAACTTCTCTATTTTAATTTGGGGTCTATAAGAAAATCTTGATTATTAAAGATAATTGTAACCACAGGTGTATGCTAAGACTGTCATTTTAAATCATTCCAATATTGCAAACTAACAGATCTGGAGTGGTGACAAGCAGATTCGCTCACAATGTGCTCTAAGTTTTAAACTCATTCTTTCTTTCATTGCTAAATGTGTATTAAGACAGGCACAGTTCTAGGCTCAGCAGATTAAACATAATAATAAGTATGGCATTATTTTAGAAGATTTCACAGTCTGGAGGGGGAGCCATAAATAAACAAGCAGTTATAAACAAGTGTGAGAAGTTGGTGTGGAGTGGGGTCAGTAGATGGGGCACCAATTCTTGGCTGATGGATCCCAAGAGTGGACTCGAGAGGAGCTGACAGCCAAGCAGAACTTTAAGGGAAAGTTGGATTTTGACAGCCACTGGCAGTGGGGAAGGGGTGTTGCAAGGTCTCCTTGGAGAGGAAGAGCAGGTTCAGAGGCCATTTTAGGAAAAATGTGACCTTCAGGGAACTGCAAATAGGGCCGGCAGCATAAATACAAGTGATATGGAAGGGTGACCCATGAGGAGCTTCCATGCATGAAGTCGTGAGTCACTGGAAGATTTCAAGCAAGAAAGTGGAACATTCAGGCTGGTGTCTTTGAAAGGTCACTTTGACAATTGAGTGGAGCGAGACAGGAGTCAGGAAGACAAGTTATGAGGTGGTTGCTGTAACCCAGTAAAGAACCACAGCCTCAGACTGAAGTTTTAGCAGCACAGGATAGAGGCCTGTGATTTGTTTAGTGAGAATCAACATAACTTGGGAATAGAGTGAATGAACCCAGGAGGAGAGAAATGAGTCAGGATTTCTGGCTGGAACAACTCTGTAGGTGGCATTATTGTTCACCAAATAAGGAATGCAGGAACAGGCACGAGGTTAGGGGAAGTGAGTGTGGGCATAGAAGTAGAGAATGGTGTCATTTAAGGTCATTTCACTTCTTTAATAATATTTGGTAATTATTTCTAGTCAATGAATGAACCAGGCTGACTTTCTCAGTGTATCTGAAACAATTAATTTTTATGTGACTCTATAAGTAAAGTCAAGTTTGAAATGAAATGGTCATGAAGTTAGCCATCACTCAATCCACGCAAATTTCAAACTTTAAACTCAATATATTTATCATATATGTATAAAGTAATTCTGAATTGCCCATTTTTCTTCTGTTTCTCATAGATATTCTAATAGCTATTTCTAAATATATTTTGAAATGTATTTTCAGTGAATTATTTGAAGTTACTCATTGTTTTGTGCAACTAGCACAGTGCTGTCCTATCTTATTGTCCTGTAATACTGCATTAGAACTGATGTAGCTCAAAACTGGATTTTAGTGTTCATTGGTAGATATTGCCTGTGGCCATCATTAGTAGGGTATTTAAATGGTGACTTTCTGTTTCTGTCTGTCTCTGTTTCTCTCTACGTCTCTTTCTCTGTCTCTCTTTTGACACTTCCTTACTTTTCAACGTACACTACAATCCAGGAGCATCTTTTTCCTGCTGCAGTCCTGGAATCAACCACTTTTCCAATGAGCCCTGGATCCTTTTATGGGCACATTGGCTAGAACTTCTAGTACAATGTAAAATAGGACCAGTGAGAGAAGATATCCTTCTCTTGCTCCTAAACTTAATAGAAAATTTTCAATCTCTCCATTAAGTATGATGTTAAATCTAAAGTATTTTACAGATACTGTTTATCAGGTTAGGCAGTTTAAAATTCTGTTCCTAGGTTGCTATAAGTTTATTGTTTGCTCTATCAAGAATGGATGTTGAATTTTCGTCAAATGATTTTTCTGTATCTATTGAGAAAGTCATATGTTTTTTCTTCATTCATGTTTTAATGTGGTGAATTACACTGATTTTTGAAAGTTGAAGCAGGGTAATTTAAAATTACTGTCTATACTTCCTTACTTCCCACTCATCTCCCAACAGGTTGCTGTCTAACATTCATGCTTCTCATTTCATATAACTCTCTAGACAAAGTAATGGACATATTGTGTCATCTTTTCACATTAACATCTTTTACACACCTGTAAGTTATGACCACATTCTAGAAATGTTCTTCCCTGGTTTTCATTTTTTGTTTGTTTTATGGTCACTGCTCACCAATTTCCCTTGTCCATGCTAGAGGTGTTTGTTCCTTAAAATTTCATTTCTTGCCATATGTGTTTATGAATTTATTTATTTACTCTTTAAGTCCACATTTTCAGAAATCATATATATGCAGGTGATTCCCCAGATGCAAATCTCCAATCTAGAACCCTCGCTGGTGAGTTCTACCTCCAACACGTTTACTTGGATATCACTTAGTAATCAACAGAAATCACCAAACTAACCACATTACCCTGCCTCAGGTTTTCAAAGTTCCCTATTACTTTTAGTCTAAAAGTTATTAACCCATTAACTCTAAGCCCTGTTTACTTTTCCAGCTTTATTTCTTGTCCCTTCTTTACCTATACTCTTAGCTCACTCATACAAATTATTTTTCATTTCTCCGTCAAACCACACCATGCTAGGTCACACCTCTGAGCCTTTATGCATGTTGCTCCCTCTCGCTCTAATACTCTTTTCTCTTTAACTTCCTTCTCATCTTTAAAGCTCAGTCTATTTCACTTCCTTTGTGAGGCCTAAGACCTACACCTCTCTGCACTGCTCCAGGCCAGGATGATAACGATTTACTATTTGCGCTCTCACTGTGCCTTTTTACCACACAATGGTATGCTGTAATATTGTAATGTTACTGTCATAATTGATTTACATGTTTATTTCACACACATACACGCACACATTAACTATGCATTGTGAGGGCAGGGGCAATATATTGATCCCTCAGCACCTGAAAAGACCCTACTACATAGTTGGCACTAAGTACATATTTGTTGAATGAATAGCCTATGAGTCTAGAGTTTTGTCCTTATAAAAGCAACCCTGAACTCTGAAAACTTCAGCATTTTAGTTTAACTTCAGACCTTAAGGTAAATTTTTGAAGGAATATGGTCTGCAAACTAAGGTAGGAAGTTCTAGCTGTATGTTGAAAAAGAGAGAAAACTTGAGCAGCATAGTGGGTTGTTAAAGGCTAAGTTAGAACCAAAGAAACAGCACATAAATCTCAGTTAGATGAGGGCTCCATCAGCATGGAAAGGTTTTTCAGTATAAAGGGCACTGGAATTATGATAAGGCTCTGCCGAAGGGGCATGATATAGGAGCTGGCAAGTAGCATATATGCGTAATTTTAAAGTTGCTGTTCCTCAGCTAATGGCTTCCTATATTGTATGTCTCTATGATAAATTTCTGGAGGCTATGAGTATGAGATGACTCACATCCTAAAGATTAAGTACCATTTCTAATGAAGTGATGACTGATACATCATAAAATAGATGCTGCATGGCAGCCAAACTTCCTTCTCGCAAATGTTTGGAAGGGTCATTTCTTAAAATTTACCCCTTATGCCTAAAGAAAGTTCAACTTTTGGTTCTACTTTTTAAAAACCTATGTTTTAAAAATGAAATAAAGTTTAAATACAAAACAGCTGTGTGAAGCATTTGCTTAATTGTATTAGGCTATGGGCCAAAGTCAAAATAAGGGTCAAAGATCTCAGACTGGAAAAAGTGCAAGTTATGAATCAGCATCTTATTTACACTGACTCTATTAAACATCAAGGTCATTTTTTTCTTGCAGTGTGAATGAAGCTCTGTGTCTTGATACTAAGTACAATAGAAAACTCTTAACTGTGCTTCACTTAATCTACTCTCTCTGGATTAATTGATGCTGTGTGTTCCCTCTCTAAAATATGACACAAAGAAACTGTGACTAGAGGCCTAAGCCGTAGAACAAGTGTTGGCAAATATGGTCCATGAACAAAACACAGCCCCCTGCCTGTTTTTACAAATAAATTATTATTGGAACACAACTACAACCATTCATTTGCTTGTCTATGAGTCTTCTTGCACTAAAACAGCAGAGCTGAATTGGTTGTGTAAGAGATCTTCTCTGCCACAAAGTCAAAAGTATTTATTACCTAAGCATTAACAGAAAGTTTTTCAATCCCTGCACTAGAAGATTTCCACTTTATGAAACATAGAGGCAGTTTTGTTGTTCCTAATCCCCAATATTGGTTGTTTTCGTTATTGCAGGTATTCTAATTTAATTATATATTAAAAACTGATGATATGTGAGTGTGATAACAAAGAAGTTGTACTGATTCTAGAAAAACACAATAAAATCAAGGATCTAAACTATTGGTATTGAATTAGGTAAGAAAATCCTGTAAAAAATATAGGATTCCAGATACCTTGACAATTTTCTACTATTTCCTACTCTATACTGCAGAAACTGAAGCTAAAAAATTGAACACAGTGCATTATAGGTATAATTTACACACACACACACACACACACACACACACACAATATGGAACTCTCACCAATAGAAGCATAGTCAATGAACCAACTTATGCCTTCCAATGAAGATTTTCAGAGCCAATGTTTTATATCACAATATTGGTGGTGGGCTTCCCTGGTGGCGCAGTGGTTGGGAGTCCGCCTGCCGATGCAGGGGACATGGGTTCGTGCCCCAGTCCGGGAGGATCCCATGTGCCGCGGAGCGGCTGGGCCCGTGAGCCATGGCCGCTGGGCCTGAGCGTCCGGAACCTGTGCTCCATAGCGGGAGAGGCCACAGCAGTGAGAGGCCCATGTCAAAAAAAAAAAAAAAAAAAAATATGGGTGGTATAGGCATTAGGAAAAAAACCAAAAACCCATAGTATCCATTTACTGAGTACTAATGAGATAACAAAATTATTCACTGATTTACCTGTGTTCAAAAATAGAGATTAAACAGTTGATTAATCTCAACTGAAGAATGACTTCAAATATGGGTCAAAGTGTATAAAGTTTAATTCTACCCTAAAAGATAACACAAAAATCAGAGCAGAATCAAAACAAATTAAAAAATTATAAATCATAGGCGACACCTGTAGCAATCCAACCCGAGCTTACAAATTACAGATTTTATTTATTTATTTTTCTTTTTATTGCTGTACTCATCAGAAAATCACTAAATCTTAAGGCTTTCAAAACTTTTTATGATTTATCTTTTCCAATTTCCTATCCTTACAAAAATAAGTATGGATTGATTCTAGAGTATTCAAAGGTTTTCATGGATTTAAACGTTTTGTTAAATACTTAAAGAAAAAATAACTTAGAAAAAGCACTTCTAGATAGTACTTCTTTCCTTTCTAGTTATGAAGAACTTGAATAAAATAATTTATTTACCACCATGTAAAAAAACTTTGATCCAGCTGAATCAAGAAAAGGGAACCCTCTTGCACTGTTGGGAATGTGAATTGGTTCAGCCACTATGGAGAACAGTATGAAGGTTCCTTAAAAAACTACAAATAGAACTACCATATGACCCAGCAATCCCACTACTGGGCATATACCCTGAGAAAACCATAATTGAAAAAGAGTCATGTACCAAAATGTTCATTGCAGCTCTATTTACAATAGCCCGGAGATGGAAACAACCTAAGTGTCCATCATTGGATGAATGGATAAAGAAGATGTGGCACATATATGTAATGGAATATTACTCAGCCATAAAAAGAAACGAAACTGAGCTATTTGTAATGAGGTGGATGGACCTAGAGTCTGTCATACAGAGTGAAGTAAGTCAGAAAGAGAAAGACAAATACCGTACGCTAACACATATATATGAAATATAGGAAAAAAAAATGTCATGAAGAACCTAGGGGTAAGACAGGAATAAAGACACAGACCTACTAGAGAATGGACTTGAGGATACGGGGAGGGGGAAAGGTAAGCTGTGACAAAGTGAGAGAGTGGCATGGACATGTATACACTACCAAACGTAAAACAGTGGGAAGCAGCTAGTGGGAAGCAGCCGCATAGCACAGGGAGATCAGCTCGGTGCTTTGTGACCACCTAGAGGGGTGGGATAGGGAGGGTGGGAAGGAGGGTGATGCAAGAGGGAAGAGATATGGGAACATATGTATATGTATAACTGATTCACTTTGTTATAAAGCAGAAACTAACACACCATTGTAAAGCAATTATACTCCAATAAAGATGTAAATAATAATAATAATGTAATCAATATAGAAGTATTATTACTTTCTCTTAAGTGAAAGAAGAAACTATAATAGGTTGAATAAAGGACATCCTAAGATATCAAGGTCATGATCATGGAAGTGGAGATGTTACTTTATTTGAAAAAAGGGTGTTTGCAGACACAATCAGGATAGACATCTTGAGATGGATAGATTATCCTGGATTATTCAAGTGGACTATAAATGAAATCATATGTCCTCATAAGACAGAGGCAAAGGAAGATAACGCAGACAGAAGAGGAGGATGCAACGTGACCATAAAGGCAGAAATTGAAGTAATGGGGCTATAAGTCAAGGAATGCGGACAGCCACCAGAAGCTGGAAGAGGCAAAGAATGGATTCTCTCCTAGAGCTTTCAGAAGGAATGTGGTTCTGCTGATACCTTGATTTTGAACTTAAGATATTCAGAATGGTGAGAGAATAAATTTCTGTTGTTTTTAACCATCCAGTTTGTGGTAATTTGTTAGAGTAGCCCCAGTAAACTAATACAGAGGGTTTCTGAGTTGCATAGATGAAAGATAATATGAACAATTATAATTAAAGTAATTAAGTATCAAAATAAATTTTAAATCACTTTGCTATGTCATATAAACATCTGCAATATCAAAATATTAAGCCTTTAAAATAAGGTGTAATTTATTGTATAATAAGTAGAAGAACTGAAGTTTGGATGGAGGAAGCTAAATAACCTGTAGGTCTGAGATGAACCTCTGGGCTGAGAGGTCTACCTTAACTTTAAAGGGTATATTCTTGAAGAGCTCTGGGTATGTTTAATATTATCAATTAAATCATATTGCAATTGTCCTGTGATTAATTCTGGGGTAAAATGTCAAACATGTTGGCTCGTGAATTTTCCCTAAGTATACTCAGGGAAAAGTATAAAATTTGTTAAGCATAGATATTTGCATCGTTTTGATCTAAGTTTATGAGAATGTTAGTCTTATCAAACTGGTACAAATTTAATTAGCAGTTCAGCAAACATCCATAAGTTATGAAATGAATGGCGCTGAATTTGTTTTCTATGAAATATCTTGAATAACTCTTTCTCCCATAGTCCCGATGATTCTAAGATGTACAAAAGTGCATAGACTAAAGAGTTGAAAAACATCGGAAATGCTAGCGCTGATACTGCATGGATTGGTCCTTATAGAGAGAAGAGGATGGATAGCAAGAAAAATGGTACCTCTGATGTGGTAACTTTGCGCACCTTGTATTTTAATCTTTTCACAGATAGAGGCATTTAATTTTTTCAAGTGATTAAGATTCTGTTACTAAGTTAACTTTCATGTAATATTTTATTAATTATTTTTATTAATTTTTTATGTGGATAATGTTTTAGTTCGCTATGGCTGCAATAATAAATAGCACAGGCTGGATGGAAAATTATTTTCTCACAATTCTGGAGGCTTGATGTCAGCAGGACTGGTTTTTTCTGAGGCTTTCCTCCTTTGCAAGTAGATGACTGTCATCTCCCTATGTCCTTGCATGGTCTTCCCTCCTTCTGTGTCTCCATCCTAATCTCATTTTCTGTAAGGACACCAGCCATATAGGATTAGGGCTGACCTTAATGACTTTAATTAACCAAATTAAAGTCCATTTGTCCATTTTGTCTGATGTGTAGTTTCAGGCCAGTATTTCCTTATTGATTTTCTGTATGAATAATCTGTCCATTGATGGAAGTGAGGCATTAAATTCCCCTACTGTTACTGTGTTCTTGACATGGCTGGCTGAGAGGCCCAAGGTGTCCTGGAGCTAATGTTGACACATTGGTGGGTGTGGCCAGAGCCTAGGGGCTTCCTAGGCTTGTGATGGCCCACTGGTGGGTAATGCCTGTCCCACAGCTAGTGCAGGCCCACTGGTGGGAAGAGCTGGCATTTAAGGAATATTTCAAATTTTATTCATTGCAATATATAAACTAATATTTCATCAAAATGATAGCAGAGAATTCAGATCAAATTATACTCTGAATTCACTGTCTACTTTATAATCAATGGGAGTTCCAATTGTGCTTCTCCTAAACTGGATGGTATGGCTAATGATATCATTCAAGATCTGTTGACTTTCTCAGGTGTAAATCAAAGTTTTTAAAAAGAGTAAGTTTTGATAACATTTCTCAAATTGTATAGTATTGATACAATATATCATTAAGTACTATATAAAAAAGGGTTCTGTTACCAAATAATTTTGGAAATTCTGGATTAAACAAGGCTAATATGTTTCTCTCTTGGAACATTTCTTTGAGACTCTGGTTTTCTAAAGTGAATTAATATCAGGGAATACAGTATGGAACATTTACGAAAACTTTTTGATCATAGAAAACTTTGTTGAAAGAGTATCTCAGAACACACATTGGGATAAGGATGAAGAGTCTTTCTATTATTAATACTATATATTGTCTCTCCTTCTGTTAAAGGGAATCTGGTTGGGAGTTTGGGATTTACATATACACATTACTATATTTAAAATAGATAACTAACAAGGACCTACTGTATAGCACAGGGAACTCTACTCAGTATTCTGTAATAACCTAAATGGGAAGAGAATTTGAAAAAGAATAGATGCACGTATATATATAACTGAATCATTTTGCTGTACACCTGAAACTAACACAACACTGTTAATCAACTATACTCCAATATAAAATTAAAATTAAAAAAAAGCTTTATGGGTATTCATTTTTTTATTTATTTCACTACTTACATGATATCTTTCATTATTAGTATCTATATTCATGCATCATCATGGTCCAACTGACTTAGGGCCTCATTGTTGGATTTCAGGTTTTCGTCTATTTAGAAGTTGTGAAACCATGATAAATGAAAT
>NW_006797166.1:200355-207818 GCF_000442215.2 Lipotes vexillifer | reverse complement strand
GGAAAGAGTTGAGAGTCTAGGGCCGAACATGGGAGAAGTTTGCCTTGAGTAGGATAGGCAGAGGCTATGGATACCGACAACTAACTATGCAGAGGAGGATTCCAAGGAGCCACCAAGAGTCAGAGTAGGGCTGCTTTACCAAATTCACATCAACACTAAGGGATTTATATAACTATTACTTGGGTATTAGCGCTATTTTCACATGAGGAAACTGGGTTTTACAAAGATTTTATAACTGACCCAAAAGCCAATCAGCAACTAAAACACACAAGCAGAATTTGAATACAAGGTTTTTGTTTTATTTTATTTTTACTTCGACTTCTCCACTTGTTTTAGTCTACTACTAACCTAAGATTTCACATGTCCTTATAAAACCATGGAGTTGTAGAGGTTCTTATGGCTTTCTCAGTACCCTTCCCTGATCTTTAGAAAATTTTGAAGTAATATTTGTTTTTACCTATAGCATGAATGTTAGTGTTTGTCAAGGGGTTTGCCCAAGGTCGTGTAGCTAGTTAGTGGCTAGGTTAACACAGAAGTTTTGTTCTGTTTTTTAACCAAAAGCACATTTCCACACAGTCTACACAGTTTCACACTTTTACACAAAGAAATATTATCTATGTATAAAGTGTTATATTTGCTATGGAGCATTGCAGTTCAAATATACGGTTTATTATTTATGAATTTGTGTGAGTCTAAAGTTATAAAAGGTCTTAGGCCAAGCAGAGTTTTCCCCAATGATTTATCATTGACAAATTATAGAAAATATTACAAAATTTAAAGATACAAGGTAGAAAAACATTTGATAGATGAATGAGCTTTATGGCTGTAAAATATGGATTTTGTCTTCAAGGAAAGATGCATAAGCAGTTTAGAGATCAAAATATAGACTCAAGTCCTTGTTTTCTAGCATGATTCTGACATATTCCTATTTGTGAATAAAGTAAATAGATAACTTCTATAATTGGCAGCTCCACTTATGACTCAGTATTATTGCTTGAGTGGGACAAATTCTACTGCTAGAGGAAAAATCCTTTAGTATTCACTGATCAATCTTAGACTTTATCTATTTCATAATTCTTACTGTGCTTAGATTTCAGCTTTAATGATTAAGAAAGCAATTAATGTTTATTATAACATTATGATTTCCAGTAATTTATAAGATTAGAGTAGACCACATAAAGACTGTTAGTAGAAGTATTTGTAAAAACACACTAGAATATCTCATTGGAGATCTAGTTAAGGCAACCCATGAAGTAATTAATATAAACTCACACTTACAGAAAAAAAAAGAGATAAGAAAACCTTCTTCAGTTTGACGCCTCAAGGCTGAAGCAGTTTCAGTCCTTTTCATCAAAATAGCCTCTTTTGCTTACTAAAGACCACATTAAAAAACATGAGGTTTCACATTTATTCTCTTCTGTCTTCTAAAGTCTTTATCGTTATGCACTCTGACTTCAATCTCCAGAATCCACAGGATCATTATAGTAAGAATGAGATAACTGGAATGTCATTTTAGACAAATGTTGCAATTTGCAAGCTCAGTCTAAATAGTTTTTGTGATAGGTAGTTACTTGAAATTCAGATTTAAATTGCTATTCATCCAGATATTAAAATGAAACAATTTAAATCCATAAAATTATAGTTAAACAATATCATTTCAATACTGTCCATCATAAATCATTGTATACTTAAAAGGACTCTAGTAAACAATCAATTTAACAAACATTTCATATTTTGCACAGTTCTAATCATATTGGTGTACCAATCCATGTACAACTATATTCAATAAAAGAAACCTGAAAACAAAAGGTATTTTATGAAATAACCTTCTAAATCAACCTAATGGTAATATCATGAGTAGCGGACTGAAAATCACCACCCCTTAACCCCACACCCCCAATCACAAAGTAGCACTATATGGTGTAGAGCAAGGAGCACTGGGATAGAAATCAGGAAGTTGAGATTTAGGTCTCGAATAAACTTCAATTACTGATGTGAGAAAAGAAAAATCACTTCAGCTTCCCAAATATCAGTGCTCCCATTTGTCAGATGAGGAAGACAAACTACATTTCTCTGATGTCTAATTCCAAAGTCAATTATTTTTAGTGTTGTAAATACAAAATTATTTAGTTAGAAAATATGAATAGTACTTAACTTTATTTCAGGCACTGTTCTAAGCACTTTACAAATATTTCCTGGGCACATTTGTTGTGACACTGCTTTTCTTCAAACAGGTTTCTTTACCGAGACGTAAGAGATATGGTTCACGATCATCTAATTTACTCATCCAAACTGTACAATTCCATGGCTTTTAGTATATTCATAGAAATGTGCACCAACTAACACAATCCATTTTAGAACATTTTTCACAGTCCCCAAAAGAAACCCTATACACTTTGACTATCATCCCCACTGTTACTAATTTTATTGATCTTTTCAAAGAACGTTTTGTTTTCCTTGATTTTCTTTACTGTTTTCCTGTTTTCAATTTATTTTATTTTATTTTATTTTTTCTATAACATGATTTCTTTTACTTTATGTTAAATATTTGTTTATTTATTTATTTATTTGGTGGCACCTGGTCTCAGTTGTGGCAGGCAGCCTCCTTAGTTGTGGTATGTGAACTCATAGTTGCGGCATGCATGTGGGATCTAGTTCCCTGACCAGGGATCGAACCCAGGCTCCCTGCATTGGGAGTGCGGAGTCTTATCCACTGTGCCACCAGGGAAGTCCCTCAACTTATTGATATTGCTCTAACTTCAAAAATTTTTTTTCTTCTGCTTGCTTCAGGATTTATTTGATCTTCTTTCTCTAGTTTCCTAAGATGTAAGCTAAGTTATTAATTTTAGATTATACTAATTTTTAACATACTTAATGCTGTGCATTTCCATCTAAGCACTGTTTTTGCTTAACAAATGTCAAAGCTGTATTTTCATTTTCATTTAGTTCAATATATTTTTATCTTTCCCTTGAGACTTAGTCTTTGATCCATGTGCTAGATGTTGTTTATTCCACAATTTTAGAATTTGGCAGCTATCTTTCTGTTATTGATTTCTAGTTTAATTTCATTGTACAGTAAGAATGTTTCATGATTTCCATTATTTCATTGGTTAAGGTGTGTTTTATTTATTTATTGAAGTACAGTTGATTTACAATGTTGTGTTAGTTTCAAGTGACAGCAAAGTGATTCATTTATGTATATATAATAGATATGATATATAATATATATATTCGTTTTCAGATTCTTTTCCCAAATAGCTTATTACAAAATATTGAGTATAGGTCCCTGTGTTATACTGTAGGTCCTTTTTATTTATCTATTTTATAACTAGTAGAGTGTATATGTAAATGTTATTCCCCAATTCCTAATTTATCCCTCCCCCCACCTTTCCCCTTTGGTAACCATAAGTTTGTTTTCTATGTCTGTGAGTCTGTTTCCATTTTGTAAATAAGTTCATTTTTTATCATTTTTTAGATTCAACATAAAAGTGATATCATATGATATGTCTTTATCTGTCTGAATTACTTAGTATGATAATCTCTAGGTCCATCCATGTTGCTGCAAATGGCATTATTTTGTTCTCTTTTTATGGCTGAGTAATATTCCAGTGTGTGTGTGTGTGTGTGTGTATGTGTGTGTGTGTGTGTGTGTGTGTGTGTGTGTGTGTACACCATATCTTCAGCCATTCATCTGTCAATGGACATTTAGGTTGCTTCCATGTCTTGGCTATTGTAAATAGTGCTGCAATGAACATTGGGGTGCATGTATTTTTTCAAATTAAGAGTTTTCAGTGGATATATGCCCAGGAGTTGGATTGTAGGATCATATGGTAGCTCTATTTTTAGCTTTTTAAGGAACCTCCATACTGTTCTCTATAGTGGTTGCACCAATTTACATTCCTGCCAACAGTGTAGGAGGGTTCATTTTTCTCCACACCCTCTCCAGCATTTATTGTAGATTTTTTTTGATGATGGCCATTCTGACTGGTGTGAGGTGATACCTTGTTTTAGTTTTGATTTGCATTTCTCTAATAATTAGCGATGTTGAACATCTTTTCATGTACCTTTTGGCCATCTGTATGTTGTCTTTGGAGAAATGTCTGTTTAGAACTTCTGCCCATTTTTTGATTGGATTGTTTGTTTTTATCATATTGAGTTGTATGAGCTGTTTGTACATTTTGGGGATTAATCCCTTGTCAGTTGCATCATTATCAAATATTTTCTCCCATTATGTGGGTTGTCCTTTTGTCTTGTTTATGGTTTCCTTCCCTGTGAAAAATCTTTGAAACTTAATTAGGTCCCATTTGTTTATTTTTGTTTTTGTTTTTATTTCCATTACTCTAAGAGGCAGATCCAAAAAGATATTGCTTTTCTATATGCTAACAGCAGAAGATCAGAAACGGAAATTAAGGAAAAAATCCAATTTACCATAGCATCAAATAGAATAACATACCTAGGAATAAACCTACCTAATGAGACAAAAGACTTGTACTCTGAAAACTATTAAGATGCTGATGAGAGAAATCAAAGATGACACAAACAGATGGAAAGATATACCATGTTCTTGGATTGAAAGAATCAATACTGTCAAAATGACTATATTACCCAAGGCAATCTACAGATTCAATGCAATCCCTGTCAAACTACCAATGGCCCTTTTCACAGAACTGGAACAAAAAATTTCACAATTTGTATGGAAACACAAAAGACCCTGAATAGCCAAAGCAATCTTGAGAAAGAAACATGGAGCTGGAGGAATCAGGCTCCCTGACTTCAGACTATACTACAAAGCATCGACAATCAAAACAGTATGGTACTGCCACAAAAACAGAAATATAGATCAATGGAACAGGATAGAAAGCCCAGAAATAAACCCATGCACCTATGGTCAATTAATCCCAAACAAAGGAGGCAAGAATATACAATGGAGAAAAGACAGTCCCTTCAATCTGTGGTGCTACTGGACAGCTACATGTAAAAGAATGAAATTAGAACTTTCTCTAACACCATACACAAAAATTAACTCAAAATGGATTAAAGACCTAAATGTAAGACCAGATACTATAAAAACTATTAGAGGAAAACACAGGCAGGACACTCTTTGACATAAATTGCAGCAGTATCTTTTTGGTTAAGGTGTGTTTTATGACCCAGGATGTTGTGTGTCTATACTGGTGAATGTTCCATGCAAGTGTGAGAAGAATGTATATTCTGCTCTTGTTGGATGGAATATTCTACAGATGACAATTAAAATTCATTGACAGTGTTTTTCAAGTCCTCTACATATTTACTCTACATATTTACTGTCTGTTTGATCTATTATTACTAACAGAGGATACTGAAGTCTCCAATTATAGTAGTTGGAATTATCTATTTCTCCTTTCAGTAATATGAGTTTTTCTCTAATGTATTTTGACATTCTGTTATTACGTGAATATACATTTGGAATCTAATGACACTGACTCCTTTACTATTATGTAATGCCTCTCTTTAATGCTAATAATCTTTTGTGTTCTGAAGTCTGTTTTGTCTGAAGTTAATATAGCCACTCCAGCTTTCCTTCACTTGGTGATAGCAATGGTGTACCCTTACTTTTATTTATTTAAATTTATTTATTTATTTATTTGGCTTCACTGGGTCTTAGTTGCGACATGTGGGATCTTCGTTGCCGCATGCAAGATTGTCATTGCAGCATGCAGGATCTAGTTCCCTGACCAGGGATCGAACCCTGGGCCCCTGCATTGGGAGTGCAGAGTCTTAACCACTGGACCACCAGGGAAGTCCCAGTGTACCCTTACTTTTAAACTATGTATTTAAAGGGTTTTTTTTTTTTTTTTTTTTCTTGCGTTATGCGGGCCTCTCACTGTTTGTGGCCTCTCCCATTTGCGGGGCACAGGCTCCGGACGCGCAGGCTCAGTGGCCATGGCTCACGGGCCCAGCCGCTCCGCGGCATGTGGGGGCATGTGAGATCCTCCCGGACCGGGGCACGAACCCGCGTCTCCTGCATCGGCAGGCGGACTCTCAAGCACTGCGCCACCAGGGAAGCCCGGGTTTTTTTTTTTTGTACACAACATATGGTTGTGCCTTGTTCCCTATCTACTCTGATAACCTCTATCTTTTAATTGCTGTATGTTTATCATTCATATTTAAAGATATCTTTGATATTGTTGGATTGATATCTACCATATTTTAACTATTTCCTATCCACTGAATTTTTGTGTATCTTTTTTCCCCCTTATCTTGGCCTAATTGAATATATATATATATTTCATTTTTACCTCCTTTCTTCGTGTATCAATTATACTTTAAAATAATCTACTGGTTGGAATCATCATAGATGGACTAACACAAGCCCTCCTTCAAATAACACATACTGCTTTCTGTACAGTGCTGGCCTATTCTAGCAGAATATTCCCAATTCCTCCTTCACATCCTTTAGGACATGGCTGTCAATCATTTAACTTATCCATATGTTATAATCACCTGATACATTATTATTACTTTTATTGCTTTAAACAAAAATATGTATTTTAGATAAATTAAAGATAAGAAAAATATTTTATTTCACCTTCATTTATTCCTTTTTGTTACACTTCTTTTCTTTGTGTAAATCCAAGTCTGTTACCTATATCATTTCCATTCCACTGGACAAACTTTTAACGTTTATTAAAGGGAGGTCTGCTGCTGAAGAATTCCCTCAGTTTTTGTCTCAGAAAGTCACTACTTCACTTTCAAATTTTAAAAACAATTTCCCTGCTCTTTAACACGTGTATTTCATCCCATTCTCCTTTTGTTTGCGTTGTTGCTGACAAGATGGCCACTTAATTTCTTATTCTTTTCCCTCTGTAGTTAAGCTTTCCCTCTCCCCAGACTTCTTTCAAGATTTTCTTTCCTCTGGTATTACAATCACACCTATATTAGTTTTTGAAAATATCCTACAGTTCTTGAATGTTCTGTTCTGCTGTTGGTTGTTTTTTTCCCCCTGCATTCTCTTTTTCTCTTTGCATGTATGTTTGGGAACTTTTTATTGACCTAGTTTGCAGTTCACTGATTCTTTCCTTGGCCCTGCCAAGTCTACTGATGAGCCAGTGGAAAGTATCTTTCATTTTTCTTGTTAGGTTATTTTTTTTAATTTCTACCATTACCTGTTCATACTTTCTTAGAGTTTCCATCTCTCTGTTTTTATTACCTGTCTGATCTTGCATGCTGTAAATTTCAAAAGTATTTCTCTAGTCAGTTTACTTTTCCCCTTACTGCCCTCTCTTCCCTTCCCATGCTACAGGGCTCCTAATCTATTTCCTTGGTGCCCTGTTCTCCCACCGACTATTTTTTTTCCTTCCTTAAGTGACAGAGAGGCTAAAGTGAAAGGAATAGTGGGATAATGTTCTACAAAAGTTTTTTACCCTGGAGAGCAGGCCTTTGTGAAGAAGGATTCAGGTATGCGTTATAATAATCACTCTTTC
>NW_006797166.1:193334-200315 GCF_000442215.2 Lipotes vexillifer | reverse complement strand
CTTTCCCTCCTTCTTGCTAGAGCCACAAGGTGAACTTTCTTGAATCTTCACCATGAGAACCTGCTGTGATTCTTGAAGGTAAAATCATGATACCTTGGCCCACAGTCTGAGACCCCCAGGAGTCTCTCACTCTCATGCTAGTACACAGTGGCTTCCAGCAATTTATCAAAATCACCATTTAAGGGCTCCAACCAATTTACGGCTCCAGTGTCTCCTGCTCCCAGGTAAGCAGATCTCAGCTACATCTCTCTGGGTGCCCCTGTCTCTCCAGATTTGGGGATGGCCATTTGCCCTGCAACCTCATTTCTTTGATAGGTACATGAAAATTCATTGTCCAACTCTTTCCTGTGCAAGGAGTGATGACTTCTAAGAACTTTACATGTTAGAGCTGAAATCAGAAGTACCACTAACGACCATTAAATGTTAAGGTAATAGGTGTCCTTGATTCTCAGAAAGTTAGGGATAGAGACAGAGAAAGAGAGAGACAGAGAGAGAGGGGAAGAGATATTCTTTAAAGACTAATTCAAAGACTAAGACATTCTGGGCTTAATTATGATTTTTTATAGATATTGCTAAGTAAGAGGTAATTAGCTCATAAAGAGTTAATTTATATAATGAATAGGAGTATAGCAACAGAGATCTATAAAGTGTAAGTCAAAGATGACTTGGGCAGACCAGATATTATCATACAAAGAACCAGTTTTCCATATTCTATGTTGTTGATTTGATGGACACACCATACGGTGATCCTCAATAATTCCTGCTCCCTGGTGTCCCCCTTCCCAATTTAGTGTAATCTACACAGTGGAATCTGTGACTTGATTCTAACCTATTATATGACACAGGTGATGGAATATCACTCCCATGATTTTATTTATTCATTTATTTGGCTGTGTTGGGTCTTCATTGCTCTGCACGGGCTTTCCCTAGTTGTGGTTAGCAGGGACTACTCTTTGTAGCGGTGCGTGGGCTTCTCATTCCAGTGGCTTCTCTTGTTGTGGAGCACAGGCTCTAGGCACGCAGGCTTTCGTAGTTGCAGAATGCAGGCTCAGTAGTTGTGGCACGTATGCCCTAGAGCATGTGGGCTTCAGTAGTTGCAGCCATGGGCTCAGTAGTTGTGGCTCGCAGGCTCTAGAGCTCAGGCTCAGTAGTTGAGGTGCACAGGCTTAGTTGCTCCGCGGCATGTGGGACCTTCCTGGACCAGGGATCGAACCTGTGTCCCCTGCACTGGCAGGCGGATTCTTAACCACTGTGCCACCAGGGAAATCCCCACTCCCATGATTTTATTAGATTATATAAGAATCTGTCTGAGCAGACTGGTGAGAGACTCTCTTGCTCAAATTGAAGAAGCAAGGTGTTATGTTCTGAACTACCTATGTAGGGGGACATGTGGCAGGGAACTACGGGCACAGTGCAGAACTTAAGGGCAGCCCTAAGGCAACAGGCTGCAAAAAGCCAGGGCCCTCCATCCTACAGTGCCAACAAAGTGAGTTCTGCCAGTAATCTGATTAAGCTTGGAAGAGAATTCTTCCCCATTCAAACCTCCAGCTGAGAACACATCCTGGCCATCAACTTGACTGCAGTCTTTTGAGACACTGTGTAGAAGTCCCAGCTAAGCCATGCCCAGACTCCTGACCCATGGAAGCTGTGAGATAGTGTGCATCTTTGTAGACCATTAGGTTTGTGATAATCTGTTATATGGCAATACAAACCTAATACAGTTGATACCAATATTTTTGGAATGATTTCTCTGAAAAAATAAAAAAGTAAAGTTTAAGGGGAAAAAGGAAGAAGAAAATAATTGACCCAATTAGATCTTTATGTTGAGAGGTTATTGTTTATATGCAATGAAGACCAGAAAATTACTGTAATATTGTATATATTAAAATTATAAACAATTAATAAACAGAAACCTCAGTTAAGTAGAATCAGGAGATTAGAAGGGGGAGCTCTCAAGCCTGTGAGGCTAGCAGAGCCCAAAATGAAGAAGAAAGACTCCTCTTCTTTCCTGGCAAGGACTCAGCAAAAAATCACGGACCCTTTGTTTACTATAGCTGTCCCAACTTTCTCCTCTCCTTGCTGTGTGTAAACTTGCTCATAGCTCACCATGGTTGCAGACCCTGAATTGCAATTCTCTGCTGATCCCAAATAAACCCATCACTGCTGGAGATATATCAGGCAGTCTATTCATTTTGGACTGGAGCATTTAATTGTTGTTTCAATATTTCCTGCCTCTCTGTTATAAGATGGTAAACTTAGAGACAGTAGTTGCTCCATGAGCCTGGATCCTTGAAAAAATGTGATGAGAAAGCCCCTGCTATCAGCCCATAATGGACATACAGCATGAAAGAGAAATAAACTTTTGTTGTTTTAAGTCACTGAAATTTTGGGTTTTATTTTGTGCAGCAATATAACCTACCTGTTTTGACATATAAATGGTTCACACACCTACTTCACAATTTACTAGCTCCATGAACTTCAGCTAGCTACTCAACTTCTCTTATTCTGTTTCTTTAACTATGCAATAGGGGAAACAACAGCACCTAGTTCTTAGGGTTATTCAGACCCTATGAGATAAGAAAAAAAAATTGAATGGAATGGTGCAGTTGTTGGTACAATGTGGTTGTGTTGCTGTTGTCACTGTCATAATCCTTTGATACCCACTTATTGTGTGACTTAGACTTGCTTCTGACATCTGGTGTCTGGCCAAAACAAGAAGGGAAAGGATTCACAGAACACAGGGTTCGGATCAATAGGTCTGAAGTTACCTACAGAGTAGTTCCTAAAAGTACTTTAGCGTATTGTTCCTTTGTGCTCTAAATGCCTGCTTTTGATTGGATTTGATAAGCAGTTTTGAACTGAATGTTGAATTACAAAGAAAGGAATGTGTGTGTATGTATTATTTATTTTCATATTTTCTACTTAGTTTGGAAAATAATATACATCTATATCTACATACCTATATTTATATATACAAATACTTATCTCTATATATTTACTATTGTGGAAAATAAGGACTATATTGTGACAAGGAAGGCAAGCTAAATAGTCAAGAGGGAAAAGAGTTCAAGTACTGTGGCCACTTTGAGGCAAAGACTTCCGTGCTGGGTGGCTCTGCATGCTTATATCTTTTAAATTGTTTTATTTTCCTGATGTTACACATAGCACTGGGCACATGAGATTTGACATTTTATATAATCTCATGTCAGAATTCTCAGCTGTGTTTACTTGCTAGGAAAGCAAAAATATTTTCAGGCAATTTCTTAGCTCCTTATAATGGAGACAAAAGACAGAAGTGACCATGCAAAATAAAAGGAATTGTTAAATCACATAACTTTGTGAGAAACACACATATTAAATTTTTTGAAACTCCATCTTAATTTTGAAAAACAATAGAACCCCTCTAATATATCATCAGATATGTTACAAAATGTTTTTTTTACAAAAAATTATCAGAAATGATCTGAAACATGTATCTGTATTCAGCTTTTCATTATTTTTGTATCCATTGTTTTATTTTATATGGAACACAATCAGGAGAGATAGGCAAGGCAGTCATTCTTCCCATTTTACAGATGAAATTGATATTTAGAGAAATTAAGTGACTAGCCCAAGGGCCCAGAAAAAGATACCCCTAAGCCCCTTGTTCCCCTCTCTGAGCTTGTGTGTATGGGTGGGGGAGGCCCTTGGGGGATGGTAAATCAGGGAACAACCAGCCACTAAAGGCATGGAATTACCTTGGATTCCTTACCCAGTCCTCTACCACCATCCATATCCTGTCACTTTCCAAATTCTGATGTCTTACTTCCCAAATATGTTACCACTTTATCATTTTTATCTCGCATCTGAGTTCCTGCTACACAGAGAGGTAGTAAAGTGCAAACTCAAGTTTAAGGTCTGATTCTCAATTGACTTTGATTTTGAGGCAGGTTCCAGAATTGTTTAGTGCATATGCCTTGTTGTCAAAAAGACTTGGCTGCAGTTACTAACTAGATGTAAAAATTGAGATAGGGCTTCCCTGGTGGTGCAGTGGTTAAGAATCCGCCTGCCATTGCAGAGGAGATGGGTTTGAGCCCTGGTCTGGCAAGATCCCACATGCCGCGGAGCAACTATGCCCGTGCACCACAACTACTGAGCCTGCATGCCTAGAGCCCGTTCTCCACAACAAGAGAAGCCACCGCAATGAGAAGCCCGTGCACCGCAACGAACTCCCGCAACTAGAGAAAGCCCATGCACAGCAACGAAGACCCAATGCAGCCAAAATAGATACACAAAATAAATAAATAAATAAATAAAAATTGAGATGAACTAGTTAGTTATCTAAGTCTTATTTTCTGCTATCTTAAAATGAGGGTAACAGTACATTCAGTAGGGTTGTTTCAAGAATTAAGTGAGATTCTAAGAGGTAGAGTGATTTGTATGGTGCAGATACATAGTAAATGCTTAGCACATGTTATTTAGTTTTATTATTTTGTTATTGATTATGATCACCTCTTTTCTGATCCCCCCTTGCCTCCAGGTTTACTCTTTAGTATTTATCATCAATTCTTGACTTTTGAGGAAATGCATGAAGACCAACCAAATGAGAAAAGCAAAGGCTATTTATTCAGAGCTTACAATAGCAAGGAAGTCAGTCACCATCGCATGCATTTTGGTAGAGACTCAGAGGCAGTCAGCAGACTGGGAAAACTTTAGAGCGGAGAGAAGGGGAAGCTTCAGATATGTCCTGATTGTAGGCTGTTGAACTGGGGAAGCTGTAGAAAGGCTGACTAGAAGTGGGGCTTCCTGTGGTTAGGGGAGCATGTTTGGCTTTGGTTGGTCCTCAATTGGAAATGGGGACACAGATTAGGAAAGCTGTCAGTTATTAATCAAGTCCTGACTACTTTGGGCCAATTTTTCAACAGTTATTGTGTTGCTTCCTGGTTTATTACTAGACATAGCAGTCTGACTTCCTATAAGTCTGACCTATAGCAGACGTATAGTTTTCCTGGTCCGTTTATCGTACATAAGGGGTCAGTGTTCTGGGCAGGATGCTGCAGGTTGTGAGTCAGAATTCTGTTTTTGCATATGGTCTGGCCATTGTCCTTTTGTATGTTTTGTCTCTCATCTTTCCCTCATAGTGATACATCTAAGACACAAATTGTAGACGGTGACTTCTCTGCTTAAAATCTTTCAATGGCTCCTCGTGTCTCTAGGATAGATTCAAAGGCCCTGAGCAGGGCACTCAAGGTCCCTCAAGGTCTTACTCCTTCCTATATTTTCAGCTTCATCTAAGACCACTTTACAAGGCAATTGAGCTTTTTCTGAAAGCAAGAACAAAAACATTTTCTTCTCCTCTGCACACAATATGCTGCTTGTCAGCTCTGCTCACTGTTGTCTCTACAAGGAACACCCTCCATCTCATGACTTCTCTCTTTTTCTCCCTCCTTTCAGCCTCAGCTCAGCCATCTCCTCTTAAAACCTTCACCTAAAGTCAACAGGCTCCTGAGCTACCATATGATAGAGGGATCCCACTCCTGGGCATATATTCAGAGAAAACTCTAATTTGAAAATACACATGCACCCCTATGTTCATAGCAGCACTATTCACAATAGCCAAGATGTGGAAGCAACCTAAATGTCCTTCGACAGATGAATGGATAAAGAAGATGTGGTATATATATATATATATATATATATATATATATATACAATGGAATATTACTCAGCCATAAAAAAGAATGAAATAATGCCATTTGTAGTAATATGAATGGATCTAGAGATTATCATACTAAGTGAAGTAAACCAGACAAGAGAAAGACAAATATCATATGATATCGCTTATATATGGAATCTAAAATAGGACAGAAATGAACTTATTTACAAAACAGAAATAGATTCACAGACATAGAAAACAAACCTATGGTTACCAAAGGGGAAAGGAAGAGGAGGGATAAATTAGGAGTTTGGGATCAACATATCCACACTACTATATGAATAACAGATAAACAACAAGGTCCTGCTGTATAACACAGGGAACTATATTCAATACCTTGTAATAACCTATAAGGGAAAATAATCTGAAAAAGAATAGATGTATATGCATAACTGAATCACTTTTGCTTTACACCTGAAACTAACACAACATTGTAAATCAACTCTACTTCAATTTTAAAAAAAGTCAACAGACTCCTCCTCTGTGATCCTAGAACATGATGTGCAAACTTCTGCCCAGCACTTACTGTATCCTAATGCAATTCTATCCTCATGTTTGTTTCCGTCCCTTTCCAGACAGTGAGCTTCCCAAAGGCAAAGACTCTCTTATTTATCCTCTTCCCTAGACCCTCACCCAGTTCCTGGCATGTGTTTAAGATACTGCACTGTATAAGAGTGAAGGATGAGGACCAATATTTTCATTTTCTGACTTGTGTTTGAGAGTTTTTTTTCCCCCAGTATCTCATGTCTTATGAAAATGTGACATTAAAAATGAACGCTGGAAAATAAATTCAAGTGGTAGAGTGGAACCAAATATGATTAAGACATTTTCAGCTTGTCCTTTGTGACATTTCAGAAAATGTCTCTATTCTGAGGTTAAGTATTACTTGAGCAGTCTGCACGCTGCAGTTGGAAGGCAAAAACTGCTCTTTTCCTGACCGTCAAAACCAGATATAGGTGTTTTTTCTGCAACATTTGTGCCCTGGAATGTAAGTACTTGCTGTTTTTCTGATTAAGACTTCAATACTGAGAACCTTGACACACTGATCAAAGAGCCCACCTTAAGGCAAAGAGAGAAAGCAAATCTTCTCAAAGAGAAAAGCAATAAAAAGGACCCCTAGTCCGCCTGCCGACGCAGGGGGCGCGGGTTCGTGCCCCGGTCCGGGAGGGTCCCACATGCCGCGGAGCGGCTGGGCCCGTGGGCCATGGCCGCTGAGCCTGCGCGTCCGGAGCCTGTGCTCCGCAGCGGGAGAGGCCACGGCAGTGAGAGGCCCGCGTACTGCAAAA
>NW_006797166.1:183523-193174 GCF_000442215.2 Lipotes vexillifer | reverse complement strand
AAAAAAAAAAAAGGACCCCTAGATTAGATGGCGTACTTTTGAAGTGGTTCCTATCTGTGGAGGCCAATGCCTGCCCAGGTGTGAGGCCTCTTCTGGTTGACTGGGAGCAGATTCACCTGGAGCTTTGTCTCATAACCACCTGCCGCTTTCCTTTCTCCCTGACTCTAGGTCGTTGCTCTCTCCCAAGTGGGAGCTACAATTATCCTTGAAACCAGTATTTCCATGTGTTTTCTTGCCACTCCAATCCAACCACCCACAGTTCCTAATGCACACTTCTGATCATGTCCTTTACCTGCTCAAAATTTCACAGTTCCTCATGGTCCAAGCTGTAGGTTTGTGCCCAAGGTCATCTGTCCTGTGTCTGTAAGTTACCTTTTCATGTCTAGTTCACCATATAGCCTTTGAATTACACTCCAGATAAATTAATCTATGTACTTTTTTCAGAACACATTTTGCACTGTCTCATTCTCATGAAATTCCTCAACTAGAAATTTTCTACATGTCTATAAAGATTTTGCTGATCTCTTTACCCTAGGGTTTCCCGGTGTGAATGAAAAATATTGCCTGCCATATCAGTAAACAATGGATATTGCAGCCATCAAGCCATCACATTACAGCTGCCCTGACGGTGAGCCCTGAGGGAACTCAGGATGGAAAAGCAAACGATACTGGCCCCAGATAGCTGAGGTGCATATCAAAGGAATGATTTCAGTGAACTCAGACTCTTGCATCTTCCCACATACAGAAAAGTGCTAAATTCCTTAACTTGAGATATCCAGTTTTCTTTAATTAAGAGTCATCTTTTTATGTTCCAAATACCTGGTCTTTGTTGCAAAAACTCCTATGTATCCTGGCTCCTCCCTCACCTCTTCAGGGCAGTGTCTCAGAGTTATCTGAGATGTTGTGCCTCCAGCTTAAGTTCTCAGTTTTGTCCACTGAATAAAACATAACTTTCAACTTCTACGTTCTGCACTTTTTCAGTCGACACCAGGCCCACCAGAAAAAGGCAGGAAGAAGCTTATTAAAAATACAGATTCCTGTCCTGGAGGCAGCTTCAGCACTCCTATAAAAAAGTGCTCACAGAAGATGCCCTCTTAAAATGTTTTTGGGAGTTACAGTGCCTGAAGGATCTGCCTTAATGTAGCATCAACATATTAGAGACACTGGTTGTACTTGGATTGGGTGATACAAATTAATAGAAACATTTGTATGTTTGTATAAACATAATGTTTATACAAACATTATGTAAGAACAGTGTTTGATATCAAATACTATTATTATTATTATTTGGATTGGGTGGGCTTTAGGGAGACAGATGATAGCATCCAAATATAGAGTATTTCATTTCTGGGTCCATGTGGAGGCTGAGTTTTTAAGAGGCACTCAAAGCAATTATTCTTTAAACTGAATTTTAAAAGAAATAATCCAACATTTTTCATAACTTTCTTGTGGTTGGCAAAACTTAATTCTTGGGTACTTATTTCCTCCAATGGGTTTTCAATGCCACAAGAGGCTTTGTCCTTTATGCTTTAAATCTCCACAGAGCCTAGCAAGGATGCTTTTTAAACCAGAAGGGAACTGCCAAATGGTAAATCTTTAGCCTGGAGAATTTTGAGGTAACATGTTGTTTGATATTGCTACAGAGCAATAATTTGGGGGACTAATAGGATGTTTTAACGGCAATGTTACTTCATGTAGAAGATATATTTCTGGTAAGTGTCAAGTCTGCCCATCATTTGTAGCCATAATAGAAAAGGAGAAACAAAGTTGAAAGTATTAGTAGGCATGCTCAACATACAATCTAGCAGAATGTACACTGGAAGAATTTGATTTAGAAGACTCTGTACTTAGTTTCTTGACTTTCAGTAAGTGAGGGTGTTGGATATTTGTCTGCAGTTGGTGTACTGACAGGCGCACAAGAATACACTCAGTTCAAGTGGAAAAGCATGTGTCATCCTGGTACATGAAAGAGAACCAACAAAAACTCAGGAGTGGGTGATAAAAGAAGAAATCAACAGAGGAGAAATAGATTCAAAGTAACAAACATCCCCACATCAGGAATTTACCAACTTGGAGATAAAGCCAAGCTGAATTGTATTTAGAGCTATACGTTATTCATCTATAATTCAAAGCCCTTGCTCACTTACTGGGGTTTTAAAAAACTTATTTCTTACATTAAGCACCATTATTTAAATAATTTATAGATGAGCTTAATTAATCACTGATCTTCTAATAGAAATCCCTGTTGAATTTATAGAAAGCAAAGGTAGATCCACAAAGTCTTGGTTAGAGAATAAATACAAACTACAGGATTTGCTCCACAACACTGAACATCCAATGAGCTGTATGGATTCACTTGTTGTTGGGTGTTTTTTATTTGAAGGCTCATTGCTTCTTCTTTATCATTAGGTAGCAAATGTACTTCATCTGAATTGAATTAATCAGTTATCTAATTAATAGTTATCTAATATTGTTAACAGCTGAGGGAAACTGGGAAAGGGGAGAGGATGACATACTGATGTGCATAATTTGTAATGAACCAATTAAGCCAATCCAGTTTGACAAGTTGGATAAAAAGCTAACAGGTCCAGGGATGTGTTTTATGGTTTTACGCCCTACAGCTATAATGCAAAGTGAAGAAAAATTCTTTCTGCAAATAAACCCTATCCTACATCACCCTAAGTGATGACCATTACATGCTCTACTATACCACTGAGCAGTCTCATTAGGGTGTTACATTTCACGCATTTGGAGTAAAAGAACAGATCCTTTGTTTTACCAAGATGTGGTCTAATACATCATTGCATGTGACTCCATCATGATACTTCAGTACGTGGATATTATCATGCGCCAACAGTGTGGTTTATTAGGAATGTTTAGGACTCTAAATTTGGTCAATCTATATATAAATAGTGGTCTGAACTGGGAAAAAATAAGAAGAAAAATGAGAACCTAAGTTTTAAGTGGGAATCAAATATTTCCCTTACTTTACCAAGTGTAAAGCACAAGTATTGTAAACTGTGACCCGAGTGCTTCCACTTGCCCCCCTCACATACACGGCAGGGGCAGCTGCTTGACTGCAGTGCCCTTTTTTTTTTTTTTTTTTACCAAAGGCTAACATCATTTTACAAATCTTCTCCACCTAGATCTCCAGCAGCCCCTACCCACAAAGTGGGTCTAACCTAGTCTCCATTTTGAATTTACTTATCAGTTTTTATTACATTAGACAGACCTATCAAAAATTATTCAACTCATATTTCTGTATTTTCTATCACTTTTTGTCTTCATCAATACCCTAGGTATTGAAGACAGGAATCGAATAACTGTGGAAGCGATGAATACATGAGAATGAACCTTACAGAATTTAGGAAGAGAGAGGGAAAAACAAACCATAAAGGCCTCATTTCTTGAAGACAATCCTAGCTCCCAAACATTTTTCCCCAAATTCCACACATCACACTTTGAGGGGAGGGTGGAGGTGTGTACACAAGAGTGAATGACAAGGCGATTACACTGAAGCAGTCTGCACACACTCAGAATTGCAGCAATTGAGTAATATTTGCTAAATTAGAACCACAAAATGGTTCTCTCTTTTCTTAGCCTCTCATCATGAGACTAAATAGTAAAAAGTACGTGATGTCCGTAATTCACATTCAGGTGTTATAATGTTTTCTGCCGCTCTCCATTCGCACCTCGAGCTTTTAAATCAGCTGATAGGAACCCTGGCCACCCAGCTGGCAGAATCCAAACAGCGATGAGATGTCAGAAGTCCTGCTTTACCCATGGCTTATATTCTGAACCATTTTCCCTTGCAAGCTTTGTACTCTGGTTCTTTATTTGCTCTGGTTGCCCTGTCTCCTGACCTCTTGTCTCATCCCTTGTCTCCTGCACCTCAGATACTGATTTTCTGGCGCTGACTGCAGCTCTTCTGCCGAGTCAGAATTTCACGTCACTCTTCAATCTATGCTTGCTTTTGACTTCTGTAGTGAATAATGCAACTGGATTCTACTGACATCCCTTTAACTAGCCAGCATTTCCCCTAATTTGTCATTCATCTCACCACAGAATGTAATAGTCCTGTTTTTTCTTAACTCAAAGAGTTTTTCTTTTCTTTCCTTTACAAACAAACAAACAAACAAACAAACAAACAAAGACTTCTCAGGTCCTAACTCCTTCCTCTGTGGTGCTTTCATCTGTCAGAGTGAGAGTGGTTACTGGAAGACGGAATTCCTGCCAGTTCGTGTATCATGTGGATCCGTTAACTTAAGAGGTACAGCTCCATTGTTCTGTTAGGGTTCACCACAGGGGCACCTGCTTTCTGAGGAAAATTCTTTGGACTTTTTAAAAACTAATATATTTTATTTTATTTTTTCCTTGGGCTCTTTTAAAAATCCTTTTCTGTTCCAGTATCCTATTGAGGATGACACATTCTATTTAACTGTCATGTCTCCTTAGGCTTCTCTTTGCTATGACAGTTTCTCAGACTTTCCTTGTTTGTGGTGACCTTGACAGTTTTGAAGAGTAATGGTCAAATATTTTGTAGAGTGTCCCCCGCTAGGGATTTTCTGATGTTTTCTCATAATTAGACTGAGGTTGAGTTTTGAGGAAGAAGACCACAGATATAAAGTATCATTTTCTTCACATCATGTCAAGGGTTCATACTTATCAACATGACTTCTCACTGTTGATGTTAACCTTGATCACCTGGCCACGGTAATGTTTGCCAGATTTCTCCACCATAAAGATACTCTTCCCCCCCCCCCCATTCCTATCCTGTACTCATTGGAAGGAAGCCACTGCCAGCCCACACTTAATGAGTAGGGGGTTATGCTCTGCCTCCTTGAAAGCAGGATCCCTACATACATATTTGTAATTCTGTAAAGGATATTTGGTTCTTCTATTCATTTTTTTTTTTTTTAACTTTTTTTTTTTTTTTGCGGTACACGGGCCTCTCACTGTTGTGGCCTCTCCCGTTGCGGAGCACAGGCTCTCGACGCGCAGGCTCAGCGGCATGGCTCACGGGCCTAGCTGCTCTGCAGCATGTGGGATCTTCCCGGATGGGGGCATGAACCCGTGTCCCCTGCATCGTCAGGCGGACGCCCAACCACTGCGCCACCAGGGAAGCCCTATTCAATCTTTTTTTTTTCAGTTATTTCTGAGATATACATTTTAAAGTAATAACTAGAATTATGACATAACATTATACCAGAACATATAAGATTTTTAGAAATTTCATGTAATGTCTGAAACATTTATATTAACATATTTCCATAAAAATAACCAAAAGAAAGTTTAGTATTAGTTGTTTTTTTTGTTTTGTTTTTTTATATAGCAGGTTCTTATTAGTCATCAATTTTATACATATCAGTGTATACATGTCAATCCCAATCACCCAATTCAGCACACCACCATCCCCACCTCACCGCAGTTTTCCCCCCTTGGTGTCCATACGTTTGTTCTCTACATCTGTGTCTCAACTTCTGCCCTGCAAACCAGTTCATCTGTACCATTTTTCTAGGTTCCACATACATGTGTTAATATACAATATTTGTTTTTCTGTTTCTGACTTACTTCACTCTGTATGACAGAAGCATGGAAGCAACATAAATGCCCACTGACAGACGAATGGATAAAGAAGTTGTGGTACATACATATAATGGAATATTATTCAGCCATAAAAAGGAACAAAATTGAGTCATTTGTTGAGACGTGGATGGATCTAGAGACTGTCAATCATTTTTAAAATATCAGTATGGGCTCACGGACATTTATTTTATACCTTGGGTTACAATCCAATAGAATTTTATGTATTTTGTTCAAATTGTTTCAGCTTTGGTTAGTTTCATTTTGTAACACAAAACATAACTCCTTTGATAGGGATTTCACTTCACATTTTCTTCAAAGATTGGAGGGAGGATAAACTAGACCAGCACTAGAGGTGTTTGAATTTGAGGTTTTTGGCATAAGTTATAAACAGTGGGCTATTTCGTATAATCCACCCATGCTTTTCGTATTTGTCACTATGAACTATGCAATCAGAATATCATGCTTCAAATATTCCTAATGTCTATGATATTAGAATTCTAATATTCTTGCCTCACTGGAGGGGAAAAAAAAACTTTCTTAGGGTCTTTAATAAACTTTTGTATTCCACGAAGTCTCTGCTATCTACTTATTTACACAGTCATCCAGTGGCTCAGGAAGAGTTAGAGTGAGCAAGGGGCAAGTCACGTACTCCACTCAACCCTTCCCAAACAAGAGGATTCGTACAATCAATATACGTATTATGATTAGATGCTAAAGAGTAACGTAATCGGAAAGCTGCGGATATAGTGTTCATAATAATCCACACATTCCTTTATGAATCCCAAAACATTCAAATAGATATTAAATACACCCAGTACAATGCCGGGGGATGTAGTAGACACTTAATAAATATTGACTGAAATAATAATTCAGGACGTTTAGAATGTTTTCGTCATTTAAAAAATCTTATTGATTGTGTATTAACTATGCTAATCCCATTTCTGTGTGTTACATTTCTGAGTCCTTTTACCATGTATCAACTACTCCAGGTCCTCTAGGAAGGCACCTAACAATTGTTATTTTTGACAAGATTGCAGCTATGTAAAAAAGCATGTCAGTAAAAAGTCTATCAAGAAACGTACCAGAATAGTTAACTTTTCTGTGCTGAGACTACAGATGACTAAAAAGTTCATTCTTCATTTATATATTCTCACATTTTCTATAATAACCTTCATTACTTTGTTAGAGGTTAAACATGTTTATTTATTTATTTTTAATGCAAATACTTCTACTGCTGCTACATATGGTCAGTTAGTGATGTAAACATTATTCCATATTTTGGTCCCATTGCAATGGAAGCTAAAAAAAATTCTAACTGGGAACTTTAGGTAAGTAACAGAAGTGTATTTTAATCATTAACAAGACTTTATCCCCAATGTATTGGTCTGTTAAAAACAAGTAATACAGGATATTATATCTTAGTCTCTGGTAATCTATGGACATTTGTGGTAAACCTACAGTGAGACTATGGAAATCGTTGAAAAAAAGATCACAGAGCAACTGGGGATTCTTCTGTAATAAAGTATGGCTGCCACGATGAAAGCAAATGCCCCCAGTGTGCTACAGAGACTCTCATTAATTGCGTGGAGTGTTTTCCTCCTGGGGGCTCATGTAAGTGAGCATTTTACTCCCACCACTGTTATTCAAGGATGTGGTCAGGCGCACTTGACCTTGGAGGAGTCTGCCTTTGATTCTCTTTTTTCTGACTGAATTACAAGTCAGAATATCGTGTGGAAGTGGATTTGCAGACTAACCCACCTGAAACAAGAGCACTTATTACGCCGCGAGGGCACTGTAGTTTTCCTTTGAAGTCTGTTCAAGGGAATGTTTTTGCTTTCCAACAACATAGGAATGATTCTCCTGGACCATGCTTTGAGTTTATTAATCTGGGGAGGTTATAGCCAGAGCAAAACTACAAAAACTCACAGTCAGCAAGCACCTAAGACCTTTGTCATGTGGGAAAGCTGAGGGGATCGAGGGTAGAGGTGAATGGGCACGAAAAGGAGGGAGAATCAAGGACGTGATGAACTTAACTGCCCTAAATGTGTACTTTACTTTTCTTCTTTAATTTGAAAGTTAAAATTATAAAAACATTTATAAACCCTCTCAGATGCAAGTCTTTCTGTCACTGGTTATGGTGATTATGAGGATGATGATAGGGTTTCCTTCAAACACTATGAATCTCTACAATTCTTTGAACCTTTCTATACTTTATGCCTCAAATCACATCATCTTAGGGGGTAAAATGGGGCCAAGCTAGCAATAATCTCTTATTACTCTGACATTTGCCTGTACCAGCAGTTTCAGCATCTCCAACCTCTGTGCAATATCTGCATTTATTTTTGTGAGTCTCTTAAATCATGTTTCAAGGATGCTTATGAGATGGTCTTATTAAGTTCCAAGTGTAATCCTCAACTGACTCTCCCATTTTGGCTCAGTTCCTGTTTCCACTGTTACCACTACCACCACCACTGCAGATGCATCACACTCGGGGAGCGTCAAAGCAGCACATTCTCGTTCTCCAGAATCACCAGCAGAAGGATGGAGCTGTGCTGCGTGGGAAGAACGCTGCCTTACCAGCAACTGTGTTGACATCTTGTTACAGGGGTCTACACCCCAAAGTCTCCCAAGAGAAACATGCCTCTCACTTTGGAGTTGCAGCCCCATTCTCACTAGCACTTAAAAAAAAGCCCATGAAGTTTGACACAGAGAGACTTTGGAGGAGGCTGCATTCTCTGCTTCCACCCCATCTGGTGCTCAAGCCCCTTCCATCAAAACCTCACTCCCTTCTTCAAGGTTAACTCACCATTCCCTAGAGTTCCATCATCAACTGAGTTGACACAGGCAATGGGTCACATTCTAACTTCTGCTACATTGCAAGATGAGACTTACATCAGAGAGCATTATTTTTGTGTTAACTTTACTAATTATTCACTTCTATGAGCATACCCAATTCCTTACCTCTCTGAGTTTCTATTTTCTCATTTGTCAAACAGGGCAGAGACACTTCCCTAGGAGGGTCATAAAAATGGCGTGATATAACATATATAACATTTAAAGCACTGTTCTACCATCATAAGACAATAATATGCAATGTATTAGTACTGGGTGACTCAGCAAGCTGAGAATCCCCTGGAAGAGCTTGGGGAAAATAAGTTATATGGTCAAAACAAGGAATCTCTCTCTGCTCTAGAAATTTTACTGATTTGGTGAAAAATGGACTTAGATAAGAAATAAATACAAACATGGCAGTTGTTTTGAGAAAGGAGAAAGAGATCACCCATAAAGGAAACAGGATCATGTCGGTATCAACTTTAAATCTGAAAATTACGGTAATTATCCTCACCAAACTTATAGAATTCTATGAATTGTGGCATCAGTGCCAGGTCCGTAGGAATCAAGATGATTTGGGTTTCATGGACTGGAAAGGTGGGAAAATATTGCTGGGTTTAGTCAAGGTGAAAGGGATTTACAAACATAAGTCATCCAGAAGGTTTCCATATCTATATGCAGTCTTGGATTTCAGATATTTTCATGACTGCTGAGAAAGGGAAATATTGCCTCAAGTCAATATGTCAACAAAGTAATTGCCTTAAAGCGTCAAAAAGGGTTGCACACATTATGATACTGTCATTAGGTCCTTGCTCCCTCATTAAACGTTTAAGGGAAGGAAGCATGTCTTTACCTTTGTTTCTGTCAAAGTGTGAGCTCACAGTCTGGGGCATAGAGAGCCCACAAATAATTTTTTATTTTCGAAATAAAGAAGTTAAAGACTAAATTTGCCTTAGAGAAGTCGTTCGTTTGACAATGTGTATATGACTATGACATGCTTTCACAAGCTACATCCGATGGCTCCTTAGCAGGGAAATGCTGCCTGCTGCATCTAGGTCTGTTGCCTGCTGAGGAATCTGCTGTATCCAGAACTCTAGGGAGTGCAGAGCTTTGGACCAGAGGGAAGGGCCAACGTTCTGAATGCTGTATGAATGGGGTAGAGTTGCTCCGAGATTTCTCCATTATGACTATTCCGGTGACCCTGTTTGAACTGTGCTATGGTATATTCCCTAC
>NW_006797166.1:140222-183497 GCF_000442215.2 Lipotes vexillifer | reverse complement strand
TACACATTTCTCCTTCCTGACTTTTGTCCAGTTGCCCTCTTTCAATTCACCAAGATGGCTGTCTCTATATTAAGGGTTTACCTTTTTTTTTTTTTTTAACACGTTTAGTCTAGTATAGCCAGAGACCAATAAACTTGCCCTTTATTCTTAGAACCAATGGCAATTCAGAACCTCATTTACTGAGGGTTTTGTCCTGCCACTTTCTGTTAAATGAAACAAGTGGAAGCGCGGGTGAAAGTCGTTCAGACTCTGGCTCTGACACTGCAGTTTCAGAGCTCACAGGCTGCTGGAGAGAACAATCATTAGTTGGGTCAGGCGAGCTCAGGATTTCAATCTGGGGTGTCCCACTGAATTTGAATTAGTTCTTTGGTTGTGAGGAAAAGGGCTCGTAGAGCTGTGTTATTCCATACCAGCAACAGAAATCATAGAGGAGGGTGGCTAGCTCCTGTGCGGGGGGGGGAATTCTAATGGGAGACTATTGATCAAAGAAATCTTTCAATTCTGAGATAGGTCATATAAAGATCTTCCTCCGTTAAAAAGCCACTAAAGGGTCATATCCAAATTCAGGTTGGAAAGAAGTTTGTAAGTGCCTACTTAGAACAAAAACAATGCAAACTTTCAACAAATGTTTATTTATGAATGCTTGGTGTGTGTCCAGCCTTTTTTTGGTTTGTGTGTTTGTTTGTTTTTACTGAAATTTAATGTGACTGAAAGCCTGAAGTTTGTTTAAGTAGAGACAATATTAGCTGCTGATAATCAAGTGACCTTGAAATATTATCTCACCATTTGGGCATCAGTTTTCTTGGGAATAAAATGGAATAATAATTCTTACTTTATTTGATTGTTAAAAGGTACTTTTCCTTTTACCTTGGAGTTTCAGCAAAAGTTGCAAATCTGAGAATAATAGGTGATAGATGAATCCTCTTTTATTCTAAAGAGTAAGCTGAGCAGAAGCCTAGGAGCCTCTCTAGGGTTTACTATGACCTTCAACCCCCCTGTCCCAATACTCCTATAAGGAGAGAAGACTAGAGAATTTGGAAAATATCATGGGAGTAGAGTGTCAGGCAGTGGCAACGCTAAGGCATTCTGCCTCTTCTTTCTATCAAGCATGGAGGGTGTGCTCCCCACCCTGGTTCAAATTAGTAGGGCAAGATCTCAAGAAGATACTCACAGAGCTGTCCTGGGTGGAGGTGGTATGGGGCAAGATGAGAATGTTCTGGAAGGCCCTGAAGTTTGCCCTTAGAAGTGAGGTCCATGTGAGGATACAGTGACTCGGGGAGGCCTGCAAAGTGAGAAGGAAAGGATCTCGATGGGGCTGCACTCTCACCATTTGGCAAGAATACATGCATTTCCTGTGGACCCACTGGATGCTACTAAATGAGGAGGAAATTTTAGCCACAAGAGTCAAGTTAGATGTGTGGCTGGAACTGGTGGCAGGGAAGCCTTGAGATGTCAGGCAAAGCCCACTGCCCCTTTTGGGAAACCACAGTGCAGAAGATGCTGGTTGTACTCACCTGTTCTCTGACACACAGCTTTGGAATGAAGGGTATTGACAGTTGAATGAACCAGTATCAACAACTTTTTGCCATTTTCTTCTAATTCTCAACCCTCTCCATCCACTCTACCCTCTATCAAGTTCAGGCCTATATGCACTAGTTGCTAACTCAGAGGACGAGCATCAGGATTGCGTGAGGCAGTGGGGAGCGCTCACCTAGTGCACAGTGAGTGCTCACAGAGAAGGCTCTTAGGCACATGATTACAGTGACTCAGGGAAAGAGAAGTATTTGTTTTACGTATGATATGCAATCACACGGGTTTTACTGTTACTATAATAGGTTTATTTCTGAAAAGTTCATCCTGAAATGGATCTCTTTAGAGAATGCACTCCTTACTACTGACTTAAATAATCAAGGTAAAGTCCCATTGCTCTGAAACTGTTTTCCTACAGTTCTAGTAAAGCAAATAAGTTATTAAAATCATCGAATCAGGACTTCCCTGGTGATCCAGTGGTAAAGAATCTGGCTTCCAATGCAGGGGACACAGGGTCGATCCCTGGTTGGGGAACTAAGATCCCACATGCCGCGGAGCAACTAAGCCCATGCGCCACAGCTACAGAGCTCGAGTGCCTCAACAAGAGAGCCTGCGTGCTACAAACTACAGAGCCTACGCACTCTGGAGCCCATGCACCAAAACTAGAGAGAAAAAAACCCGCACACCACAACTAGAGAGAAGCGCGAGTGCCGCAGAGAAACATCCTGCATGCCTCAACGAAGATCCCGCGTGTCGCAACTAAGACCTGATGCAGCCCCAAAAATAAAGAAAATAAACAAATTAAAAAAAATAAAATAAAATCATAGAATCAAAGGAAACCAGAGAGGAACAAGTCACAAATAGGATTTTTTTTGTTTTGTTTTGTTTTTTGTTTTTTTTTTTTTGCGATACGCAGACCTCTCACTGCTGTGGGCTCTCCCGTTGCGGAGCACAGGCTCCGGACGCGCAGGCCCAGCGGCCATGGCTCACGGGCCCAGCCGCTCCGCGGCACGTGGGATCCTCCCCGACCGGGGCACGAACCCGTGTCCCCTGCATCGGCAGGCGGACTCTCAACCACTGCGCCACCAGGGAAGCCCACAAATAGGATTTTAAACCGTTTAATTTTATTTTTGGTTCTGGTTTATTGGCATTAAAATCTAAAGCAAAAAAGAAAAACAATGCCAAGCTAGGAAACACTGAACAGAAAAATCACTTATCTGCTGTCAAAAATTTCTACTTAATTCTTCTTGGTTTTTCATACCATCCTTTTCAATATTTTTGCAGTTATATCTTTATGGGATTTTATTTATTTATTTAAATATTATTGGATTTTCTCTATATTATAACTCAGTGAACATGTACTTGGAGCTTGTAACTTGCTTATGCTACACTGAGAGAGTTTAGAGAGAAAGATACACAGGTATCAAGATAACAGTTAGGTCTCTACTAGAAATCATAAAATAAGGGAGTACTTGCAAAGCATGTAGAACTACACAACACAATAGGTAACATTATTAATTAAATTTATAGTAGAGCTGATAGTAAGGTTGGTAATGTAACTTTTTGTTATTGTCTTTTAAATATGTTACAATATTAAAAAAATAAGATATTAGCATACTTTTGCATCCTGAGTTATATTTGTTCAGTTTCAGGTCAGGGCTTTGTTTCTGAGGTATTGGCTGCAGAAAATACATAGGTCATATACTCTAAACCTTTGCAGTAATCCCCATAAAGATTTATCTGAACTCTACTACACAGCTTGATTTTATACAGTTCCTGCAGGTCCTTTTCTCAGACATCTAATCATTCTTTCCTAGGGGTATAAACAGGTAAGGGCAGAAATCATTGCTTTTCTTGACACTGGCTCAAGAAAATGCATTTTTTTTTTTTTTTTTTTAAGCTGGTAGAGGTCTGCTAGAAAGAATTGAATTGTGTGTAGCATTTTTCAATACCAAATGGCCTGGCCCATTTTACTACTGACTGACTACTAAAAATACTTCATTTAAGGTTTTATCAGAGATTCTCATTTCCAGTAACGTCAAACTGGGATATTCAGATCAAGCCTTCAGTGAAAATGCTTAAAAACTCTTTAAAAATATCAAATTGCTGACAAGAAAGCAAGGAGCTCCTTGGCTAACATCTAAGAGGAACTGAAAGAGAAAGAGATAACCAGAGCACCAGGTAACCGCAGCTGCTTTAGCTCTGAGGTTACTGGTGGATCTCAGGGATCATGAGCCCTTGGCTGCTCAAAGAGAGGCATCAAACAGAGAACACTTCACATGAATCTCAGTAGAGATGAGTTAGATCTACCCCTATACCATCCACCACAGGGAACATCAAGGAAATGGTTGCTTTGTGTCTTAGATCGGGTTTCCACAGAGGTTAGAGTCAGATCTGAGTACCAGCAGTTTATTGGCAGGTGTAGTGGATGCTATACTATGCAGCCTATATCCCTCCTTCGGAAATGACACACTCATTCCACTACACCTATGAATGTGGGCTGCAGCTGGCTCTAGGGTGAGTCCCTCTTCAGAACTTGCCCTCAGCTGAAGAGAGCGTCTCATGCAAGGTCATCCCCTCCCTGGCAGCAGCCCACATTAAGTGACTGGTGTCTTCCATCTTTGTCTCAAAGTGGGAAATCTCTGAAGGCTGTTCTAACTCCAGAGCTCTTTTTGGGGTCATTTGGGGTCTCTGGGGCAATTGCATTAAGGTTCAACTTTTCTCTCTGCCCAATCTTGCTTGAACTGTCTTCACATATGGTGAAAGTACTCCCTCCCTCTCTCTCTCTCTCTCTCTCTCTCTCTCTCTCTCTTTTTTTTTTTGTTTTGGCCATGCTGCCTGGCTTGCGGGATTTTAGTTTCCTGACCAGGGTTTGAATCCATGCCACCGGCAGTGAAAGCACCCCATCCTAACCCCTGGACTGCCAGGGAATTCCCTGAAAGTACTCTGAAATAAGCCTCCTTTATATAAAATCTCAGAGCCCCAGAGTTTGTTTCCTGGGAAACCAAACTGGCAGGAAGTTATCCCAGAGCACAGGGATATAAGCCAGGGAAGGGAAGAGGGTCAATATGGGTTGTGTTAAGCTGTGGCTCAACCTGACTGGGGAGCCCTGGGAGGCTGCGCAGAACTTCCTCAGAGAGACAAGGAAACAGGTATTTTCCACCAACTTCCATACATCATTGATTGAGGATGGTTTTTAGAGTTGTCAATTGCCATATCATCTGGAAGATATACCAGCACTTGCCCCTGGTCAGAGAAGGAATTTCTTCCTTGTAGTAAGAGGGCACTGTCGTGAATGGAAATGATGAGTTTTGGTGAGCTGTGGTCAGGACATCAATGCTATTTACTATACTTTCATTCGATGTGAGCAGAGTGAAAAAGGAAAGGGAAAAACTTGATCCTGAGTCCTTGTGATCAAGATCCAGTTCTGATGTGAGTTTACATCTTGTGTACACAGTATCTCTCTATGGTCCAAGCAACTTTGCAATGTGAACTTGCTTTAAGTGGTTCTAGACAAGTAGTGCCTCCAAGAGCCTGGGAGAAGGAAACTCAAATCTATAATAAAAGCAGAGTTCATCATCCTAAACTTGATAAATCCCCACCTATATATTTTTGAAGGAGAGTAAGGAGAAAAAAGAAAAAAAAATCAAGTTGAGAAGTAACTAAGAAGACACAGCGAGGGAAAATCTGTAGAAACAATAAAAAGAACATTTAGACTTACAAGAACTCTAGATATTAGACTTAGATTATGCAACAACTAGCTTATTATGTATAGTGGGAAAAATAAAAGCTTGAGTATATCTGTAGAATAGAAACTTTTAAAAACTTTAGTATTTGAAAGAGTAGAACTTCTGTAAATTAAAATAGAAATTTAAAACAACCTGAAATTCAATGCTCAGTAGAAGAATTAATTGCTGAATAGAGTCCACTGAAAAGAAAAGTGGTAAAGTAGAAAATGGATCAGAAAAATGATAACAAATGTAGTACAGGGAAACAAAAGATATTGGAGAATATGAAAGTGTGGTAAGAAGACAAGGAAGGTTTGAATGTAACTGGAGTTCCAGAAAAAGGAGGCCTGAGAGGTATTTGAAGAAATATTGGCCAAAAGTTTGCAAATTTGATGAACCTATAAATGTACATATCCAAAATGCTTGGAAAGGCACAGGAAGAGAAATATAAAGAAAACTATACCAAGTCACATAATAACCTGTCATTCGAAACACATGATAAAGAAAAAAAAAATCATAAAATAGGCAGAGGAAAAAAAGACATTACATACAGAGGAACAATGATTAACAGTTACAAGAGACTTGTCAGAAACTATGAAACCCAGAAAAGAAAATAACAGAATCTTTGAAGTACTGAAAAAAAATTGACCTAGAAGTCTATAACTGGAAAGAATATCTTCCAATCATGAAGGTGAAAGCCTTTGCCAGCAGACCTGTACTACATAAAATGTTAAGTAGGTCCTGTAGGCAGTAGAAAAATGGTCTCATATGCAATTTAGAGCTACACAACAGGTTGAAGAGTGCTGGAAACAGTAGACTGTGGCATATTCACAGGATGGGATGCTATTTAGCAGTAGAAGGAACAACTACTGATGTACAGAACAATGTAAATGAATCTCAAAAAATGATTTGCTGAATGATACATATTCATATTATTTAATTCCATTTACATAAATTTCTAGAACTGGCAAAACTAATCTATAGTGAAAGTATCAGAGCAGTATTTTTTTAGGCATGAGATTGACAGGAAAGGAATATGATACTTTCTGAGGGCCTGGTAATATTTTACATCTGGATAGAAGTTTGACTTTCGGAAGTGTATCTGTTTTTCAAAAATCAGTGAATGAACATATCAGACTTATTCATTTCACTTAAGTAAATTTCCCTTCTAAGAAAAAAACTAATATTTAACACTAGTTAGTAATGTAAATGCTATGAGGAGGCCTTTGGCTGTCTGTAATTTACTTTGAAATGTATCAAGAAAGTGGATGATTAATAGATCGTAGGGGTAAATAGTTGGATGGATGGGTACTTGATAAAACATGTATAATAATATGTTCATACAGGATCTAAGTGGAAGATATAGAGGTGTTCATTGTAAAATTATTTCACTTTTGCTCTACGATTGGAATTGTTCATTATAAATTTTGAAAAACAACCAGTACAAAGGGAAAAATGCTATAACCAAAATTATAAATATTTTATAAGTCAGTATTAGAAAATACTTTTATGACATTGTGTATTTCTTATCTAGAACAGAACATAAGGAGAATGAACCATAAAATGATGGCTTGACAAAGTCAACCACCTTAAATTTAACAACTTCTCTTTATCAGAAGACAGCATTAATAGAGCAAAATAAATGAGTTACTGAGTGCAAGATGATATTTGCAACACATATACTTGAAAAAGAACTAGTTTCCAAACCATACAAAGAACTCTTAAACACCAATTTTTAAAAAAATGACCAGGCAACACAAAACAAAAATTAAGCAAAATAATTGAGTAGACATTTCACCAAAAGGCAATCAAAATAGTTGTTAACTTACGATTAATAAATATAGATTAAAACCACGGCAAGAAACCATAAATATCTCAACAGATCATGTAAAACTGCAAAGTCTAAAACACATCATGCTGTTGAGTATGTGGACCAATGAAACTACCCAACATTGTTGATATTTGGTAAAAGTACTTTGGAAAATTATTTGGCATTATCTAATAAAGTCAAATACAGGCACATTCTATGGCATAACAACTCCATCCCTATTTGTTTACACTAGAGAAAATCTCACTTATATACACCAAGCTGCATATGTAATAAAATTTCCATCAACTTTGTACACTCTAGCTTTTTCCCTAAAAAACATCCAACAATCAACAAACCAACAAACTAACTAACCAACCTGGATGAAAATAAACATAATGTTGAACAAAATAATCAAGAAACAAAACAAAATAAATGGTATGAGTCATTCATAGTTCAAAATAGGCAAAACTAATGTATATTGATTAGCAGTGCATACCTAATTGTTAAAACCACACAAAAAACATATGAAATGATCAAGACCAATGGGGGAATAATGGTCCACCTTAAAGGGCAGTGATGGTGCTGTGGTTTGGCAGGGTGTGGGGTGCCGGTGCTTCTGGGGCAATGGCAGTGTTCTATTTCTTGACCCAGGTGGTATTTACATGGGTGGTCATTTTGTTTGTTAAACTGCACTAATACAGGTTTAATTCATTCTTTCATATTTATACTATATTTCACAATCTATTCTGTTTTAAAAAATAATACAATATTATTGATAATGCTGTAATTCTATATTTTATCATAAACAGCACAAAATGGTGTTTTTTCTTGAATATAAGCTTAGCCCTGACTGTCTACAATCTCTTGAGTGGTTTTTAGGGCCACCCCTCTCAACTGCCCTCCCCGCAACACACACATTTATTCCACAGGATGCTGTGAGGCAGGGAGGATAACCTAGGAAAGGATACCCAAGGACAAACTTGGTGCCACATCATTGATAATTTGCCCCAAAGAGACACAAGTTAGCTATAAATCCTGGTGTGTCCCTCCAACATCAATGTACCCCTTTTACACTAGGGGTTCTGGATGATCTGACTAATGTTAGCACCTTTCTACCATCATGATTCTCTTCCACATTTGATTCACAGTCATCAAACATATGAGAATGTGGTAGATAATGGGGATACATAATCAAATAGTAATAATTAAATAACAATAATAATTATTTTTTAAACCCAGCTAATTCTTATTAAGTACTTACTATGGGCTGGGAGTGTTTTAAGTGTTTTAGAGGCACTACCTCTTTTAATCCTTTTAGTGATTCTCTGAAGTAGGAGTAATTATTTTTTCTCATCTTACAGATTAGAAAACTGAGGCACAGAAAAGAAAGTCACTTGCTTGAAGTCACAGAGCATGTAAGTGTCAGAGCTGGATTTCAAACTCGGATGTTTGTTTCCACACTTGACTTCTATGCTTTTGGGTAAGAAATGAGTTCTTAAATATCATCTACTTTCTACACCTGTGTCAGTATTATTTCTAATACAGTACGGAAAATTAAGTGACAGATATAGTTTAAATTTTCATCAATGCTGCACATTAAATGTATCTTTAAAATCAACAGTTACTTGAATGATTTGATAGTATGTGTGGAAGAATTAATAATTAAAGGATGAGTTTTGAATTAAGGTGACTAAAATCAGATTCTAGATAACTTCACTGCCAAATGATAGATGACTCTGTAATTCCATAAATAATTTAAGAAATTAACCTTTAATTATATAAAGAAGGATTAAATGTCAGGTTGAATAAGTTAGCTGTCTCCATTCCAGATGAGCCAGAGGTTAAAGATTTTATGTTTTTGCTTTTACTCATCTTTATTTTTCAGTAGCATAACACAAATACTCTTCCCAGAATCACTTTAAGAGTTGCCAAAATGTTAATTAACGGTTGTTGGGATTTCTTTTCTATTATCATTTTTATAACAAACTTGGCTGCTGGCTCTGTGTTTCCTGATTTTAATGAAGCCAGCACTGCTGTACCGCTTCAAACCTTAAGGAAAATAATAATAACCTCTATTACTATGGATTTTATATAATATTACTACACATCTATAAACTGAGAATAATAATAATGCTCACCTCAACCTCACAAGGTTGTTAAAAACAATAAATAAACTAGTAAATGAATTGTGCTCATTTCTCAAGGAGACTTGGAAACTCCACCAAGTGTGAATGAACCGGCTCAGAGCAGGAGCTTCTCACATGAGGGGAAGAGGCAGAGAACCAAGCTCTGCACGACTGAGGAATGTCACTCACGCATAGTGCTTCTGCAGAGTGCTGGGACCAGGAGTTAAAACTCGTTTAAAATTATGTCAGCTGCTCTGCAGGCTTAAAGTTACATCCAGTCACAATTTTGTGGCTCCTAGCTCACTGGGGGGCCTGAGAACTGATTTACCCTGAAGAGCTGTTTGCGGAAAAGTCTTGAAAACAAAATGCCAGCCCTGAAATATATGCCAAAAGAAGAAGCCTTAACCTCAGGAATAAAGCAAGTTTTGGGCTTTTGGCCAATAAAAGTCAAGACATAATTGGCAAGGGCAAGGTTGTCTGAATTGAAAGGACAGACAAAAAATTCTACGAATTGCGAACCTACTCAGTTAACATGTTGTTACTTTTAATCTTTATCTATGTTTTTACAAATGAAGAAACTGAAATTAAGCTTTATACCCAGTGTGAAACATATAGTAAGTGGTTGGTCTGTGATTGAACTTAGTTTTCTCTCTGTCACAGTAAATTACACCCATGCCTCTACTTTCACAATCTCTAACCTCACAGAGGTCCTCAGTGTACCTTGCAATCCTCTTATGCTTTTCACATACATCACCTCCCTTTTCCTAACTGGCTGTCACTGACTAGCTGTGTAACTTCAGGCAAGTCACTTAAACTCTCTGTCTTGGTTTTCTCATCTATAAACTGAGAATAATAATAGTACTCACCTCAGAAGGTTTTTAATAGAATTTTTAAAAGCTAATAAAGATATAGCCCTTAGAATAGTGCCTGAAGCATAGCAGGAGCTATGAAAGTTGATGACTGGGATTCTTATTTCACAGTGAAAACACTCATCCTTATGCTCTGTTGTCGGACCACACCTACCATCTGTATCTCATGCCAATTCTCTTGTAACCGTGATAAAGATCTTTGTTCCTATCCAGAGCCAATCTTTGCACTGTTAAACTGTAATGCATCTCCCACTTAAAGTCATCACTTCAGCTATTCATGCTTTTCTCTCTGTGCATCATCAAATTTTCTTGCCCTGCTGGGTCACTGCTATCAACATAAACACACACTGCAGTATCTTTCATCTAAAAACAAAGATGCCACAGTCCCCTCAGCCTTTGTCTCACTGCATCTCCCGCCCACTCCCATCCCTGAAATAAAACTTCATGAAAGGGTTATGGGGTTATTAGGGTGTTTTGTTTCTCCAACTCTTCTCCTTTCTGGGTTAAATTCCAGTTGATTTTCCTCCTTTCTGTCCACTAGACTGCTCTTTTCGTGGTCACCGTAACACCCATGCTGTAATGCAACAGTCAGTTTTCCTCCATCATCTTACTTGATTTATCAGCATATGATGTGTTTAAACAGTACACCTTACAAAACCCAGCAAGACCCTGCGGGACCCTCCTGGGTACAAACGCCTTTCCATATCCCCGGATTCTGGTTTGTAGGAAAAAGGTTTCAGCCTCCTAGAGCTTCCCTGAGTTCCAAAGGGCAGTTTCAAGTAGTTACTGATTGGGCAAGTGAGGGAATGCAGAAACAAAGGAAAGGCAGTCAAGAAACAACAGCTCAGCTGTAAAGCAGAGCCCTACTTCCTCCTCAAGGGATACAACATAACAATCTGACACAAATCTTTGAGTTCTTCTTCAGGAACTAAGACGGCCCCCATGCAGGTGGAGGATGGTGACTACATGCTGTCCACAAGCATGCAGACCCCAGACTGACTGGAACCAGAAGTCTGACGACTGAGATTCCAGAAACATCACCCTGTTACCTCACCACCAACCAATCAGAAGAAAGTCATGCATCCTACAGCCCTCACCCCCAAATGTGGCCTTTAAAAACGCTTCCCTGAAAACCATCAGGGAGTTCCAGTCTTTTGAGCGGGAGAGGCCCATTCTCCTTGCAATAAACCCTTTCTGTTCCAAACTCCGACATTAGTTTTGTTTGGCCTCTCTGTGCATCAGGCACATGAACTTGGGTTTGATAATGTTTATCCTGCCTCAAAGGACTATCTTCACTTGGCTTCTAGAACATCACACTCTCCTGAGTTTTCTTCTACTGGTCTGCCTTCGCAGATTTCTCATCATCTATTCTAAATATTCAAACGTCACCGTGCTCAGTCCTTGGATTTCTGATTGTTTTCCTTTATTGACTCTACTCTTCTGGTGGTCTCATCCAGTCTCACTGCTTTAAAATGCATTCTATAAATTAATGGTCCCCAAAACTGAATAGTTCTCAAAATTATTTGCTGAAAGAATGATTCTTTGGTGTGCTCTCCAATCTGTAAACATTTTTACAATATGAGCTTATTTTAACCTCATAACAAAGCTATAACCTACATTATAAAAATTTATCTCTAATTCATGTATGAATAATCTACTATAAAGAGTTAAATAAAATCTACTAAAAGAGTTAAATAAAATCTACTAATCTACTATAAAATCTACTATAAATCTACTATAAAGTGACTTGTATAAGATTAGTCAGACAATCCTAAATCCTATCACTCTAAATCCATGTTACTGCATAATTCAATGAAAATATAAATAATGATAACTCTTTACTTTATGAAATTTGTAGAAAATTCCCCAAAATTTTTTGTCTACTGAATGGTGAAAGAGTTCTACAAATACTCAGTTTTTTCTTTCCTTTCTTTCCCAGCATTTAAAATGGATTCACTAAAGATTATTGAGTGTTACCATGAATTAACACTGGAGATGGAACAATATGAAATGCGTGGGATTTATTCTTAAGAATTTTGCTATCTCTGTTAGACACACTGAAGGTATATGTCTAACATTATTTTTATTCATGATCATGTTCAAAACAACTAGTTATAAGTTAAGTCTTTATATTTGCAAGATCCTTTGGTTTTAAACCATTGAAAATGATCATTTGAATGCTTTTCCTAGAGATAAATGATGACCTATTAAATTTTCATAGAAATGCAGGAAAGCAGGCAACGTGAAAAGGAATGAAGCCAAGAAGAACTATTAGGGTTGGGATGAAGAAAGGATTGAGGTGAATCCAGTGAGATTTGAGAGCAGGTGTTAAAGATATAAAAATTTATTGACTCTGAAACAACAATGCAATGAGTCCCTGGTTCTTTCACTATTTATATTTCCATTCTTTTCATATTTCTTGCATGTTTCTCATCTCCCATTACTCAAGTCTTTCCCAGTTCTGAATGCTCCTTGACTTTGATTATAGGATATTTTCTAGAAATTATATGGTAGACATAGATACTAATAGGAGGTTCCCACTATTTTTAGGCAAAAGCTTGTTGCTCCGTTTTTTGGATACAAATCTTTGACCTTCCTTTAATTGCCTTGATTGTCTCTATCCCTGCCTGCCTTCTCTGTATCCATTGTCTTGTAGGCCAGTGCACTGCAGCTGTCTCATTTATATAATTCAGCAAATGTTCAGAGACAGAGCTGTGAACACAATTGTTTCTAGCTGTGAATAGAAGCAAGTTGCATTGTGTGTTTCTGGGTAATTTCATCTGTGGCTTCCATTCACATACCATCACAAATGTTCTCGTCTCAGAAACAATTTACTTCTTCCCTCTTTTGCCCCGACTCAGTAAAATGTATGAGATCCATAAACTTAGCAAAACTTTTATTTCAATTTGCTAATTCTAGTTCTGCAATCTAGCCACCTTTATGTTATGCACACCGCCTTTTAATGGCTATCTCTAGAAGTGGACTAAAGAATTTGAACAGTAGCAGGCAGCAAATTACACAGGAACTGTGTGCTTCTGGTATTCTGGTATTCGTATTCACTCTGGTAACCCAAAGTCCTTAGCAGACTGCTAGAAGATTGCATGAGTAAATATCTGTGAATTACATAACAATATTTTAAAATCCTTATCAAAGTTTGAGCAAAACACACAATGCAGCCTGAGGCCTCTTTTTGGTTTTAGTTTGTCTAACCACCTTTCAGATGTCACTTTCACATTTTCACTTACATAACCTAGCCCTACAACATTTAGCAATAAGCCTTCCTCAATATATTATTAGCCAAATTAATGCCACATACATTGATTAGAATATATAAAGTAGAAACACATCATTTACCTTGTAGAACTGTTAAGAAATATTTAAAGTGCTAATCAGTTCAGTGATAATGACTACCAACTAGCTAGTAACAATAACTTCATCGGTGGTAGTAGTGCTACTTTACTTGCATTATTTCATTTAATCCTCAAGACATCTCGACGCTGAATATAATGTGAAGGGGGTTTTATAGTGGCTAAAGAACTTGCCAAAGATCACAGCGCTATCAAAAAATGCAGTAGAATTCCATCCTAAGGTATATCTCAGCCCAGAGCCTTTCCTCTTCACTCTAAACCGTAATTCTTCAAAAGATAGTACCTTAAGGTCTATGCCCTTGCGGAGCTTCAGAGGCTAGATAAAATGCATCCAAATCCTAGGTTGGACAGAGCAATTCAATTCAACAAGTTCTATTTTGAAAATGAGTGTAGGACACAAAATTTCTCTAGGGAGTTTATAGATAATCAGAACTCAATCTCTTTCTATATGAACGTTAAAAAGAACTTAGACAAGCACAAACAGGGCTATAGTACAAGACTGATTATGGAAAATTCGATTCAGGATGTTTGCAGTGCTTTGAGGACATCTAAGGAAGGAAAGAGCATATTCTGTAGAGGGTGCAGCTTGATAAGGGAGAGTGGGGAGAGAGGGAAGAGAGGGAGGAGAGAGAGAGAGAGAGAGAGAGAGAGAGAGAGAGAGAGAGAGAGAGACAACAATGCAACAATGTCCTTGCTAAGGGAGTTGCAGTGTCTTACTAAATGGGCAGGAGTCCAACAGAGATGATAAGAAAGGAAAGAGAGGAAGGCATTCCAGACAGAAAAAGGAGGATGAAGTGAGGTGCAGAAATGAGTCATTTACAAAGCTCTCAAAGCAGAAATTGGATGGGAGACTGGAGAGGGTTTGGAGCCTAAGTTTTAAAAAGAAAGAACCATATCTGATTAATTAATTTTTAGAGAGAGGGGGGAGAGAGAGAGAGAGAGAGAGAGAGAGAGAGAGAGAGAGAGAGAGAGAGAGAGAGAGACAACAATGCAACAATGTCCTTGCTAAGGGAGTTGCAGTGTCTTACTAAATGGGCAGGAGTCCAACAGAGATGATAAGAAAGGAAAGAGAGGAAGGCATTCCAGACAGAAAAAGGAGGATGAAGTGAGGTGCAGAAATGAGTCATTTACAAAGCTCTCAAAGCAGAAATTGGATGGGAGACTGGAGAGGGTTTGGAGCCTAAGTTTTAAAAAGAAAGAACCATATCTGATTAATTAATTTTTAAAAATGTAGCCTAGAGAAGAAACAAGTTAAATGCAAACACAATAGCCACATGCTGTTATGAGAGGAGTAGAGAATGACTTAGAAAGGATGCTGGCTTTCTTGAGGCACACAATGTTGACTATTAAATAGTATTTATTTGATACCAATTTGATTGACATTTATTAACTTTATTCAATGCCAAATGTACTGAAGTTTCACATGCTAGTGTTAATAACAACACAACTGTCTCACAAGGCACATTTAAGAATCTAGAACCAGTAGGCAGTAGGGCTCCTTGAGGGAAGGAGGTGGGGAGCCCTGCTCCACATATATGCTGCGGCCACTCAGGGACTGCATAGGTGGTAACTCATTTTGGTGTCTGAGGTTGCTCTTTGATTGACAGAGACTCTTCATACTTCCCCTGAGTCCACTATCCCACCTCCAGAATATTAATTGAAGCAGAATACAAGAAGCAGGGGTCATAGAGTTCAGGCTTAAAGGAGAAGTGTGCCATTCTTTCAGGAATTTTTGAAAGTGAACTTGTAACTGTAATAGGCATCTTTCAAGCATAATTTATGGAAATATATTGGTTTTGTTTTTTGGTAAATTAAAGCATGTTGTGTTAAAATATTGTTCTCAAAGAACTATGAATCTCTTCAATGAATTCTGTTTTACATCTATGGCAACACCATACTCACAAGGGAACTCTATAAATATTATTCTAATTAGAAAGTGTTTAACATCTATTCCTATAAGAGACTCAGAAGCCTTTATTAATTCATGATGTGATTCAAGCTAGCTATGAAACGATGGGAATATGAAGATTCATAGTATCACTGACTCCAGGTCTCTTATGTAATATAGACCATAGTAATCTTCCTGTAGTCATAAGAACTGAGAAGTCAAGAGATGTGGATTGAATTTTGTGTAGAGCACTTTACAAGCTACAGTGGGGAAGGGGGAGAAGAATAAGACACAGGTTCTACCCCAGAGAAATTTACAAAGTAGCATAACATAGGAATGAGCTTCTGTGTTTAAAATATGACCAACCAATTTTCTCTGAGAGAGACGTTAAATTCAAGGGCTTTGGTTGCTTCCACTTTGAGTTGCCAAAGAGCCCAAAGTGATTTGTGCATCTCTTCAACTGTTCCGGTCAAATGTCTTTACCTAATAAAAATTTTTCTTTGTATTTCCTCATTTACTGAGAAGAAAACAACTTAACTCTAATAAGGATTTTTTTCTCAGCGGACTGCATTTTTCTCTTTAATTCTTAATTCATTATAAGCTAGAGAATGTTAATTAGTCCATTTTCTTCTTCTATAAATATTTTCCTTTTTAAAAGTGCAATGTTTGCTCTACTACAGTATTCAGGTTAAAACTGCACACATACACACACACACACACACACACATACACACATATTTAACAAAAGTAAACAGGACTACTGATTCCCTGATGCACAAGCATGTCTAGTGAGGTGTGCAGACTGTTACTGCAGTGTTCTAGTCTGTTCTGTTTAATCATTGCTAATACTACTCTTTAAACAACTCATGCTTTCCAGGTTCAGTAAAGAAAGTAAAAAAGAAATTAAAAATTTTATCCTGAATCCTTGAAAGAGCATTGGTTCACAATTGTTGCTCACCCAAAATGCTAAAAAGCACTGACATAACTTGTGACAGATAATGTGAGATACAGGGTAATGTTAGCAGACTTCTGTTTGTAAGTTCACACCAGGCATCCTTACCATGGTTGGAACTATTTTTCAGGGTTTTGGTGTTATGAATTCTATTAAACTGATACAGAATTAAGCGGCTTAAAGGACTCGTGTATGTTAACAAAACTCGTAAGATAACAGTATAAGTTGCCAGGAGAAATAAAACTTTCATGCAATGCAAATGGTTAACCGTTTGTCTCTGAACTATGCTGTTTGTAAATACACCTTTGCAGGATGTCAAATAACCATTCACTGCTAGGTGACATTGAATGTTCCTAACAGCCAGGTTGGGACAGTTACACTAAAGTCCTACATGAAAAACTGTTCATCAAAACTTCTCTCCGTATTCTGGAGATACACTGACAGACCCTCCCTATCAATCTCCATTCATATTTGCTCTGTGCGTATCACTTCCCTTCATTTACTATAATATTACTTCAAACTGATGAACCATAAATCAGTTTGTAGCAGAGCACTTGTGAACTCAGATCACCACTTATCAACTGTGTGACCTTAGCAGCTTCTGTAAATGCTCTTGACCTTAACTTCCTCATCTGTGAAATGAAAATATGACAATATATACTCCTAGTGTAGCTGTTGAGTGGATTAAAAGAATTCATATAAATGCTTTGTTTACAAGACTGTATGGCACATAATAAGTGCTTTTATTGGATGATAGTTTTCTTAAGTTTCATTTTGTTAATTCATTTATTATCTTCCTTAATAAACATTTACCAAGTTATTATCTTAATAGATGCTTACTAAGTGGATTAGGCTGCAGGTTCTATTGAAGGCATTTGAAGAGGTGGTGAGAATAAACAGACTCCAAGCGGTTCTCCCTTAACGGAGAACCCACTGTAATGGAGGAACAAGAGACAAGGACCAATGTGTGCTCTAGAAGGAGGCACAAAGCGGTATGATAGCTCAGGGAAAACAAATTCCTAAAAATATATTCGCATCATCTTCTTTGACTTGTATGTCAACATTTCTTAAATCTCAGCAAACACATTCACAAAATATGTCCTAAACTGTGTTATCTCTCTATGGAAACATCACCACACATTAAATATTCTCAGGGTATCCTATCCAGAGGCACATGTGTTCATTTGTTCCTTATTACTGATGTTAATTTTGATCATTATGTAAAGGTTCATTTTCTCCACTGAATGGTTACCATTTCTTCATCAGGAATGATCTTCCTTTGGTATTCTCAAATACTGGGCTAAATATCCTTTACTAACTGTGTCAGTTACCTACTGCCATGATAGGTGGCAAATGTGTAAGAGTAAGAAGGACCCACAATGCAAACTATCTGCAAGCTTCTGCTTAAATCATGCTCGTTAATGCTCTGCTGACTAAAGCAAGTCCCATCGTGGTGCAGAGTCAGTTTGGGAAGGCACTACAATGATGATATATGACAGAGGGAAGGGATATATGAAGGGTAAAGAATTAGGGCCACTGATGCAATCAATCTACTAACATAACACTAAAATTAAGTCCCAGCTAATGTAGGCACTAAGGGAAATCTTGACAAATATTCTAAGAAAAACAAACTAGTGTATTCACACTCTACAGGTGTTGCCTATATTATAATATAAAATACACTTAGGGATGGGTGCAGTGTTTTATTCCAACTCTTTTTGGTTTGTGGAATCATTTCATCATTTATCAGGCTTTTAAAGCACTAAATTTCTGGTGTGATATTGACTACAACAATGGAGCAGATACAAATTATTCATTTCAAAATTTATGCTTGTACTCAGAAATGTCCACTGAACCATCGTCTATATGGGGTTCTATATAAACCCCATATATTGACTATATGGGGTTCTATATAAAACAACAGCAACAATATAGTAGACTGTAATAGATCAACTTCTATAAAACATGATTGTTATCAGTTCTATGACACCACTTTCAGTAGCTGTGACCTTTGGACGTGACAGTAGCTGTGACCTTTTGATGTCTCATGGTAAACTATAAGAAGACAAAATTTATATAATAACAACTTTAAAGACATTATTATCCTTGTGTAAAGTGCCACATAAAAGACATGCAGCTCATTTCCTCAAAATGTTCTAAAAACTGTTCATTTGGGGTCAAAATTTAAATAGCTCACAGGCATGTCCTTTCCTCAACTTTTTGTCATTGCCTCACCATTCACTGAATAAATTGATAGGAATGACCCAGATCACTAGAACTGGAGCCCTGATTATATCAGTGCCTCACAAATGCTCTGCTCATGTGAAGATTTGATGAGAACTGATGGAAACTGACCGGCTGCCCTTGGGCATTCACTCCCTACATTATTCTCCAAACAAATCTATAACTTTGAGACTGCTTCCAGCCATTGTTTCTTTTTCTTTTTTTAACATCTTTATTGGAGTTTAATTGTTTTACAGTGGTGTGTAGGTTTCTGCTTTATAACAAAGTGAATCAGCTATACATATACATATATCCCCATATCTCTACCCTCTTGCGTCTCCCTCCCACCCTCCCTATCCCACCCCTCTTAGGTGGTCACGAAGCACCGAGCTGATCTCCCTGAGCTATGCGGCTGCTTCCCACTAGCTATCTATTTTACATTTGGTAGTATATATAAGTCCATGCCACTCTCTCACTTCGTCCCAGCGTACCCCTCCCCCTCCCCATGTCCTCAGTTCCATTCTCTAGTAGGTCTGTGTCTTTATTCCCATCTCGCTCCTAGGTTCTTCATGACCTTTTTTAAATTTTTTTTTAGATTCCATATATATGTGTTAGCATATGGTATTTGTTTTTCTCTTTCTGACTTACTTCACTCTGTATGACAGACTCTAGGTCCATCCACCTCACTACAAATAACTCAATTTCGTTTCTTTTTATGGATGAGTAATATTCCATTGTACATATGTGCCACATCTTCTTTATCCATTCATCTGTTGATGGACACTCAGGTTGCTTCCATGTCCTGGCTATTGTAAATAGAGCTGCAGTGAACATTTTGGTACATGACCCTTTTTGAATTATGGTTTTCTCAGGGTATATGCCAAATAGTGGGATTGCTGGGTCATATGGCAGTTCTACTTTTAGTTTTTTAAGGAACATCCATACTGTTCTCCATGGTGGCTGTATCAAAACAGTGCAAGATGCTTCCCTTTTCTCCACACCCTCTAGAGCATTTATTGTTTCTAGATTTTTTGATGATGGCCATTCTGACTGGTGTGAGATGATATCTCATTGTAGTTTTGATTTACATTTCTCTAATGATTAATGATGTTGAGTATTCTTTCATGTGTTCGTTGGCAATCTGTATATCTTCTTTGGAGAAATGTCTACTTAGGTCTTCTGCCCATTTTTGGATTGGGTTGTTGTTGTTGTTTTTTTTTTTTTTGATATTGAGCTGCATGAGCTGCTTGTAAATTTTGGAGATTAATCCTTTGTCAGACGCTTTCGTTGCAAATATTTTCTCCCATCCTGAGGGTTGTCTTTTCATCTTGTTTATGGTTTCCTTTGCTGTGCAAAAGCTTTGAAGTTTCATTAGGTCCCATTTGTTTATTTTTGTTTTTATTTCCATTTCTCTAGGAGGTGTGTTCAAAAAGGATCTTGCTGTGATTTATGTCATAGAGTGTTCTGCCTATGTTTTCCTCTAAGAGTTTTACAGTGTCTGGCCTTACATTTAGGTCTTTAATCCATTTTGAGTTTATTTTTGTGTATGGTGTTAGGGAGTGTTCTAATTTCATTCTTTTACATGTAGCTGTCCAGTTTTCCCAGCACCACTTATTAAAAGAAAAGGCTGTCTTTTCTCCATTGTATATTCTGGCCTCCTTTATAAAAAATAAGGTGACCACATGTGCATGGGTTTGTCTCTGGGCTTTCTATCTTGTTCCATTGATCTATATTTCTGTTTTTGTGCCAGTACCATACGGTCTTGATGACTGTAGCTTTGTAGTATAGTCTAAAGTCCGGGAGCCTGATTCCTCCAGCTCCATTTTTCTTTCTTAAGATTGCTTTGGCTATTCGGGGTCTTTTGTGTTTCCATACAAATTGTGAAAGTTTTTGTTCTAGTTTTGTGAAAAATGCCATTGGTAGTTTGATGGGGATTGCACTGAATCTGTAGATTGCTTTGGGTAGTATAGTCATTTTCACAATGTTGATTCTTCCAATTCAAGAACATGGTATATCTCTCCAGACAAAAGACCTGTATGCAGAAAACTATAAGACACTGATGAAAGAAATTAATGATGATACAAACAGATGGAGAGATATACCAGCCATTGTTTCTTTACCTTGAGGGTTTATCCCCTCAAGGGCATAATCTCACCACAGTAATTATCTGAATGAGTGATAGAAATTAAAGTTGACAATGGGAGTGATGAGGGGTCAGGCTCTCTCCAATGGGGTTCATTCCCTTTCCTCTGTTTAAATTGGCTCTTGGGCAAGACAGGGGTATGAGATTAAGAGATACAAATAACTATGTACAAAATAAATAGGCAGCAAGTATATATTGTACAGCACAGGGAACTAGAGCCATTATTTTGTAATAACTTTAAATGGAGTATAATCTATAAAAATATTGAATCACTATGTTGTACACCTGAAACTAATATTGTAAATCAACTATACTTCAATAAAAATAAATTTAAAAAATAAATGGGCTTTTCTTCAGTATATAATACCAAATAGAATATCTGTACTCTCATGCCCCTGAAGATCATAAGCTCAAAGGCCAATATAATTACAATACTAAAGAGAGACAATGCCTGTATCAGTCAGAAAGGGAAAGGTTTTTCTGTGATAACAAAAAGTGCAAAAATCTCAGTCATACAGAAACAATAGATACTGTTGGCCACTCATGTTACATGACAAGCCTGTGTTTGGGGGGAGGGGTCTCTGCTCCACTCACTCACAGACCTAGGCTGATGAACACATCTTCCACCTGCACCATTTGAAACACAGGGCATCTTGGTCACCAAAGAAGAGTAAAGGAGGACTGGAAAATGAAGTACTGGCAGTCATCCTGAAACAGACACATGTACCTTCCACTCATTTCATTGCCCAGCACAAAACATATGGCTGTGTCTACCTTTAAGGGTGTGGGAGAAATGTGAATTTCTGGACATCTGGAAAAAGATGGGAGCCAAGTGTGGAAAAACATTGCTAATGTGTGTCATGAACTCACTCAAAGAGTTTTAGAACTGACAGACCAAACTTTTAAAATAAGTAAGCCAAATATACACAAAGAAGAGAAGAAAAAACTTAGTATTATGAAACAAAAAAATCAAAAAAAGAACTATGTGAAAACATCAGATCTGAGAAACTTACTGATTGAAATAAAAAATGCATTAAATGAGGTAAATAGATAGGTAATTACTGTGTTAGAAGACCAGATCAAGGAGCTCTTCTAAAAACTTGCATGGAAGGAATATATAGACCAAAATAAATGAGGCCACGCTAAGGACTTTCCTTATTAGGAGGAAGATAAAGATATGGATAACTCTAAGAAATCAATAAACACACTTATGGGTTTTAAGTTATAAGCTACTACTATAAGAACTAAAATATAATATGCAACTTTTAAACCAGCAGCATATAAGTTGATTTATCTGACAGAAAACAGAAATGAAGAAATATATAATAAAGTCAATATTATTAAATGAAAATGTGAATGGCATAATTAATCTTAGTGTAACAATAAATATAATAATTATTAGCAAGTTAAACTCACCAGTTAAAACACAGAGATGCTTAGGGAATTTTAAAAATATGAGAACCAACAGAGACACACAAAGGGGCAAAAAGGCATACAGGTTGAAGCAAGAACAAAACTGGAATATTGGCGACAAGAAGTTCTGATGAAATGGCATGAAGATGGACTTCGAGACACAGATGTAGAGAACATCTGGATATCAAGGGGGGAAGGAGGGTGGGATGAATGGGGAGATAGGGAATGACATACATACACTACTATGTATAAAACAGATGACTAATGAGAACCTACTGTATAGCACAGGGAACTCTACTCATTGCTCTGTGGTGACCTAAAAGGGAAGGAAATCTAAAAAAGAGGGGATATATGTATAACTGATTCACTTTGCTGTACAGCAGAAACTAACACAACATTGTAAGGCAACTATACTCCAAGAAAAATTTGAAAAAAAAGATGGACTTCAAATAGCCACAGAGTATGAGGAGATTTGTACCTTATATATATATTTTTTGCAGTACACGGGCCTCTCACTGCTGTGGCCTCTCCCGTTGTGGAGCACAGGCTCCGGACGCGCAGGCCCAGCGGCCATGGCTCACGGGCCCAGCCGCTCCGCGGCACGTGGGATCCTCCCAGACCGGGGCACGAACCCGTGTCTCCTGCATCGGCAGGCGGACTCTCAACCACTGCGCCACCAGGGAAGCCCTGTACCTTATATTAATGTTCCCCCAAATGTTTCAAATGTAGAGGTGGCTCTCAATTGTCAAGGTTGACCAAATGCCATATTGTGTGATGCCTGTTAAGGCTCCTTCCCCTGTGCTTATTTACAGGCTCAAGAACAACGTGCCTTTGGTGAGAGACAGAGAAATTATCTACTATAAACTTAACTCCATGGACTTTCCCTCACCAAAGGTGAACTGGTTACCATCATTACTGATTCCCAGTCTTCAAAGAACAGACAAATGCTGAGACCTTCAGCACCACACTCAGTGGTGACCATTCCGCCACTTGAGGGATCAAGGGGAAAACAGTTTTCCTTTACAAAGGGGAGAATGTGTTTCACCACTTAAAGGTTTGCTTATTCTAGACATGGAATTGCTTACCTTGCTGACAGTAAATCTGCCAGTATCACCATCCACAGAATAACTGAATGACTTATTCACCATCACAGTGTCTCACACAACAGTTCTGCCTAAGGAACTTATTTTATGAAGAAATAAATGAGACAACCGGCTAAAAATCATGGGATTCACTGATCTTATCCTGTCCCTACTAACCAGAAACAGCTGGGCTAATTGAATATTTAGTTTTTTCAAGGTTGTGGTGCTACCCTACAAGATACAACATATGCTTTTAACAAGCAACTTACTATTTCTTTTGAGTAACAGTAAGTTGCATGTGAAGAGCACACACTGAAGGACTTCCCTGGTGGTCCAGGGGTAAAGAATTCGCCTTACAATGCAGGGGACATGGGTCCAATCCCTGGCCAGGGAACTAAGATGCCACATGCCACGGGGCAACTAGGCCCGCACACCACAACTGCTGAGCTCGTGTGCCCTGGAGCCTGTGCGCCCCAACTAGAGAATAGAACACCCGCATGCCGCAACTAGAGAGAAGCCCGTGCACTACAACGAAGAGTCCACGTGCTGCAACAAAAGATCCGGCATGCCTCAACGAAGATCCTATGTGCTGCAGCTAGGACCCGACACAGCCAAAAATAAATGAAAAAAAAAAAAAAAAAAAGAGCACAGTCACTGAACTCATGGGTTCTTGCTAAAAGCATATGCTGAGCTCATGGGTCCAGAAACCAAAGGTTGGATGTAGAAGTGACATGTCTCTCTATTATATCTTGACCACCTCATAACATTTTTTTGCTTTTTATCCTATAAATTTGGGCTCAGTTCCGAGAAAAAAAAATGCTTCCACTGGGGGATATACAGTACTTGCATTGGATTGGCGATTGAGACTGCTACCTGGCCATTTTGACTCCTTATGCCACTGAACCAATAGGTACAGAAAGTGATTACTGTATTGACAGGGACTATTGGCTCTGATTATCAAGGGGAAATTGCCACTCTACAATGGGCACTGTGAAAAGAATGAGGTTATCATCTAGAATTCCTCCTGATATTTCTACATCCAGTGGTAAAATATTTTTAAAATTATTTATTTATTTATTTTTGGCTGAGTTGGGTCTTCATTGCTGCACACGGGCTTTCTCCAGTTGCAGCGAGCGGGGGCTCCTCTTCGTTGTGGTGCGCGGGCTTCTCATTGCGGTGACTTCTCTTGTTGCGGAGCACCGGCTCTAGGCGCGCGGGCTTCAGTAGTTGTGGCATGCAGGCTTCAGTAGTTCTGGCTCATGGACTCTAGAGTGCAGGCTCAGTAGTTGTGGCACACGGGCTTTGTTGCTCTGCGGCATGTGGGATCTTCCCGGACCAGGGATTGAACCCGTGTCCCCTGCATTGGCAGGCAGATTCTTAACCACTGTGCCACCAGGGAAGCCCTTGTGGCAAAATTTAATAGAAGCCCAGCAACCCCGTAGCAAGATCACTGTAGACTCAGACTCTTCAAGAATAAAAAACCTGGGTTACTCCACACAGTAAAGATCTTTAACCAACTGAGATGCAGGCTAAAGTCAAGGGAACATGGATTTGGTAGTGGAAGGGTGAAGTTATGAATACCAATTATCTTCTCTTTACCAGTAACAGAAACAAGAACTATAATAACTACTTAGATTTCTTTCCTTTCTTTTATTAAAAATATACTTTCATTTATTTGTAAGTTTCTGAACATCTACTGTATGACTGACAATGTTTCAGGTACTAGAGTTACAGCTCACAGCAGAGCAAAAGCTCCCCTCATGACACTTAATTCTAGTGAGGCTGACAAACTACAACTGACCAAACAAATGGGTACAAAATTTACTGTCAGGTAGTGATGCATGCCAGGAAGAAACCATTTTTACTGATTTGTGTTTCTCTGTTTAATTGCTCTTTGTTTTATTAATTAGAAAACACTGAGGCTTTTAAGGAGTTGCTGTGATTCACCAGGAAGCTTAAGTGAATGGATATCTGCGTGCGCGCGCGCGCACACACACACACACACACACACACACACACACGACACTTTAATTAGGAAGATATATCATCTCTAAAATATGGAGCTTTGTTAATGTGGCATTTTAAATCTCTCTTTTCACCATTAGTACTAAAATGAGTTCGAAGGGCTGAAGTGCACACTGCACTAAACCAGTGGAGTTTTAAACTCCAATACATCTCATTGGACTTTTACAATTTAACTTCTAATTTGAACTATTTTCCAACCCTCATCACCAGGTACATGTCATTCATTGGTTTCTTTTTGTTTCTAGTCTCTAACTTTTCCTAGACATCAGGGATAATTTGATGAGGTGTTATGGTACCTTAAGAATACCAGGTTGAATGCATATCTATTGCTTTTTCTTCCAGGAAACTTTGCAAAAGCAAAGCTTAAAGAACACATAGGCAAAGTAAAATCTCCAGCACATGTTTCCTTAAACCTCTTCTTTACAACAAGAGGTGTAATTTTGTTGAGCAGTTTAGTAGTTTTTTTTGGCAAACAAGCATAGACTGAGGAACTTTGTTAAATCTACTTTTGTTGTTTATTCTCATTAATTTTTAAACTCAAGGTTTTTGCTATACACTTACGGAGGAGTACATAGTTGAAGAATGATCTCTGAATCCGGCAGTGCATGAAGAAATGTATATTAATCTTTTTAATAATTTTTTCTCTTATTTCTTTTCTTTTCTTTCCTTTTTTGGGGTCAAATTTCAACCTACACTCTCTAAAGAAGAAAGTAACAATGGGGAAACAACTGTCATTTCCAACTATCTATGGAGAAACAATGATTTTCCATAGCACATGAACTTCTCACAACAGGCTTCAAGTATTTTGACCAAGAGTTGAGTTTTGAATCATTACTCAGAAACATGATGAAGAGCAAGCACATCTCAACTATGCATTTACAGTTGACAAAGCACAAGTGAGGATAAAATCATCCAGTACTTCCCAGGCAGTAGAGGGTGCTGTAAAATGCAGCAGAGGTGACTCTGGGCTTTATCACAGCTACTGTCCTCTTATTTATCCCTTTGTCCTTTCTCATGCCTTTTTAAAAAAAATTCAGGATCATTTCATTTTACATTTCATGCCCATGTTCCTATACTGATCATTTTGGTGTAGATAAGAGGCAGTGTAGGGTCTGGAGGAGAATTTCAGTTTTGTTACTGAATTTACTGAATTTGGCAGTCAGCAGTATTAGCCTTCAGCAAAATTAGGAGAACAGTAATTTTGTGTTGTCCCAATTTATGCCATATTTCCCTTCTTCTTTCTCTTTTACCCCCTTCCATTCATCAGTGGACCCTTGCTATTTTCCTGTTCCCTTTGTCTTTTTCCGACTACCCAAAATCTTATTGAAGTATCCATACTCGTTTCTTTGCTTCAAAATTACTCCATATTCCACCTTATCACTTCATCAAAAGAAGGATAATTCAACACATTATTGACAGAAAACGGTATGACTAAATTACATGTCATTAAAATGTGAAAGGCTTTTTGTTAGATTTGCAATAATAATCTTTAAAGAGCACCTATTATTTAAAGAGCTATTGCACAGAATATCCCCAAATGTAAGCAAATTACTGTGAGGCATGAGGACATTTCTATAACATTTCCATGCACCTTAAATCAGAAATATTGGCAGTGGATTCTTTCATCTATAAGTAAATTCAATCTATTTCAGAAGCATAGAAGGATCATATTCACTGGACACTCACTAGAGACCAAAAAATATACGTACCTTATTTCTTTGAATTTTTCAAATGACAGAATAGGTAGGAATCTCAAGCTATATGCTTGGGTATGTGCAAGAAATAGGAATTTCTTCCTTTTAAAAGTTCACCTTATCTCAGATTTTCAGCCTTCCTCTTTCATTGTTGAGCCTGTACTGTCAGGAAATTCAATCTCAGTCACTCCACTCAATTCCTCAATATTTGGTTTTCACTGAGGTCATGAGCTGTAACACTGGACACTGGAGAGGACCCTGATGAGGCCTGAGGATGCCTTGAATTTCCCCAATGTCTTGAGGTTCTCTGCTTCTAGGCCACCATTGTGGAAGAGAAATCTTTGGTGGGACTGACAACATCGGTACTAGGTTGCAGTCTCCCTAAGTGCACTACACAGGGATTTTTCCTTAGGGGTGCCATGTTACCACTACCTGGGATCAGGATGGAGAGGAAGATGCCCAGAAATAAGGCAGATGAACTATGTGCTAGGCCATAAAAAAGTCTTACTGATTGAAATTGAAGTCTGTATGGAGAATATTTTCTGACCACCATTGAATCAAATAAAGTATCAATAACAATAAACTATACATCAAAATAACAAATATTTCTGAACAAATTTGTAAATCATCCATGAATTAAAGACAAAATACAACACGGAAAATTATAAAATAATTTGAACTAAATAACAGTGAAAATTGAAAACATATCAAAATTTTGAGGATGCAGCAAAAGCAGCACTTCAGAGAAATTTATAACACAAGTTTATATTTAAAAAGAACAGAAACCCAAAATCAATGACATAAGGTTATATGTTAAGCAGCTAGAGAAAAAAGAACAAAATAAATACAAAGTATTTGAAGGGACTTCCTTCGTGGTCCAGTGGTTAGGACTCCACGCTTCCCTTACAGGGGAGGCAAGTTCGATTCCTGCTCGGGGAACTAAGATCCCACATGCTGTGCGGTGTGGCCAAAGAATAAAAATAATAAAAAATTTTTAAAACATAAAAAGCACCTTAAAAAAACCCAATTAGTGATATAACAAAGTAATTTGAAGAAAGATAATATAAAGAGCAGAAATCCACAAAATAAGGAAAGGAGAATAATAAAGAAAATTTAAGCAAAAAGCTGATTCTTTAAAAAGAGCAGCAAAATGTATAAATCCCTAGATGCACTGATCAAGAAAGGAAAAAGAGCACAAATCACCATATTAGGAGTAAGAGAGTTATCACCAAAGATCCTTCATGAATAGGGTAATAAAGAATACTATGAAAAATGTTATGCCAACACTTTTCAAACTTCGGTGAAACAACCAAATTGCCTGAAAAACCCAGCTTACCAACATTAACATGAGATGAAACAAATTCGAAGAGCCCTATATCTATTAAAGAAGGTGAATTTGTTACTTCAAACCTCCCCATAAAGAAAATGTTATGTTCCAGTGATATCAGTAGTACATTCTGTCAGTCAAGAAAAACAACAAAAACAACACCAATCATGTACAGACTCTTTCAAAAAATAAAGAAGGAACACTGCTGAACTCATTTTAAGAAGCCAACATATCCTGATATTGAAACTTGACAAAACAATGAAGACTGCTACTTACAGAAATACAGACTCTCGTGGAGTTCCAGGAAATTTCGTGAGTGATGATGTAACAGGGAAGAACAAATCTGACTCCATATTAGATCTGTTTCTTTTTACTTTAACCTTTGTATCGTATTGCTTTTTCTACAAGTTAAAAATGTTGCCTATAGCTTGAAATATACAGGAGAACCCATTCTCAAGGCTCTGACCTTTACAGGTGTAACACTTTTCCATTCATATAGAGATTAAAAAGTTTCAGAACAGAGAATAACATTTGTCTTGTTGGAGGTATACAGAAACATCATGACCTGACCTACATGGACAGCTGCAAGAGCAAAGGATTCTGACACCAGGAAGTGTGCAACAACTAACCAGTCGCTATTCCTTGACCCAACAACTCATCTCCTGACTTGCTGGCCTGTGCAACAAGCAGGACAAGCTTGGACATCTGGAAGGGGCAACAGTGAAATTATTCTTCACTGATGATTGGGGTGGGGGGGGTGGATGGCTGCGGGAGGCAGGGAGTGCAGGTGTACACATCTGGTAAATCACATTAAATAGCACATTTTAAATAGCTACTGGCTCTTCATGTAATTATACCTCAAGAAAGTTGAAAATTTTAATTAAAAAAAAGAGTGCTAAGGAATTAAAGGGGCACAGTTGGGCTGGAAATGGAAAGCATTAGGTTTTAGCAACGGAAACAGAAACAGCAATGAAACTGACTGTGTAGGGGCCAGTTGACACATTGTAGTTGGTTCTCCGTTCTCCAATCACCTGTGGTTCTGTAGGTGTTATTATCAGTGCTATCTTTATCCAGGTTGCTGCATGCATGCACCAGAAATCATCTTAGATTGCCTCCTCAGTGGAATGTTATCGACAACCTACCGATTGTTCTGTGGAGCAGACATCCCTTCTGAGTCAGATTACAAGGTGATGAGAGTCAATCAGATGTCTCTCACAAGGTTTCTTTAGTTATTACTTTCTGAACACCACATGCACCTGTAGACACCAGAGTGGGAATCAGAACACCACAGACTGTATGCCTGAATAAAGAAGTAAGAAGTAGGAACTGATGTTCTGCAGAGATAATTGCTTAGCCTTTCAATTTAGAGCTTTATTCACCTGGGAAAAAGATCTAAATACTCCCTAAAGGGGCCCCTTTTCAAAGAAGACATTTATGTGTAAAATTTTGAATCTAAAATGCTAGGAAGGTTCATGACCCTCACTCAAATGTTCACTGAGTAATCCCTTAAACCAGGGCTCCAGAGTACTTGTAATTACAATCACTCAACTTCTTAGAACACCTTCATCCAATAATCTTCTAGCAAGTTGGCTCTTCCTCATCTTAGTCACAAGGATAACTTTATTGGCAAGTCTCTGCAAGAGTGCACTTAAAACTCATTGAGCTGTGCTCTTAAAATCTGTGCACACTGTTGTATGAGAATTTCACATTGATTTAAGAAAAATGCAAAAATTTTCCAAATAATCTTAGTGGTTTGAGAGATTTTTGTATTTTTCTTTTTCAAATGAAGTGTTTATATGCACAATCCATATTTTGATCTCAAAGTCAACAATTCCTTTAGTTTTTTTGTCTTGTTACATCTTTGTTGAAAGCAATAAGGAATAATATAATATTGTTATATCAGATTTGACAGTCCAGGTATGTTGTAAAGTAAGGGAAGAAATAATAATACTACTGCACTTGCAAAGAGAGTAATACTATGGGGGACCTGCTCTTGCTCTGACAAAGCCATTTGGTGCTGTCTCCAGAAACCCTAGTATGTTTCTCAGAATCATTTGTCCAGAAATGCAGTTGTTTCAGGGTCCTCAAAAGAGCTCAAGCCCTTAAGAACTGCCCCTTGCTAATAAAACCCACTAGAGGAGGATATATAATTCAGTGTTTCCTCTCTTAATATACCTGGGAAAGCTTCACAATAATAAAGTTACTTATGAGCATGATATCAAAAAGAAATGAAAGTAGGTCATATTGAGGGCTGTTTTATTCTGTGAGACAGCTAATGAAAATAAGTGATTGTTCATGCCTTGTAGTTACCCTATCTTTTGAGCCATCTATATTAACTGTGACAAATTCTTAAACATTTTATATTATGTACAACAAAGATTACTTAAACTATTTTGTAGGACTATAATTTGTTGATCTAAGCTTCATTTTGTGCTAATGTAAGCAACACACAAACTACTATTTGAATGTAGTCATAGTTTGTTCACTTCATGGAACAACTCAGGCAAGCACATTGTTTGGTAAAACCTGGAACACCAAATTGAGCATGAGAAAAGCAGAGACAGGTGCCCGTCAATTGGTGCTTCAGAAAGGTCAATGGAAAGTACATTTAAACCTTGAAATTGGTCATTTCTGTAGAAGGTAGAAAATGCCCAGGATTTTATTTTCATAGAAAAGGGAAATTTGATGGTTATAGATATCTAGTACCTGAGGGGAGCAATTAAAGGTTCTTGTGCTTTATAGCAATTATGTTGCTTGAAGCAATGCCTGTGGCCTGACTGCTATGTGGAGGCTACAAGAGTGAAGCCAGTTATTTTTGGCTTTCTTACTTTGGAGATTTCCTACATTTTTCACCTAATATTATCTCTTGAAGGCCAAAGACACAATATTTGATATACTTAATAAATGTATCTATTTATTTAACAGATTATGTGTCATAAATGTATCTTTAAACTTGAGCTTCTCTCATGAGAAATGGACCATTTTTTTCCCCCTTCGAGAACAGAAAGACTCAGCGTTACTGCTGCAGAGCTATGGATTGACTTTTAGATGAAGTTTTGATTGTGGAGTTTACTACTAAGTGTATCCATGAGTTGGAGCCAATGTAACCCATTTTATCATTTGGGAAAGAAAACAGAATTCTACTAAGGGACCATCTGATAAAAAGAAATCACATTTCTCAGGAACGTTTGTTGTTCGCCTCTGAGTTGAATTTTGCGCCTGAGGTGACAGGCTGTGAGCAGGGCAGCATCTCCCCTTTATAGCCAATAGCATAATTGTTATGCAGCCTCAGTAAAATCACATCTCTGCTTGTAGTTTACATTAATCAATGTAAATATATGATTGACCAACTCATATTGTTCAATAGGATCATTGTCATAAATGATATATATATACACACAATTTGTTTTCTTCAGTAACTACAAAAATGGAAAAAAATGTTTAATTTTTTAGCTTTATTGAGATATAACTGACATATCACATCACAGTTTAATTTTAATTATATAGACTGAAACCCAAAGTTTTAATTACTTACCAAATGGTGTGTGTGTGTGTGTGTGTGCACGCGCATGTGCACGTGAGTGCACGCATGTATAGGCACAAGCACATGGAATACGGGGGAGGGGGGTTAATCAATGAGAGAATGGAGCTGGCATGTGTTCCTCACATCAAGGGGAAAAGAAGAAATCATCTGTTTAAATTGAAAAGATGTAGGCCAAAATGTAAATTGGAGCCTGTGGGTTTTGGGAATTTCCTTTGAAAGAATATTTTTCTAATACCTTGTCATCAAAACTGATTTGGAGCAATTAAAACAGAAAGCAAGTATGTGTAATCTTCTTGTCTATCAATTCAAAACACAGGAAATTTTAGATAATTTAATAAACATAAAAGGGAATGATAAAAGGAACCCAATTAAGAGAATGAACACTCTCAACTATCAGCAAGTAATACTGAGATAACTGAATAATTCTAGAGAGAATGAATGGCAAATTTTAAATAGCAAATCATTTAATGGTACTGCAGAAGGATTGGAAAATGAAAAGAAATTAAGATGAGAGTTATTTGAATGTTTACAAAATTATAAAGTTAATTCTGGGAAAGAGAATCCACAAGAATATAAAAATACAGACATTCTGCTTCAGTAAATATGAACAGCAAACACAACAGATAACTGAGGGTGGGTTTATTCTGATCATTAAGGCCACTCCCCATTTATCTTCAACTAATATGCTGATTTCCATTTTGTTCTGCTTTGCTTCTTTGAGCACCCAGTACTGATTTTTCATTTTCTTCCCTTCACCAAACATATGCCAAACAATTCACCTTGTGTTCCCTGTGATTTTTGACTACTTTCTAACTTTTTTTCCTATTTTCATTTCACTTGTCAAATTCCACATACTCATGGTATCATCTACCTTATATTTCCATGTATTTTCTCATGCATTTCAGCTCTTCCTTCGATATGTACATATTTAATGAGAGCTGATTATGTATAGGACATAATTAATTCATATTACATTTGTTTTTCCTAAGTTTAAGTATCAAAATATTTCCTTAAATTCTCCAGATATTCTCTTCTTTGTTGCCTTTTTTTGTTAAAAAATTAAAATTTCTCATTTGCACATTCAATGATTAAATTCCATTTTAAAGAAAGCCCTTTGAGGGTTTTCAATATAACACCATGGATTTGTTCACAACTAACCCAAGAAAAATAGATCTTTGATATATATCATAGAAGGATTAGAAAGCACATTGGGACACGTTGCCTCAATCTAATCAAGAATTGCAATTACAATGTGATCTGTGTACCTCTGCATGCCTGTAACTCAGCGTTCTTATTCCCATAAGATCAGAGCAATTCTGATTGCTTTCAATTCATTGCTCTGACACACTCGATTAGTACATAAATAATTTTGTTCTATTTATCAACTTGAATCTTTGTTCTTCATCATTAAAGTTCCATATTTAATTATAGACTAGTTACTAAAAGAAAGCCAAGAATGCCAAATTCTCCAAAGACTTTTAATGAAATAGCCTATTAAAATGATTTCAAACTAAAGTGATTCCACTGGACAGCTGAAATTCAATATGCAATCCACAATTCTAATCATAAACATCAAAACAGAGTTGCTCAACTTTTCTCTATTGGTTCTTTGTAAATATCCTCATCTTCATATTGGCAAATTAAATGAATGTACTTCATTAATCTCATTCCAGTCAGGTAACTGAAATGTAATTTTGAGTGCTTTTTCTCATTCATTATGAACTTGCATGCAACAGTAACAGATTATGTTACTGCAGTATTTTCTCCCTTCCTATCTTGCTTTATTCCATGATTACCTTGTCTCCTTAAAGTACTAAAACTTTAATCTAAGGCCAGAATATATTTCCACCAGGTGCCCAAGTAACCCTTTGATTCTTTAATAATACTTTCTTTTTCTTTTTTCTTTTTTTAACATCTTTATTGGGGTATAATTGCTTTACAATGGTGTGTTAGTTTCTGCTTTATAACAAAGTGAATCAGTTATACATATACATATGTTCCCATATCTCTTCCCTCTTGCATCTCCCTCCCTCCCACCCTCTCTATCCCACCCCTCCAGGCGGTCACAAAGCACAGAGCTGATCTCCCTGTGCTATGCGGTTGCTTCCCACTAGCTATCTACCTTACGTTTGTTAGTGTGACAAAGCAAGAGAGAGGCATGGACATATATACTTTCTTTCTTGATCATGAGATTGACTTTTGCCTTTCTCCCTAAGAAGGTATCATGTCTTCCCATTGCACAGTATATAGGATCCTAGATTTTCTAATATATATCCTAGATCTTCCTCATATCAACTCATCAAGATACTGTGATTCCTCTAATTGTCATTTCATCTTTGATTTATACTCACTATTACTTCTTCTGATTAAATTTGTTCTACTCCATACAGTGGTGTCTTTTGGTAGTTTTTACCTGAAATCCAAAGATATAACAGTTTTGTGTGGGGGAGTGGGAGTGGGTGGGAGGGTGGGTTCAGTTTTCAATTAAATGTGTTAAAGTAATTCCCCTAAGTGTTTTAGAAATTCCTTTAAGTGGATTACCTGGAACAAGTCACCATCTTATTGAGGTCATTTTATTTAATAGTTAGATTTTCTAACCTCAGTGCTACCACACGAAAGGAAAGTTTGTTCATTTTCTATCACAATTATATAGCACTGAGGTTAGAAAATCTAATCCTACTATATTATGTAGGATAATAAACGTTATGTAGGAACGAAATGTTATAAATTCTTCCACTTTTGGCATTTTTAAATTGATGCAATTATTGAGATGATGAGCATTGGCTGAGGTTGAAATCTACAAACCAGTTAGGGTGTAGTATCAATAGAATCATTGTCTTTTGTGCTCTTGGATTAGAATAGTGATCTGACCTTTCTGTGTATTTATGATGAAAATTATATAATATTTCACATTTTTTATTGGGGCTCTTCCTTAAGTCCTGTGGGCAATAGTGATATCTTGACATTTTGATCAAAATAATTATATTGTAAACATAGTTGATCTCTACATTTCAATCACCTTTATAGTCATGATATTGCCAATAATACTATTAAAGTGTGTGTAAGAGTGTGTGTGTATGTAGGAGTGAATTGCTATTTTGGCTTTGTGTCATCATACAGCTGTAATCATACAGACAGTTTAAAAGTTGTCAAATGTACTGCTTTTAAGAATTGCTTGATGCAACATCCTTCCCCTGCAAGCCAAACTTTTTTTAAAAATTATTATTATTTTTAAATTTTATTTATTTTTGCCTGCATTGGGTCTTTGTTGTTGCATGTGGGCTTTCTCTAGTTGCAGTGAGCGGGCTTCTCCTTTGTGGTGGCTTCTCTTGTTGCGGAGCACGGGCTCTAGAGCACAGACTCAGTAGTTGTGGCCCACGGGCTCTGCAGCATGTGGGATCTTCCCCGACCAGGGATTGACCCCATGTCCCCTGCACTGGCAGGCAGATTCTTAACCACTGCGCCACCAGGGAAGTCCCCCAAACTGGTTTTTAAAAATGTTAAAAATGTTTGGACTTGGAAAACAACAGTGTTCCAAACAGAAAATAGTAGTAATTAAAGGGTATAAAGGAACTTAGAAAGAAACATAACCATTAGAAGAGATTGGGTTTATAGTATGTTTTTAGCTGAATCTGTGTCTCTAACACAGATGTGAACATAGGTCTTGGACTAAAAGCCATGGACTGATTGACAGCTTTAATTCCTTCAATCTGCAAATGTGTCAGGGACTTACTATGTACTTATATTTTAGTGGAGTGACACACCATAACTAAATCAGCACACACATGAATAAACCTGTTTTTCACTTAAAAAGTGATGGCAGTTTTCCTCAGTGGTTAAGTCTGTGGCTGGCATTTAGTAGGTTCTCCATGTCTGTTTATTGAATGAATGGACCTAGCGTGTTTTGTGGTAAATCAAATACCAAGCTATGTACATGTGAAATTCACCCTCTTTTTCTTACAGTGTGAATAAGAAATTTACATTTACCCTGATTGTTAATGATCTTGGCAACATAAAATGAAACTAACAGGAAAATTTTGTATAAACAACTTATATTTAAATTGGGTCAACAAAACAGAATTTATTGTTGTACTTTAAGAAGTTTTTAGAGCCTAAAGACAACACTGCAGCTACAAAGTGGGCTGTAGCTTTAATATATCGCTAGCATCAAAAACAGTGTATCATTAGCTACCTAGCTTTTTAAAAAATGCTTTTTATACTTAAATATAGAGTAAAGTGACAATATTTTGCATCCAAATAGTAGATATCTAATTCATTTTTAAGTTAACAAAAATAAACTAAAATATGCAAAAAAGAAATACTCATTACTCTGCAACCAAATGAAAGATTATAAGAGACTAATTGTTCCTTGCTATCTATCTTTGTTGGTTTTGATAGCCATCTTTATTCATGTTATTGAATACATTACTGCTAAGAAGTATATAATTCATTAAAATACATGATTAAAAACTTCCTTGTATTTCTATCTGTAATGCAACTTCTAGCCCCAATTTAATTGTTTATAAAATTTCAAGTAAAAAAAAAAAATTCCAAGAAGCTTTTTTATTTCAAGTCACTGATAACATGAATTCTCAGTGTAAATATTAGTCATTAAATGACAAGCCAAACAGGAATGCTCAACCAGATCACAATTATCACACAGTGTCTCTCACTGTTTTTGTAAAAGCTTTTAAAAAATGAAAAATTATTCATTGGAGAAGATTTTCAGAGGCTGAACATTTGAGAAAGAATATTCAGATATTGGGATGCATGGATGACCTTTTATGCAGTTATTTTTCAAGAACTAGTTAACAATGAATTTTGAGCACTCTAACTTCAAAGCTCCAATTCAGTTTAGAGCTGTTTTTAGTAGGTATAAGGATAAAAATTCTTTCAAATTTAAATAATTATCCTAAAACTCTTCAAAGATACCAAGGTTAGGCTCTACTGAGTTTTATATTCATTTGATAATTTGGCCAAATAATTTCAAATTTAGTAAAAAATACTTTTAATTCCGTAGATGATACATTTCCAAATTGCTGGTAACCATGCTAATGCTGGTTGCTTCAACCATACACAGTTAAGACGTAAGCCTCCTAAAATGTAAGCACTGGGAAATCTAAGTACACAGCAATGTATCGAAGGTTAAGTATAGTATATATTTTATACTTGGTATACTTTAAAATTCTTAAGAGATGGATTTCTATAAATTAAGTAATAAATTATTTGCAGAAAACTATGCAATGTCCAAGGAAATCTACTAATAAAAAGTGAAGCCTTCAGGTTAGTGAAGAATCCTTTTATCAAATGAATAAGTCTCTTCCACTACATCTCTTCTGTAAAACTAATATTTTCTACATGATGAATTTTTAAAGATGGAGATACGTATCTTAAAAAGCAGAACTGAGTGATGCAATGATCTGCACCATGTTCACGGGCATTGTAGCAAAATCCTCATCAGTAAACTTCTATGAGCCTGACAGAGGCAGCTAAAAATTTATACAAAAGTTATAGTCAGGACACTGCTACCCTATTGCTGCTCTTAATAAGATAGGCCTCCAAGATTTTCTTCCCTTTCCTTTCTGGTATTAAATAGAAACAATGATATGTGGGAGAGTGAATAATGCATCCCAGACCCCTCTAATGGGAAACAAAAATTAAATTTAATATTAGAAAAAAGTACATTTTGCATTACATGTTTGCTCCACTGCATAGTTACGATTTATTTAAATTTAGGCTACTTACTACAGTCTCCTGATTCTAAAGCAGATTTGCAAGCAGTTTTCAAACACCATTACTTGTGCAAATATTTTAAAAATCCAAAATATTTACTACAGTGGGCTTGGTGTTTGCTCTCTTTAAATCAGTTTACCAGTCATCTCTATCCCTTTCCATCTATTTGTAATTTTACCTTGAAAGATTTATTTGAAAACAATAAGACACTACAAAATTTTAAAACTTATGCTTAAGTCTTAAAATATTATCATTATATAAAGCTGGGGAATTCTATATATGCTATGTAGAAATTCAATAAATATTTATTGAATTGGAAGTAATGTGAGGTGAACTTTGGTTCAAGATTTTGGGAAACATAAGAAAAGTAGAAAAAATGTTTAATAAGCTCACAACTTCCTCAATCTTGATTTTGATGGGACAAATCAGACAAGCAAAAATGGACCATGCGACCCTCTGACATGTACCTTAATGTCTGTGTAAAATGAAAATATTTGATGAAGTTACTTCCATTGTTAAAAGTTTGTCACTCATCTCTTCTTTATTCCTAATATAAAGATTCAATTTGAAAAATGAGAATTTAAAAAAATATGACATAACTTGTGTTCTATTAAAAATAATAAAGATTTTGTCTCAAGATAAAACTAGGTAAAGACTGTACAAAAATCATAAAAACTAACAAGTGGAAACATAATCATTAAAGAGATATTTATACTTAAATGCTTGGACAAAAAAGAAAATGGGTTCAAATACCAACTACCTAGCATATCAACTATTCCTTTATAATTGCTAAGCATTAAAAAATCTGTAGTAGATTGCGTTAAAAATACAGTTCTAAGCTCTGTTTTCACAGTTCCTCAAATGGATGGCAGTCACTGCAGCCAAATATGTATTTGCTTAAGAAGCTTAACGTGCAGAGAGAAACTAGATCCTTTCCAAATTTTCAGCTTTGATTTATCCACAATAGTAACCAAGAGAAGGAAAATCAACACTTCATGTATGTTAGTCTCAATAATATGTGAGATAAGCAAACATATCAAAATTGTAAGTCCCATAAATTTGTACTTTACTAATTAAGAACTTATAATCTCTAAAACAGGGCTATTAGAGCAATTTATATACTATCTGAAGAGGGGAAATATAACAACAAATATAAACCACATATTAAGAGAGTGTATCCCATAACAGAACACATTATTTTCAAGTACTATAGAAGAATTTTTATTATTGCAGTATAAGCAAATACTAATACTCATTAGATCCATAATTTGATATTTTAATTTTAAACTAAGCATATGTATATTTAATAATCACAGAGGTAGTAAGCTTAGTTCAAGATATTCTATTTACATGAAACTATGTAGATATTATATAATAAAGTCAAAGAAAAGCCCTATTTCTTTTCATAAAGTAGATTGGAAAAAGGACATGATTAAGAAAAAAACCTGAGTGATGCAGATTACTTTAAAAAATGTGCTGGTGCCCACTGCTCTCCCCTGCCATTTGAGTGTTAAAGGAAAATGCTCTAGATCTTATCTGTACAGATTTCCATCTCTGAGCCAAGATCTCTTCCAGGCAACAAAAGGAGGTGAAGAAAGCAAATATTATCTCAAGAAAATTAGATAAAGCCTAGAACTGACGAATAAGAAAGATCAAAGAAAATACAAGACACATCTTCCAATAATAAAGCATTAGCCAAGTTAAAGAAATAATTACTCGGAGTTTGTAAGAGTTAAATCCATACTTCCTAAAATAAAATTCCGTGGTTCTAAGAACACATACAATCTAAGGTCTCCCCAGTGTACTCTCAAGAGATGAATCAGCATCCTCCACACAAAATTCAGACTTCTTTAAGGATGATGATAATCAATTCATCTCCTATTCACCTTGTGAATATATTTAATTATTTACTTAGTTTTCTTGTCCCATTGAAAGAAGCATTCTTTCTCTCAACAGGCTTCAAATTATTCTACGTTTTATCTGGCTATGATTCCTTCTGCCACATGGAAAATAATTACTAGCTTTCTTTATTCAATTATGCTAGCATTTTTATGTATTTGGCCAAAAATAAAAAGTTAATGAGACTTCAGGTCAAATTCAAAATTAGGAAAGTAAGAGTTTGAATATTATACTTCAAATAGCCCAGAAAAGGAATAATATTGATCAAAATATGTTTGAATTTTATTGAATTTTTGACTTGCCAAAAAATATAAAATAAAAACCTCTATAATAAATGTACTAAATAATTTTACACTTTGAATATTTAATCTATATTTTCATTAGTTATAACATATCAGTCAACTATGGTTCAATAGCATGTATACTGGAGTTAGTTTTAATAATGTGAATGGAATCAGCTGCTGAATATAAAACAAATGTGTTACTTGAAGGAATCGCCTTTTATATTCTATCAAGGAAATAGTCTTTAATGCCACCTTCAACAGGACCATTAAAAATTAAGAATGATAATTTTCCATTAGGCCAAGAAATATGGATATTTTCTAGAAAATCAGTTACTAGATACTGAGGTTGTTGAACTGTTATTAACAGCATTTCTCAGCAAGCATTGCTACTGAGATGTTTTATGCAAGAAAACACTTCTTAGCAGTTAACCATTTTTGTAATTGCCCATACTGCCTACTCTTTATTCTACAGAATCCTATGCAAGTGGGAGTATGGAGGAAAGAGATAATTTGAAAGTATTGTAAGTGGTAAAAAGGAAAGAAATTCATTTGGAATTGGTTCAGCTTAGCACTAATCAGGCTGCATGGGGTGCTTCCTCAGTGATAGAAAAGATTGCCCAGGGAACAAAACCTCATCAAATGCTGGTAAGTGAAAAGCATTTCCATGCTAAAAAGCTGCCACTGAAATATTTACTGGTCAAGGGAAGCATCTAGTATTACATTCAAGCAAGAAATCAGTTTTCTTATTGTAGAAAACAAGCATTAAATTGCCTAGTACTCTATGGTTAGTTGAACATCTAGAATTAGTTTTGTGTAAGTTGATCAGAGATCATTTGTTTCTCCAGGTGAATTAAGTAAAATACTAGAAAATGCCTGATCGTACCAATGACTGAGAGCATATTTGGGTAGCAGAAAGGTATATCTATATCTATACCTAAAAACAGATATGTTCCTAGTTAGATATACTATACATCTAGAAGAGTCATTACTGAGTTTTAGGCATGCTTTCTCTAAGAAAATATAGGAGGAAAGGAAAAAACACCAATGACAGCCCATTGCTTTAGATTATTTCTTTCAACGCACATACGTCTTAGTCTCAATTCAGAGTTGCTTCAGGACCCTTCTCTGAGGGTATCCCTCCAGATTACCTCCTACGGATGCCAAACAGTTCTTTGACTAAGAAGACAGGGCTGAGGTACAGCTCCACCTTCAGGAATTAGAAGAGCTGAATCTGTGTGAATTTTGTGGGGTTCAAAAAGGAAAACAGAAAGAGGGAGGGAGGTCCTGAGGAACTACTGTCTTCAGTTTTGCAAACCAGGATTTCCAAAAAGTTAGGCTTGGTTTGACTTTGGATTTCTTTAAGAAAATTTGATTCCTGGTCATTTGTGGACAATAAATATTCTTCCCTTGGTTCCGGCCTGAATTCATCTAATAAAGACAGACGTGGGAGGTGACATCACAAAGATAGATCATTCCTGACTTCACTCCCCCTTACAAGAACAACCAACAACCATTCAAGAGCAATACACCACGGAGGATCACAGAACACAGGAATGAACCGAACCACCCTTTGCACCTCAGAGACCAAGGCAGACTTAGAAGGGGAGTGGGGGAGCTACACATTAACCTCATTCCTCCTCCCCCAGGCCAGTGCAGCACCACATGGACACGTCTGTCCTGAGCCTCTGGCTCCTCCAGTGAAAAAGAGAACCCAGCGGGGACAACCAACTCACCAACAGGATTGTGGGTTGCTTTGTGGGAGCCCCTATTCTTATTCTCACTCTGGGGATTTCAGGGGAATCTGTGGGGTTAAATCACCACGAAGCTGACTGTGATGGAGAGAGTGGGAGGGGCTTGCAACAACCAGCATATGGATCTTGGCAGACAGAGTCCCTACCTGCAGTGCCCAAGTAGTAGTCCCAGTCAGCAGCTCTGCTCACCTGCAGAACCAAGTCGGGGGTGGACTCTGACCACGGAATTCAGCGGGGTACAGATCTGTCTGATTCGGATGCTCAAATGAGGAATTTTGCTGACCCTAGAGCCTGGTTTGCCCACACCTAAGCAAGGTGCTGAGTCACAGCCCCACCTACTGTGAAGAGCACATTCCAGCCCCACCTGACCAGAAAGGCTGGCAGCAACTCCTGGAAGCTGTGTGGCCTAGCTGTGTTCCTTCTGAGAGGCAGGCTGGCAGAACAAAGCCAGTGCTGGGTGTGGAGGCTTCCCTATGTTTCCCCTTAGGCAGGGGGATTAATTTATAGTCAAGGCTGAGAGTAGCTCCCAGCCCCTCCCAACCACAGAACCAGTTTGGGTAAACTTAGAGTAGCCTGGAGTGGCCCCTCCCCTTCCTGTCCAGGTAAGGCAGCAGGGACATAGCGGCATCCACAGTGACCCCCAGCCCCACCTGACCAGAAGGGCTGGCAAAAACACCTGAACGGTGTGTGGCCCAGCAGAGCTAGAGCTGAGTGAAGGACAGACAGAGCCAGTAGTTTCCAGGATAAAGCCAGTGCCCTCTTCGGCCAGGGAATTTGGGGTATGGGTCAGCCTGAGTTAAGACAACAAAGAGCTTTATGGGTTTTCGAGCTGCTTCTCCTGCTTCTCCTGGGCAGAGAACCTAATTCATAGTCCCGCTCATTGCTCAATATAGCCTTCAGCTGGTTGGAGCATATGGGAAGCAGCAAAGCCCATTCAACTGCCCTACATACAACAGCACTTGAACAGAGAGCACAGCCTATGGTTTCCTCCGTCTACAAAGCAAAATCAGTGGCTCATCTGACCAGGGAATTCAGTGCACATTCTTGCCTGATTTGGGTCCCCAAACAATGAGTTGTATAGGTCCTGGGTCTTGTCTTGCCACCCTGTTAGGGCAGGAAAGCCAGTTCATAGTTCCATCTACAACGGAATGTTATACCCAGTCCCAAACATCTAGTAAGCCTGACCAGAGGAATCAGGCAACAGTGAAGCCCATTCTACAGCCTTACTTGGATAGGGAACCAAGCCAGAAGTTCCATCCAACTGTTCTCAGCCAGTGGCACAAACCCCCATCCCCAAACTCAGAGCTTGAACCCCAAAATAGACCAAAATAAATAAAAAATAGAGCTTGAACCCTAAAATAGACAATTATAGCAGCCTCCACTGCCCAAGGACATTACCCACAGACATGCCCAGAAACCCAAACTGAGCTGGCTAGTGAAGATCTGTGTCTTCCAAAGAAAACCTGTAAAGAATGGAAAAGGAACCTAATTACTTAAATACAGAGACACCAATGTAAGGACTTAAAGAGCACAGAAAGGGCGGTGGAAAGATGGCGGAGGAGTAAGACGCGGAGATCACCTTCCTCCCCACAAATACACCAGAAATACATCTACACGTGGAACAACTCCTACAGAACACCTACTGAACGCTGGCAGAAGACCTCAGACCTCCCAAAAGGCAAGAAACTCCCCACGTACCTGGGTAGGGCAAAAGAAAAAATTAATTAAAAACAGAGACAAAAGAATAGGGACGGCACCTGCACCAGTGGGAGGGAGCTGTGAAGGAGGAAAGGTCTCCACACACTAGGAAGCCCCTTCGCGGGCAGAGATTGCGGGAGGCGGAGCGGGGAGCTTCGGAGCCGCGGAGGACAGCGCAGCAACGGGGG
>NW_006797166.1:126146-134265 GCF_000442215.2 Lipotes vexillifer | reverse complement strand
GGTGGGATAGGGAGGGTGGGAGGGAGGGAGACAAAGAGGGAAGAGATATGGGAACATATATATATGTATAACTGACTCACTCTGTTATAAAGCAGAAACTAACACACCATTGTAAAGCAATTATACCCCAATAAAGATGTTTAAAAGAATTAAAAAAAAATAAATAAATAAAGAGCACAGAAAGCCAGGTAAATGCGACACCACCAAAGGAAACTAATAAAGCTCTCATAACTGGTCTTAAAGAAATGGAGATCTGTAAAGTGTTAGACAAAGAATTCAAAATAATTCTCTTAAAGAAGTTTAATGAGTAAGAAAGAATACACAAACAACTAAATAAAATTAGGAAAACAATGCAATGAACAAAATGAGAAGACTGACAAAGTAATAGAAACCATCAAAAAAAAACAAAAACAAAAAACAGCCCACAAAGAAACAGAAATCCCAGAGGTGAAAAATACGATAACTGAACTGAAGAATTCGACACTTTCAAAAGTATAATGAACTTTTCAGAAGAAAGAATCGGTGACCTGGAGGATAGAATATTACCTCAGAGAGGTAAAATGATAAAAGAACGAAAAAGAACGAAGAAAGCCTATGAGACTTACATGGCACAGTACTATGCCCTAGACACTGCGATAGGTGCCTTGCATACATTTAATATTGTTAACAAAAATTTTAGTTAAGTATTCATATCCCATTTTAAACATTAAATTCTAAGCAGTAAAATCATTATTGACTTATTCATGCATGCATTTCACCAATGTTTATTAAAGCTATATTTTCGGTAGACAAAGGATTTAACAGGAAACAAATTCTTGCCTTCATGGGGTTTACACTTTTTGTTTTTGTTGGGAGATGGGAATAATTCATACTTAAATATATAAAATAATTATAATAAAAGGTACAGAGGAAATAAAAAGATGCTCAAATAAATGATAATGGTAGTAACTTCTCTACATGGAATGGTGACATTTAAAGGAACTAGTACATTGATAACTAAAAGACGAGTTGATGTGAACTTTGCAGGAAAGGGCATTATAGGCAATGTTAATAGCATGAACAAAAATCCTGAACTAAACAAAGTGTGGCATATTCAAGCAACAGAAAGAAACCCAAAGTGGGTGAGGGACTAGTGAGATAGCTGAGTATGAGATCAAAATGTATTTCAATCTACTGGAGGGCTTTAATTAGTGAAATGTCCTGGTCTTACTTAGTTTTTTCAGAATAGCAATCTTGCTGTTGGGTGAAAAAGGGCATGACTGAATCATGGGAGTTATGGGACTTAGTAGTAAGAAGAGGCCTGGGAACAATCCCTGAAGAGTGACATTATTTAGCAGTTGGGTGGAAGACAGAACAAAGAAGAATCAGGAAGAATAGGAAAGGGAAGTGATACTATGGCAAAAAGACAAGAATATATCAAGAAAGAATATCACATTATCTCTGTAGCGCTGTGCTGAGGTCACATAATCTGAAGACCAAAAAAAATTACATCATGAAAAGCACTGATTGCAAGGAAAAGTTTCCCAAGAGTTGGGGTGTCGAGGAGGGAAGGCATCACCCACGATCAGTAGGTGGAGGTCCTCTCTACCAGCCCTGTAGGATGCAATCTGGTTCCCAAACACCTTTTTACCACTTGTTTTCTTGGACCACTCCTGATCCTAGCTGTGTGGTGTTAGGTTCTCTGGGAGGTAGAAGCTGAGACGGAGTTAGGATTGCTAAAGGTGTACTGGAGAGTCAAAGCTCCACCTTCCAATCTTAAACTAAAGAGATTATTTTACTGAGGAAACCAGAATCAATAAGAAGAGAAGAGAACTAGGTCAGTTTTCCACCTCTGGCATAATCAAAGTTTTATTTCTTCACTAGTGACTCATCGCCATTAGCTAACAAATACTGTAATGTTTACATACCTGTATATATATACACACATACACATATATTTACATTTGGTCCCACTTATACAGTTGATCCTTGAACAACACAGGGATTCATCTGCCTATAATTTATAGTTGACCTTCCTTAACTGGAGTTCCATCATACCCACAGACTCTCGCAGTTCAAACTTGTGTTGTTCAAGGGTCAACTGGACCTCCTTTCCTCCACATTTCTCTCTACCTCCCTTTGGGAAAATGCCTTTACATGTGTCGCATTTTCCTGATTTTCCTGCTGCCTTCTTGTGTCTCCGTATTTTCCTTGGCTGGTTCTTCCTCCTCTTCCATCTTTCTAAACTTGATCTGTCCAGTAGGACAGCACATATAACTAATTAGACTTAAACTAATTAAAATAAACATAATTAAAATTAAATTCCCTCAGCCATACATGAGTCATTTCAATCACTTAATAACCACAGGTGGTAATAGCTACTCTATTATTCATTTCTGTTATCACACAAAGTTCTACTGAACAGCCCAGAATATAACCTACTCAAAAACTTCACTTTTGTGTCTAGTAAGTTTCCCACACCTAATACATCAAAATCAGAATTACGTTTACCCCCTTCAACCTGATTCTCAACTCTCAGTCTCTGTCTCAATAAATGGCACCAACAGTAACCCAGTTACTCTTGCTAAAAATATACATGTTATTTTGGCTTCTATTTTCCTGCTTACCACCTGATATTAAATTTCTCAGTCAGTCCTGTGAGCTTACCTCAAAAAGGTATCCAACGATCAACTGCATCTCACTGCCTTCATGGCCAAATTCTAGAATAATCTACCATCATTCTCATCTACCAAAATGTTAATTTGTATTCATCCTCTGCTCTTCCCTTCTACGTTCAATATTACACAGAGCAGCACAGTGATCTTTTAAAATGTAAATCAGACGACATCACTGCTTTTTCAAAACCCTCAGTGGCTTTGCCAGCACATTTGGAATACAATTCAAACTCTGTGCATAGCTTATAAATCCTGCTTAAAATTATCCCTTCCTAAATCTCAGACATCTTATGCTACATTTACCATTCCTCCCCCTACATCCACTGAGACCCCTTCTGTCTAGCCCCACTGGTTTTCTTTTTGCTTTCTCTAATTCAGGGCCTTTACATTGAGTGTTCTCACTATCTGAACTCTCTTCCCCAAGATTTGGTTTCTTTTACTTCAGTTAGGTCTCTGTTTAAATATTGTTCCCTCAAGGTGGGGAGGAGTGGTTTCCATAAAGACACTATATAAAGTAGCCTTTCCTCCATACTGGTAGGTTACTTCTTATTGATTTACCTGCTTTATTGTTTCCTCTGGGCACTAATCACTGTCTTAAGTTATATTTCATTATTTACTGTCTATCTCTGCTACTAGAATGTCAACTTGGTGAAAGCTGGATCATTTTCTCATTCACAGTGTTAGCATATAGTGTGTGTCAATAAGTATTTGTGAAGTGAATGACATAAGTGAATGACAGCATTATCAAGGGATTTCAGAGCTAAAATAAAAAAGGAAAATAGTCCAAAAGGGCTGGCATCTTTGGGATTTTGTTAGACCAGCGATAGGAATGAAAGGAGGCTTTATTCTGATTAACACTACAAAACATGAAATCCAGTTTCTGTCCTGTTTGCCTGGTGTAGCTTTACGTTTCTTATTCTAAGATGAAGGTGCCTGTGCTCTGGGCTCAATGCTGTGTAAAAAGTGTTGTTTTAAATAAAAGCACTAGGACGTGAACAGTTGTTAAAACTGACAGTTAGTGAATGTTGTATTTCTCACTGGTACCATTACACCAGAAATAAAAGTATATCTATGTTCGATGACTTCAAGCAGTACCTGACTGGTTTACCCATGAACAATAGCCTATATCGATCTCTCAGTGGATAGCAGAAATTCTAAGAAGTGGAGAACTGCTGAAGTTACAGGGAACTATTTCAAAAAGAATTTTATTCTTTAGTGATAATTATGAAGATAATGATGATAATGTCTATACATAATTTTAAACATATATTATGAGTTATAGAATACAGTACTTTGTATTGTGGGCACTTAATAGTCAAGTTAGTTATTTAAAATGGTACAAATAATTAAAAAATCACATAATTAGATGGACTTCCACAGTGTATCATCTATAGGAAGGTAAATTATATTCATTCATTTCAAGTATCTTTTATTAGCTGATAAGAAGGAAATGGAGAAGGGAAATGATTTTTTTATGCGTAAACAATTACTAACAACTCAGATGAAGAAAGTGAGATTTAGACTTTCATTTATAGTTTCTCCTTCTCTCCTTCAATTTTTCTCAATTTCAGAATTCTAGAATAGCTCATTTTCCTTCAATTACATTACTATGAAAGAAAACAGGTTTTAGTGACCACTTATATTCATGTGGCTCATTCAATAGATAAAGATAAGTTTACTTTAACTATGAAAGTCCATCCCACAACGAAACAAAATAAAATATGAAGAGAGTCTAGAGATCCTATAATGCCAATTTTTGTATTTAAGTTTGGAAAATGCTTTTGTATTTATTGTCTGGAACCCTCATTACTACTTGTTCAACGTGTATGAACTTTTACTCCATATGAAAACAGTCATTTGTTTAGCTTAGAACTGATTAAATATAAGGCTTTGATGCTCTACCTCGTGATACAACTTGAGGAAACAATCCATTTAATTTTTTTCTGAGAAAACAGATTTTTAAATGCAGGGCCAGAAACATTTTAGCTTTGAAATTTAAGATTGGAAAATTAGGATGTTTGTTTTTCTTCCTAAAGGCAATGGTTTAGAGCGTCGATATGCTAACAGATGACTCACTGCTGTGGCCACTGGTTCTCAATTTTCCTCCCCAGAATTACATGTCTTTAATTGTACTAGGAGTTTTATGACTCCCACTGTTTGTTTTTAGCTATATTCTGCTTGGAATAAAGAGTTATTAGGGTCCAAAATAGGAATTCTGAGTAGTAAATCCTCATAGGGCCCAACTGTCTATGATTTACATACTAGCTATGTGTGGTAGCAATTAGCGCTTTACCTGCTTATCCCTTTTATTTCAGCTTCAAAAATTTAGTTATAATGTACCTAAGAGGTACAGAAAGGAAGCACCATGAGAATCATATAGCATAGTAGAACTCTATTGTAAAGGTGTTTTTCCTCCTTAATCCTACATGAAATGCATCAAAAGTTTTATAATTTTTATACAAATGAACAGCAGGGTGCTTTGGGTAGAGCCCTAAAGGCAAGTCAGGAACCCTCAAGTTCAGTTCCATTCCTGCTTCTGAAAGGCTGTGCATCAAGGTAACAGGTTAAGTCTCTCTTGCCATAAACTTTCACATGAAAAGAATGAAGGGGATGACAAGGTTTCTTCTAAGGTTGCTCTGATTTTTGGAGTTTAGTGTGTAAACTTTTCTGAGCCTGAGGCCATGTCTGCATTATCAGGAACATGTATGTTAGAAAGAAGAAAATGTATACAATCAAATAGATTTTCCTGATAAAATGAAATTTCATCCCAGTCAATTTGGCCAACAATCCTCAGCCAATACATCCTCCAAAGTTAGAAGTTAATCTGCAAAAATTGATAAGATGCTGTAACTTCATGACCTGTAAGAAGTGGGCCAGGCTTCTAACTAATTTAGCGAACTTATTTAGGCATCCCTTTCAAAACTATGTAAATCTCCATTCTTCAAGTGCTTTTTAAAATAGCTCCTTAGAATTCCCTGGCAGTCCAGTGGTTAGGACCCTGTGCACTTTCACTGCTGAAGGCCCGGGTTCAATCCCTGGTCAGGGAACTAAGATCCCACAAGCTGTGCAGTGTGGGAGAGGTGGTGGGGGGAAGCTCCTTAATCTACCTGCTGGCTCATTCATTAATAAGTTAAATAAAATATTGACAAGTACAAACAGTGTCTTTTGAGAAAGGCACTATAATATTCTTGGTCCACTTAGTGTTAAATGTATTTTCGGTTCTATTCATCAAATAAATTAACCCATTTTTTAGGGTAATGATGCTTTGGCATGATGATGTTTGCTTTATTTTAAATTTTTTCAAAGTATATACCTGTGTAACATATTTCAAGAAGTCTAAATGTTGCTCCCTAAACACATCAGCATAGCTCAGATGCCAGGCCACTGGTGTGATTCCCTCAGGGTATGGATTTGCTTTGTCTCATTCAAAGCTGCTTCCTTAGTGTGGGGAACTTGTCCTGGGAGCTTGATGTGGCAGCATTTAATTTGAAAATGGCATTAGTCTTGATTCTGTTATCCAGTATTGCTGGAGAAGTACTGAGGTACAGAATTGAAGCAAATTCCACCTACATAAGGGGAAGGAGTTAGCTTAGTCTTATGACAATTCATACCCCTGCAGCGCTCAGCCATCTGTGAAAAGCATTCTTTAACTCGGTTATGAAGTGTACATTTATTATCTGATTCCCCACTACTGACTCCCATAAAAAATGGGTTAATTTATTTGATGAATAGAACCGAAAATACATTTAACACTAAGTGGACCAAGAATATTATAGTGCCTTTCTCAAAAGACACTCCCATAACTTGACTGCATGCCAGTGATTCAAGGACTCTGTAGTAGTAATATGCAGAAGAAATGTTTTGCTTTTAATTTTGGACTCTTCACATTGTTTTCTGCTATATAGAATCAGAGCTGGCAGCCCGTTTCATGAAGTGAAGTGCACCAGGCCATGCTGGAATACAACATCTCATTAGAAACATGTGTTACCCTGGCTTCCTTAAGGCTTGATTTGAATTGCCATATGGTCATTGTGACAGACTGAGTGATCACTGAATATCGATGGGGCCTTGACTACAGAATCTACCATGCCACTGCCAATTGAGTGTCATTCTTTTTTTTTTTAATTAATTTATTTAATTTATTTATTTTTGGTTGCGTTGGGTCTTCGTTGCTATGGGTGGGCTTTCTCTAGTTGCATCGGGCTGGGGCTACTCTTCATTGCAGTGCGCTGGCTTCTCATTGTGGCGGTTTCTCTTGTTGCAGAGCATGGGCTCTAGGCACGTAGGCTTCAGTAGTTGTGGCACACAGGCTCAGTAGTTGTGGCTCATGGGCTCTGTTGCTCCGAGGCATGTGGGATCTTCCTGGACCAGGACTCAAACCCGTGTCCCCTGCACTGGCAGGCAGATTCTTAACCACTGGGCCACCAGGGAAGTCCCTGAGTGTCATTCTAATGACACAACATTCAAATGTATTTCCAGGCCAATCAATTTTGTCTCTTCATCTATAATCACATGGTTGTTTAAAATGTCAAGTATATAGTTGAAGCTTCCTATCTTATCTGTCTTATTTCTGCATACCACTCAATGTTGATTCATCATCCAAGCAAAAATGCTTGCAGTATCCTAATGACAAGTTTTCTCTCTTTCCTTTACATCTGTTATTAGAGGTATGAAGTATAGCTTAGATTGGCATCCCTAGTAACTAGCTCGATGCCTGGCACAAACTGTGTACTAGATAAGTGTGAATTATGTTGAATTTATTTCTCTTTTCTATAGCAATTGTTTTCATTTCCTCACTTCAAAATATAGTTCAAATCAGATTTCTCTATTTATCCTCTCCCCATTCTCACATCTCTTTTCCTAGGTACTATCTGTATGGGCTGCAACTTTGGAAATGTTTTATTATTTTTTACTTGTTTCTGTATTCTGTATTTCCAAATGCATTGCAAAGCTTTGCACATTGTACAATGGTCATTATTGTATAGTGCGCATGGCATAATGGTCATTCAGTGTACTCTCTGATTGCGTGATATGCCAATGAATTAATATAACCTAAGCCCAACAAGATACCAAGCTGATGTTGGGGGTTTTATATCTTCTAACTAGAAAATGGAGTGACTTTTATTTTCTAAAGTCCATCTCCATTTCCTTTCTGATCGATTTTCAATCCATATGATACTCCCAATTGCCAGATACTATTTTCTGAGGCTATGGACTTAGAGAAAATCATGCCTTTCTGAACAGTTAATTTAATATGCCTAAAGCAGCACGATTAACTGTGGAATAAATTGCTTTGTATTTAATTGTTTAATGAGCTTAGGGTTTTAATGCAGATGAGTTGTGCTAGCAAGCAAACTTGAGGGAGAGTGCATGTCAGGCTTTTTTATTTGCTGGTTTCTACTCATTCCTCAGAATAGGGCATTTTCCTGTAATCATTACTGCAGGCTCAAAGCAGATCGGCATTC
>NW_006797166.1:97187-126121 GCF_000442215.2 Lipotes vexillifer | reverse complement strand
CGGCATTCCATAGTTTACTTATTTCAAATTGCCAATTTATTATTAAGTTTGAAAACGTGCTCTGTGTTACTTTAAAAGTGAATCAGAATCTTTGATGTGCCAATATTTTTATGCTTTTGAAGTTGCTAGAAACTTGATAACATGCCATCTTCTGTAACTCTTAGCAGTCTGTATTTCTAGAGTACAGTGTGATATTGGCAAACACAGCCATTTAACATTCTAACACTTTGTAGCTGACTGAAAGGAGAGGATCAGATTTTGCAAGGAAGAACCCAGAAAACACATCACACATCAGAGGATAAACAAGGGCTAGCTGAAAGCATTCCACTAATTTTTAACGAAAACGTTAGAAGCAAAACTACTGAACTGATCTTTCAAAGCAGATTTCTAAGTTAGAAGGCACAAAGGATTAACACTGTGTGAAATACGAGAGTTCTTTTGTATGAATACAAGAGTTCAGAGCTCAAAATCCACTAATATGAATTTTGCAGAGAAAAATTTATGTGGGGAGATGTTTTATACTGTCAATTGTGTTCCTTTCTAGCATGTACATACATGTTGTCGGATGACCCCACACACAATGAAAAAGTCTCCTCTTCCCAGACAAGCTATAGAAATGAGCACCAGCTAGGGGTGATATGAGGTTTCTAGCTCTGCTTATAATCCAGGTAATAATTCTACATCTGCCAGTTTGCTAATATATGCATAGAAATCAAATCTTTAGACGAAAAGCCATAGCCGAAATCAATAGCATTTTAAAAATCGGAGATAGAGAGACATGGAGAGACTGCTGTAAGATAGTGAGATGGTACTTACACTCTTCCAAAGAGCCTGGCAGATATGAATGCTTCCTATTCCTGCTTCACTTATGAGAGACTATGTCCCTTTATCTTTGTTAATTTCCCTTGAATTTCCTTTGTGTATTTTCTGACGCGTGTAGGAATTAATTCAGGAATGTTATCCACAATAAAACTAGCAAATAAAAAACGCTGATATACAATAGCTATAACTATGGAGACAAAAATATAGCTGTTCACTTTTGCAATGATGAAATTAAAATCTCCTCTCAAGTTTTTACCCAGAGAAAAAATAAGGGATGACCTGCCTAGTTTTTCAAATTTATGGCATAAACAACAAATTGATTTATTTTTGCATAATTAATAGATTATTTTGGCATCGCATAAACTGAATATTAAATAAAATGTAACATTTGGACATTGCTGTGAACATAACACTGAATTCGGTATCTCCCTGTTGGACTCAATGTATAAACAGCAACAGCAATATTCTAATTCCTATTAGATTCTTATTTCTCTTATTATTATTATAAAGAAATTAACAATGGTATAAGAACGCTAAGTATCAGGAATATATCACCACATTGCTCTCTTGAGTGATATAAAAAGTCGTTGCATTGATTATGAGAAGCCTAGAGGCCTGCAGTACCTTAATATCAAAGTTTTGAGAGAAGTAAGAAAGTTTTGTTATTAGATCCTTAATTAGATGATTTCAGACACGTGAGAATTAAAAGAATGTGTCAAGCTTAAAATTTAAGCTTTGTCTATTTAGCGGAGAAAAAAAAAACACCCTTCAAAAATATTCAATACAGATCAATTCATTGATTAACTTATAATGTTTCTTGAGTTCCATTTTTTATTTATCTAATGGGTGGGAATCACTGCAATCTCGAGATGCCTCATTATGATTGTAGCAGCTGAGCATCTCTGGGTCCACTACGATTTTTTTCTTATTATTTTCAAACAGCCTCCCAGAAAAGAATAAAGAGAACCCAGTGAAATGCCTGGCAGATGGAAACACAGATGCAAAGCCAAGTCGCAAAGGAGTCAAGATTTTAGTGGAGATGAATTGGGTTGTTCTCCTGGGGACAGAGATTAAACCACACAACCATAGCACTGAGTGCCCAGACAAAGGAATCAGATTAATTTCAGGTTCACAGAGATGGAGGCAAAAACCAGAATCTGCCAGATAGACAGGCAAAAAATCAATAAAGAAATCAGATGTAAATTTAATATGCTAAATGCTCAAAATACTGAACTATGAAATTTAAATTTGCTTCCATTAGAATACATAAAAAATATTCTGGTAACACTGTTCTCAAAGGAAAGTAAATGTCCAAAATATATTTGTTCAAATAAATTTTTTCCAATCATTCTCTACTAAAGCAATTGTGAAATGTCTTCCCTATTTATTTGTTCAATAATTTATAGGGGAAATGACAAGAATTATAATATCAGTATCCCTACCAAGGCTCTTTCAATCTCAAATTGAAACAAGTATTGATTTTTATCATTTAATAGTAACTGAACAATTTCTTTTCATGTGAAAAAACTTCCTTAAATTCTATTTTCTATGTTTTTCAGAAAATAATTCCAGAAGTAAAACTTACTTGAGATATTTAATTCACGACTAGATGCATCATCTCTTGGCATTTCAACACAATGAAGTATATACTTAGTAGTAAGTGTTGATCCTACAATATTTGAGAACCTATTTTAAACCATGAACAAAAAGTGGAGCCCTACAATGTTTTCATTTAGTTACATACGTGAAGCATTTAATGATCTCAAGCTAGAGGTGAAGAAAACTCTGGTTTCCTTAGAATAGTTTAAAATTCAATGTTAGTTATAAGTACAACATGAATAAATACAGTTTCTGAATAAACATACTCATTCCAGATGCCTATCTCAGTACCTGCTATGATGTGATAGGTACCTACTCATGGTATGTGCTCAAAAAGTGCTTATTAAAAGTGAAATATCTCCTAGAAGGAAGGCAAAGATGGGACAGATGGCAATTTAAATACTATGTACAGAGATGCATGGTTTGTGGGCATCTTGGTTAAAATGTCCAACTGGTAAAGCATTTCAGACAACTATCTGAAACTAGTAGTCGCTCTGTCAGCTCAAAAGAAAACAATACCCTATCTGTAGTTATGGAACTTTATGCTCATACGTGTAGTTGATATGAAACCTAAATGTTCTGCCCACCCTGTTGGTATGAAGTTATTTTAAGCATATTGTGAACAACAGAAAAAAATCATGCTTAGTTAGCAAAATTGCTTAGTATGTTAATTTGCTCGAAATTTGATGTTTGGTTTTATGCACTTTGTTGCTATTAAGATCCTTCTGTTTTTATACAGATTTCAATAATTCAGTAATTTTAGAAGCATTGTTTTAGAAATAATAGTTGTCAAAGTAAACATCCTGTTTTTCTATGTGCATTGTACAAATTTTTCATTCATTATACTCCTTGTGGTTGGTTGTATCTAATGCTAACTGTATTGTTTTGTTACATCAAACAAACATCTTTTGTGGGCCAGGAAAAAAAAATCACTTTCTCTGTTAAGTGAGTATATGTGTGTGTATGTGTGTGTGTGTGTGTGTAAAAGACAATTATCTAATTGTACATATAATTATCTGATAAGAATAATTAAAAGTTTATATACATGTATTATACTAAGTAATAGGGATGGCTTCCCAGGGACTTTTATTTAGTACTTATTTCTTTAACAAATTCTTACTGTAAATTCCCAGTTGCTGCCTTGCTAAAATATACTACTCAACTTATTAGAGGGGAAAAAAATCATTATTTATTCTTTGGCTGTCAGGTTATGATTGCTTCTTTTTCCAGGACTTAGAAGAACTTCTAGCTGGGCTAAATTGCTCTGAATAAATATCTTACATTGACTAAGGGATAAATAATTCTCTAAAATGTCTTAAATGCTATGAAACCACTTCAAGGGTCACATAGCATGTTGCACATGACACATGCACATCTCTTCTTCATTGATCTTTACTGAGATATAAATGGACCCCAGATGGAGAACAAAAGTGCCTTCTTCACACATCCCTCTCCCATGGATCAAACCAAATCTCTCTCCCTGCCATGTTTTCAGGATTGGATGATTCATTTCTCTCTAATTTTATATAAAATAGAATTAAGCATGGAAAAAAGGGAATAAAAAATATAGAAAGAGATTCTGTGAGAAACAATACAAAATTGAAGTAAGTAATGTGGGAACCATAAGAGCTGTAGCAAACCAACACAAATATGTATTGATTCTATCGATATAGACTGTCTTCAATTGTTTTGCAATACTTTTTTAAAAGGCTTTATCAAATACAGCCATTCATGAAGTATTTTTAGGAGGAAGAGGCAGAAAGGAGAAGGGGTGTGGAAAAAGGTTCTCTTGTCTGTTCCACCAGCACACCTTCAGAAGGATGGTGATTTTCCCCCCACACTCATTTAAATAATATGTTTGAAGCTGAAAGTGTTATCACAGGACAGACATTTATTTGCCTTTGCATCTCCCACACAAATCTTGACAGTGGGGCCTTTTGGGGTCAACATGGTGAAGTTTTACTGGGCAGGAGCAACCAGTCTGTTTACAATTTTCACACATAATATCCTCCACTCAGTAAGAGTGGAAAGCATTATCTAGTGTTTCCAAATCATCAATGTACAAAGTAACTCTAGTTCATGCCTTATGTTTGCCTGCTTTAAAAACTTTATTATTAGACAACACAACTTGTCAAATCAAATCAAACTTATAGGAATCGTACATCTAACCACTTAAAATTTTAGCATTAGTACAAAGGATACATGAAACTGTAAGAAACAGAAACATGAAATCTGAGTCTAACAGTGCAGGTCTTCTTCCTTCTCCCATTACCACTTGCTTTATTTAAAAATTAACATGTGAGAGCCTAATCGATTTATCAGGGTGTCACTTGCACAAAGTGAACCCCTTTGGTTGGATCATCTCCTTCTAATATTCCATTAACATACATTGACTAGGTACATTCTGCTAAAAGCATTCCACAGATAAGGACTGTCTGACGACCACACACCATTAGTGGGCTGTCATACATCTTTGCAAGTGATTGACGACCTCATCTCTTTCTTTCTTTCCCAGGCATCCCTTATAAAGATGAAATAGGGCTTCCCTGGTGGCGCAGTGGTTAAGAATCCACCTGCCAATGCAGGGGACATGGGTTCAAGCCCTGGTCCGGGAAGATCCCACATGCCGCAGAGCCACTAAGCCTGTGCGCCACAACTACTGAGTCTGCATTCTAAAGCCCGCGAGCCACAACTACTGAAGCCCATGTGCGTAGAATGCGTGCTCCGCAACAAGAGAAGCCACCGCAATGAGAAGCCTGCGTGAGTAGCCCCCACTCGCCTCACAGCAAAAAAGACCCAAAGAAGCCAATAAATAAATTAATTAAATTAAATAAATAAACTTATTTTAAAAAAAGATGAAATAGACTGTAGGCCTTCTGCTAACCTTTTTCTTTCCAATGCTAAAATATCTCTTACTCCTTACAAGTTTGAAGTTTCCAATTTTTCCTCGCTGTAAAATAACTATACAGACATAACGATTTTGGAAATCATAGAAAATACTGAAAAATAAAAACTGATAAAGAATTCACAGTTCTATATCTGGGGATAACTGGTAATATATGCCCTCTAAAACTTGTGTGTGTGTGTAAATTTGCTTTTTTTTTTTTTTTTTTTTGCGGTACGCGGGCCTCTCACTGCTGTGGCCTCTCCCGTTGTGGAGCACAGGCTCCGGATGCGCAGGCTCAGCGGCCATGGCTCACGGTCCCAGCCGCTCTGCGGCATGTGGGATCTTCCTAGCCGGGGCACGAACCCGTGTCCCCTGCATCGGCAGGCGGACTCTCAACCACTGCGCCACCAGGGAAGCCCTGTAAATTTGCTTTTAACTTACTATTATATCATAAGCATTTTCTAACACATCAAATTTCCATTTCATGGTGTTACAATGTACAGATAGTCTTTCATCTACCACCATTTTCTCTGTCAAAATTTAGTTGGTTTCCAATATAACTTGTTTATGGAACATTTTGATATAACACTTTAATGAAGATTTTCAATCATATGTCTTTAGGGACATCTGATTTTTTAATTTAATAAATTCCTCTATGAAATATATACAGTGAATGGGTTTTAATTAAATATTATAGAATGTTCATATAAATTTACACTACCACAAGAATATGGGGGTGCCATTTCACTATGGCCATTTTAAAATTGTATATTTTTGGAAAATATCTGAACAGTATTAGTATACTATTTTCCATTTACTTGATTAGCAGTATGGTAAAATATTTTAAATATACATATATATATATATTTTTTAAATATATATTTTTAATCTTCTGTTTATAGAGTGTGGATGATTATTTCACTCATGGACTTTCCTAAATGTTCCCTAAAGATGCTTCACCATTTTTGTACTAATTTGAAGAAACACCTAATATTTAAGAATAAAATTAAAATTGTAAAATTGTAAATTAAATAAAATATATAATATTGCACCCCTTAAAATTAGGGCATTTTATAACAAAACTGCATGTTTACACATAAATTCATATAATTTAATTTAATGCATTTATATATCATAAAGTAATTATATTTATGGATATATATTTTATGTTATATAGCTTATATGATTATATTTTAATGTTATATTAAATATATAGTATATTATGTATATATTGGTAGGTTTACAGTATATATTTCATAGTTTATGAGTATTATTAATTTTATATGATATACACTACATAAAATATATTGCTTTGAAAAATTTTGCAAATATTTGTCAGCTTCTTCAGTTGCTGTTTAACTGATTCATGGTTTTATGTGTATACCACATTTTCAATTTTTATATATTTAAACATATCATTTTATACTTCCATTGAATTTATTCTTTAAAATCATTCCAACTCAAATAGCTTATAAACATTATAACTTTCTTTGAGTTATATCATTGATTCAGTTTTCATAATGCTACTGATTCTTTGGAAATAATTTTACTGATGTTAGCTAGAGAATATTGTCCCCAAATCATTTTAATATAATCATTAATCAAGTTGCTATTATAGCACTATTTATAAGAGGTTGACCCTCACTATTATAAAATCTTCTCTTATTATATACTTGTGTTTGTTCCTGGGATTTTTTTCTTATTCCATTTCACTATATGTGCTGCAGCTCTGCAGTATGGATAGTTGTTGCTTAATAAAATAGTTAATATCTAGTATTAAAAACCGTGATTACTGGGCTTCCCTGGTGGCGCAGTGCTTGGGAGTCCGCCTGCCGATGCAGGGGACGCAGGTTCGTGCCCCGGTCCTGGAGGATCCCATGTGCCGCAGAGCGGCTGGGCCCGTGAGCCATGGCCGCTGGGGCTGCGTGTCCAGAGCCTGTGCCCCGCGATGGGAGAGGCTACAGCAGTAAGAGGCCTGCTTACCGCAAAAAAAAAGAAAAAAGAAAAAAAAATTGTGATTACTTTTTAAAAAATTTCCTGAGATATTTATAACTTTTTGTTTCTCAAGAAATTTAAAATGAATTTCTATTCTAAATTGGTCATTTTTTCCCTACTCCCACGACCATTAAAATTTTGTTTGAACTTCCATTAAATTTCTGAATTGGAGGTGAAAAATTACAAATAGAAAACAACAATATCTATTGACTCTAATTGGATTCTGATCTCAAGTTGAACGTAAATTTGAAATCATAAGTTGTTTTCCCAAAGCAAGTTAAAGAGGCTTCTTCTAACTCTCATTTGTAAACTAGGGGAAAGGGAGGAGTTAGGAGTAATTTTTTATAAAGGTCTGCATTCTAGATCCAAACTCCTCTCCTTCCTGTATGAGAGGAGGAATGAACAAGCAAGAGTCTCTTAAGAGATTTCCAGGTTGATGGCGTGCGTGCGTGCGTGCGTGCGTGCGTGTGTGTGTGTGTGTGTGTGAGAGAGAGAGAGAGAGAGAGAGAGGCAGAGACAGAGACAGAGACAGAGAGACAGAGAAAGGAAGGGAGATAGACATTCGGGAGGAAATATTTAGCTCTAGCTGATGTGGTGGGTATGCTTTTTTACATATAATTATATCAAAAAGGGTACTGGATCCCAAAAGAGACCCTTGCGTTGGGTCTCTTTTTCAGGTAGAGACCCAACGCAAGGATGAAAAGGTCATATACATGACTGTGTCTTTCTCAAGGGGACAGTGGAAGCATCACTTTGTTCACCTTCATGCCAACTAACATCCTGTTTTGCTGAACAGTCATGAGTTCTTGAAACATGTTTCCATCCCCAGAACCTCTGTTACTTGTCCTCAGAGTGTGCCCATCTCCCCAAAGCCTATAAAAATCCTCCCCTGCTTAATTGTTTCAAAGCAGTTTCTTTTAGAGCCTCTCTTCTCTATCCACGGGTTAATGAAGATAAACCTTCCTTTCCCTCAGGTTTCCTTGTTTGAAACAACTCTTCATACATTTTTTTTTTGCAGTACACGGGCCTCTCACTGTTGTGGGCTCTCCCATTGAGGAGCACAGGCTCCGGACGCGCAGGCTCAGCGGCCATGGCTCAGGGGCCCAGCCGCGCCGCGGCATGTGGGATCTTCCCGGACCGGGGCACGAACCTGCGTCCCCTGCATCGGCAGGCGGACTCTCAACCACTGAGCCACCAGGGAAGCCCCTCTTCATACATTTTTGTATCTTAATTATCTTAATTATTTCATAATAAAAAAATATAACTTTTTAACTAAAAGAGTCCAAAGAGCACAGTTCTTTTTTTCTTTTTGGTGGAGGGTGGTGTTAATCAGGAATAGATTATAATTCCCTCCTCCTTGCTTGCCCTCACATTTTCCAGAAGCTCTTCCTCTTCTCTTGTCCAGATATCCATCTTGTTTCCCCCCACAGCAAACCATCACAACCTTCTCCAGATTTGATTTCAAGCCCTGGAAAGCTCCTGATTTATGACCATGATCTGAAGTTTGAGATACTCTCCCTTAGGCTTGGACTTAGATGCTGTGGAAGGCTACAAGTTCAAATCTCTTTCCTAAGGAGGTAGATTCCTCTTTAAGTTTTCCTATTCACCCTGACCAGACATTTGCTGTGGTGTATAGGGCAGAAGAATAATGCAGAAGAGACACTGGGAAACCAGTTTCTTCAGTCTGGCACTGTAGGAGTGGGGAAAATGTGTAATCCTTAATGATCTAAGTGTCTGCAATAGAATGTTACTGACTACCAGCATGCAAGTGAGAAACTGCATTAATGCCCATGCAATGTCCACCCTGTCACTAGATTTAGTTCTAAAACCATTTTCTACAGGGCTGTTACTGTATTTCATTGTTGAATACTTTCAGCTCTGGATGAAACATACTGAAGTGTGAAATGGTCAATTATAACTGGATAAACAAAATCGCTTGGATAAAATATTGTTAAACTGTGTGGCTTGCTGTGTTCATTTCTAAACTGTGTTTAGTGTTCATTTCTCTTTATCTCAGGACAGGGTGTATAGGGAGTGGATGATTCAGCGCTTTAGGAAGATAATTCTGTGAACAAATGCACAGTTACCAAGACCAAGAGACCACATAAGTCAATTTCATGCTGAGTTGTTTAAACCATTTTCACATCAAGCATTGCATAACTTCCCTACTTTGCAAATACCTTCCAAAGTTTGAATTTCTGTGAGGTACACCATGCATGATTTATTCCCCCTGTAACTACTTTGGGGAATTAATTTAATCTGTGGAAATACTCTCAAATATTGATACTGATAAAAAAAGAATCAGGAGAGAATATGAAGAATATAATTTTAAATGTCTTTCAATACTAGCCCTGAACCTTGAAATACACATCACAAGTTGATGCATACCCTGTGTTTGCTGAAATATCACTTATGAAACCTATGGTTCCTGCATTGACTGAGGGCTTCATTAGGTGTCTTTTTTGAGATTCTCTAGCTGACAGCAGTATTAAGCACCTTTCTAATATTGTATTAGAAATACTTCTGGAGTATTTATTCCTTTTAGGTCACAGCAGATATGCATTTCTAGGTGTAGGCTGGTATTTTGGGGATAATGGTTCTGCAATTAGAATTTTATCGGGGGCTAATTTTACCCAAGATTGGGAAGCAAATGAACTTTCTCCTTCTAAGTCTCCTATCCATTCCTCAAGTGTTATTCTGTCATACTTCAGGTACCCTCAGTTAGTAATCTTTGTGGAGCTGTGTGGAGTTCAATGCGCAGAAAATTTAAGAATATAAAAACTTGATGTAGGGACTTCCCTGGTGGCACAGTGGCTAAGAATCCGCCTGCCAATGCAGGGGACATGGGTTCGATCCCTGGTGCGGGAAGATCCCACATGCCGCATAGCAACTAAGCCTGTGCACCACAACTACTGAGCCTGTGCTCTAGAGCCCGTGAGCCACAACTACTGAGCCCACATGCCACAACTACTGAAGCCCGGGCACCTAGAGCTCATGCTCTGCATCAAGAGCAACCACTGCAATAAGAAGCCAGCACACCGTAACAAAGAGTAGCTCCCACTTGCCGCGACTAGAGAAAGCCCGTGCGCAGCAACAAAGACCCAATGCGACCAAGATAAATAAGTAAATAAATAAATAAATTTATTAAAAAAAAAACTTGATGTGAACCACGACTATCATTTCTTTGATGTTTCAAAAGAGATTAGTGAGCAAGCAGCAACAGCAAAGAGAAATTCCCTTTCCGATTTGTTGTCTGGTATACCTAACCTCCAAAGACCCAGATCTATGACCATGGTTGGAAGAGATACAGTGAAGACTGTTGTGGTACATAGGTAAAGATAAGAAACAGAGGAAGGAAGAAAGAGGAGGGGAAAGGAAGAGAGAAAGAATGCCACAGAGAGAGACAGAAGCAGAGACAGAGACAGAATGATAAGAAAGAGCGATAGAGAGAGCTGCTTGAAGAGATGAAGCAGAAAAGATGTTAGTCAACAGTCATACTCATGGCCTTTAGCTCACTGCCCATCACTTAGAATCAGATTAACATCCTCTTGAGATGAAGCCTGGAGTAGGATGAGAAAAACCCTACATATCCTTGCTTTTTCTTAGCTGTCAAGAAAGCCCTGCTGATGATTCATCAGATGATAAGAAGTTAGTCTCAGGGGCTCTGTGTTTAAATATGGTGATTGTTGCCTTAGAAATGGAAAAATAGAGTTACCATATGACCTGGCAATCTGACTCCTGGGCATATAACTGAAGAAAACTATAATTCAGAAAGATACATGTACCCCAATGTTCATAGCAGCACTATTTACAATAGCCAAGACATGGAAGCAACCTAAATGTCCATCAGCAGAGGAATGGATAAAGAAGATGTGGTACATATATACAATGGAATACTACTCAGCCATAAAAAAGAATGAAATAATGCCATTTGCAGCAACATGGATAGACCTAGAGATTATCATCCTAAGTGAACTAATCAGATAGAGAAAGACTTATATGTGGAATCTAAAAAATGATACAAATGAACTTATTTACAAAATAGAAACAGACCCACAGACATAGAAAACAAACTTATGGTTACCGAAGGGGAAGCAGGGGGAGGGATAAAATAGGATAACCAACAAGGACCTACTGTATAGCACAGGGAACTATACCCTATACTCCATATCTTATAATAGCCTATAATGGAAAAGAATCAAAGAATCTAAAAAGTATATATATATACATGTATATGTCTGTAAACTGAATCACATTGCTGTACACCTGAAACTAACACAACATGGTAAATCAACTATATTTCAATAAAATTTTTTAAAAATAAGGTTACTGTTAAGTACACTAAAAAACTTTGATGAAATAGCCTAATATTGGCAAAAATATTTCATGTTTTTGAAAAACAAATTACGTTAGGTTAAAAATAAAATCTAGTTTTGAAGTTTTATGTCATTATTCACCTGGGATCATTTCTAATATTCAGCCAGCAGCCAGTATATTCTAATTCCATTAACTTGTCACCAAGAAATAACTTGCAGAATTATTTCTGCAAATATTGTGGGCAATTATGTGCATGCACATGTGTACTTTATGTGTGCATGTAAGCAAATAGGATTTGGAAAAGAGAAAAAGAACATTTTGTCACTTTCTTTTTATACATTTGTTTACCCAGGGATAAAGAAAATATGAAAGACTGACTTCCTTGAAAGTCTGAAACTGTCTCCCTGGAAATTATCTTTGCATTTTAAATAGTTGCTTATGCATTGGTGACATAACTTTTCCTCAGCCCAGAAAAAATATCAAATATGTTGAAATATAAAAAGACAAAAACTTGTTTTACAAAAGTTAGAAAATTTTATTTAAGAACGTAATTTTTAAGAGTTAAATCAGTAATTTTTTAAAAAGTAAAGTAAATCGTTAATTGCAGTGTGTCTTTCCTTTTTCCGCCTCCCTGTTTCTGGAAATAAGTGTACTATTTACTATTCTTCAATTATAAGCAAATTTGTTATATTTAATAAACTACCAAACTTGAATTTTAACAACTCTATGTTGAACACAAAGATATTAATTTTGTCCAACCATAAAGTTAATTTTGCATTGATTCAAGACAGTCTGGTGTAACAATTTTATGGAAACCTTAAAATTGAAAAATTGTATTGTCAAACTCCATGGGGGTTCTAGTTCAGCAAAAAGATATTTTCCCGATAGATAAATGAACCACTTTGGATAATATACATCTCTGAACCAATTAGTTTGACCAAGGGATTGGAAATTTTTGTTTTGTTTTGTTTTGTTTTGTTTTGTTTTCGGTACGCGGGCCTCTCACTATTGTGGCCTCTCCCGTTGCGGAGCACAGGCTCCAGATGCGCAGGCTCAGTGGCCACAGCTCACGTGCCCAGCCGCTCCGCGGCATGTGGGATCTTCCCAGACCGGGGCACGAACCCGTGTCCCCTGCATCGGCAGGTGGACTCTCAACCACTGCACCACCAGGGAAGCCCAGGATTGGAAATTTTAATGAATGTCCAGCTCTGAATCTATGGGTAGAAATATTAAACTCATATGCCATGGGACAAAGCATGGGAAGGAAGGTTTAATCAAAGAAAAACATGTGTGTTATTATCAGAATAAGGTACAATGTATAATAGCAAATACAGCAAATATTCTAACAAATGCATTAATAAAATCTTTTTCCTTCCTTATCTGTTTGCCCTTGCTTAAAATCAGCAAAAAAACAAAAACAAAAACAACAAATGAACAAACAAAAACAAAAAAACCAAAAACCACACACATACACACAAACCCTCACATTTCTTTATTTGCTGGGGTGTGAGGGTGAGGATAGCTTTCCAAAAAAATCACAGCAACACGTGTCTAAACCTCGCTCTGAGATACAGTACCAAATATATAAGCAATCAGTGGAAAGCCAGAAGAACATCTGAAGAGTGACCAAAAATGAATGAATGTCCAAACCTTCTTTTGACATTTCTATTACATTAGCTGCCTTTAATTTTACTCTTCCTCAGTGTGAGATGATAAATATTTCTGTCAACAAGTTGCCATGTATTTCTACCTCTAAAGACATGTCATTCATCAATCTACTGCTTATGCTCCAACTGAAGAGAGATCTACACACTAAGAAAAAGATAATTTATCATAAAAGTAAAGAATGAAGATAGTTCAAAGTAAGACTTGAGGTCCAACGACTAAGGACTGTGTTCATTAAATGTCTTTAAATAGCTTTTGTTGACCAAAGGCTAGTGTTCCAACAGTTTTAATATTGAGGACAGTTAATTGGCAAAATATTTGGGGATACATACCTGAGTATCCTGAGCAAAAATATAAACTTTGTTTCATAAGAGAAAGGTTAAGAGTAGTTAAATTAGGTAAATTATTTTTTAATTTATCATTCTTTCTTTTTCAATCATTCAGTGCCTTTCTGTCTGAATTTTGCAAGACTCTTCTAATTTTTATTGTCCTTTTGATTACAGTTAACATGTGTCCTCTACTTTTATGTCCTGGCTCCCAGCTAGGTGATAAGTGAATAGAGCTATCCATATGAATAATATCCAGAACAAGAATCCAGAAGAAGTTGATGAAATGAAATGGAAATAGTAGGGCAGAGATAAATGAAGTCAAGAATAAGAAGACAATAGAAATAATCAATAAACCCAAGGCTGATTCCTTATAAAGAATAACAAAACAGTGATACTCCAAGCATGTCTGAATTTAAGCTTAAGTGAGCAGATGCACTTAACATGTTCTATGAACAAATGGGGATCTAACTACAGTACAGAAGATGCTGATGTAAGACAAGATTGGAAACATGCATTCCAGTAAATTTTACAATTTACTTAAATTGTTTACATTTCTAAACAACATAAATGGCCAGTATTGACTCCACTCATACCACTACACCCCACCAACTATCTGGTTTGAATGAGACTGATGGATTTCCAAGGATATGGAAACTTCAGTGCTAAAACTGGGAAAGTTAAGGGGAAAACTAGGATGAATTGTGCATCCTAAGTCAGAAAGAGAAGGATAATTGTATATATCACTATCTGTTTAAGTAAATGAGTAGTCTAAAAATTCACACTTCACCAAAAGTACCAGGCCTATAAGGATAGCTATAGAGATAGCTGAATTTTACCAGACCTTTAAGGAACAGTTAGTCCTAATTTGACCTCTGTTTTTTCTTTTTTTTGCTGCGCAGCATAGCATGTGGGATCTTAGCTCCCCGACCAGGGATTGAACCTGAGCCCCTACATTGGAAGTGCTGAGTCTTAATCACTGGACCGCCAGGGAAGTCTCCTGATATAATTTTTTAAGAAACAGGAAAATAGGGAGTTCTGCCTAACTCATTTTTTAAGTATATAGTTTAACATATATAACAAACCTGGAAAACGACAGTATAAGAAATCACTAGACAAATTTCACTTTGAACATAAATGCAGAAGTCCTAATGACATATTATCTTGCTGAAAACACAATGTATGTAAAATATATGTATAACCATGCAAGATGAATTCCAAATGTGCAAAAGTTACATCAGGCATTATATCAATATTATTTGGTACAGAAATAGATTAAATGAAAGAAATAATTAAAAGATGAAAGAATAATCAAAATAATTTATATCTGGGACTTCCCTGGTGGGTCAGTGGTTAAGAATCTGCCTGCCAATGCAGGTGACACGGGTTCGAGCCCTGGTCTGGGAAGATCCCACATGCTGCAGAGCAACTAAGCCCATGTGCCACAACTACTGAGCTTGTGCTCCAGAGCCCGTGAGCCACAACTACTGAGCCTGCGTGCTGCAACTACTGAAGCCCACGTGCCTAGAGCCTGTGCTCTGCAACAAGAGAAGCCACCACAATAAGAAGCCTGAGCACCGCAACGAAGAGTAGCCCCCACTCACCACAACTAGAGAAAGCCCACGTGCAGCAGCGAAGACCCAACAGAGCCAAAAATAAACAAATAAAACAAATAAATGTATAAAATAATAATAATAATAATAATTTATATCTTATCAGATTAGCCAGTATTTAAAAGTCTGACAATAACAAGCTTCGGCCAGGATGTTGAAAAGAGCTACTGTAACTTGCTGGTAGAAAGATAAATTGGTAAAACTTCTTGGACTCAATTTTATAATACCTTCCTTTGATTCAGGAACTCCATTTCTATGCAAAACCAAGGAGATATGCTTAAGAATGTTCAAAATAAAACTATTTGTAATAGCAATATTTGAAAAAAGTCTGAAAATACATTAATAGGAGATAGATAAAATGTGACATAATGATACAAGAGACTATGTGATAATTAATATGAATGAACTACATGTACGTGTATAAACAGGAATAAACCTCTGGAATAACTGAAGTGATAAAAAAATTGCTGAGTGATTCAAACTGTAGAATGACATTAATATTAAGGGTAAAAGTAGGCAAACCTGTTCTAAGATTTCATGGAGGCATACATACGCAGTCTTGTACAAAAGCATGGTTAGAAAGAATCTATACTAATGTCGGGATATTGATTACCTTTGAGAGAATGAAGGGCTGGGTGGGTATGAGCAAAATTGGCTGTGACTGTTTGAAATGTTTTACCTCTTAAATGACACCTGAAGCAAATGAAACAAAATGTTACTAACATATTTTAATTCTGGGTTTGGGTCACTGATGAACATCATCTTATTCTATGGATTTTGTGATTATCAAAAGTAGTTCATAATAAAAAGTATTAAAACAACACAAAGTAGTCTAAAACCTACATAGTAACTTATATGCACTTTTGAAATGAAATAAATTGTATTGCCACCACTAAATGTATTATAGCTAAAGGATTCAGGAAATAATTCCCTACTGACTCCCAAACTCCTAGAGTTTTTCCTGGCCTCCATTAAAATATCATATCCAGCTGCTTCCTGAACACCTAAACTTTAACAACCCCACGAATAATTTTCCTCCTCCAAAGAATATCACTGTTCAGTCGTCCTACGTGTCTTTCTCAGTCCTTTTGGTTCCTCAGCGTTGTTCTTCCCATTCTCCTAAATACCCAAATCCTTGTGAACTACTTAATTTCTCTTCATAAAATATCTCCAGTACCTAGTACTTTGTCTCCATCCTTACCGCCAACCAATTAGGCACTACACATTTTACATATGAATGTTTATTTTATATATATATATATATTCCAATTTACTTTTTAAAGGTAAAATTATCATTATCATTGTTATAAAAATAACAAGTATTCACTACATCTTTTTTAAATTAAGCTATATAAGAAGGTGCAAAGAAGAAAGCAAACCCCTCCTCCCCAATCCTCAAAATTCTCCTTGCATTAGTTTCTACTGTACAGCAAAATGAATCAGCCACACACATACATACATCCCCTCCGTTTTGGATTTCCCTCCCATTTAGGTCACCACAGTGCACTGAGTAGAGTTCCCTGTGCTACACAGTATGTTCTCATTAGTTGTCTATTTAATACATAGTATCAATAAAGCGACTATACTCCAATAAAAATTAATTTAAAAAATAAAATAAAATGTAAAAGAAAATTCTCCTTGCAGAAACATTTTAAGCTTTTATTTGACATAATTATTAATATATTTCTAAATATATATATACACATATATATAGAGAGCGCTATCTATCATCTATCCATCTATTATGATAGATAGTAGGACCATACTACTACAACACAATTTTAGTAATGTATGGATACCTTTTACTCAATTTTAACAAAAAAAAATGACCTATAGCAAAAATCTGGGAGTTTTTAAATTTCAGAAGAAAATCGTCAAAAGAGATTATTTTCCAACAACTATATTTTTGGAACTATTAATGAGGAAATTATGAAATCACTAAGAATATGAACTCCTTAGGTGTTTTTAACTTCAACTTTAAAGAACATCTATTAATTCCTGTTTTCTCATTCGCCCATATCTCTATGTTATTACATACGTCGTTGGTTTAAAATTTTTAGGGTTTATAATATGTATTCTTTGCTTTGTAATACAATTTTATCACTTTTAAAGTTTATATTAAATTTTTTTAACATCTTTATTGGAGTATAATTGCCTTACAATGGTGTGTCAGTTTCTGCTGTATAACAAAGTGAATCAGCTATATGTATATATCCCCATATCTCTTCCCTCTTGAGTCTCCCTCCCACTCTCCCTGTCCCACCCCTCTAGGTGGTCACAAAGCACCGAGCTGATCTCCCTCTGCTATGTGGCTGCTTCCCAATAGCCATCTATTTTACATTTGGTAGTGTATATAAGTCCATGCCACTCTCTCACTTTGTCCCAGCTTACCCTTCCTATATTTAAATGGATTCTATGTTTACCGCAAATTAGCATTCTCCACTTCTGAGTTTTTTTACTTGGTGTTATTGCTTTTCGGATGGCATTCACTGTTTAGAAGTGTTTTCTTCTTTGAGTTTGTTCTTATCTGTATGATATTTTCCAACTTATATTCTTTAAAATGCCAGTAATTTGTCTTTTAATTTAAAGCTAAATAACTTAAAATATATCTCATGTGCTGTATGAATACAATATTCCTTTAAATAATTAAAACATTAGCGAGATTTTTGATGCCTCCTTTTGAACATCAAATATAACCATTATCCCCTCTTCCTTTATTTATAATCAGTCTGTATGATACATTTATTACATATACTTTACTTTTATACTATTGTGTATATTCTTTAAGTTTATAGAATTATATACATAGTATTGGTTTCTGATTATGTTTGTCTTTTTATTTTTATTTTATTTATTTATTATTTATTTTTTTTGCGGTACGCGGGCCTCTCACCATTTGTGGCCTCTCCCGTTGCGGAGCACAGGCTCCGGACGCAGAGGCTCAGCGGCCATGGCTCACGGGCCCAGCCGCTCCGTGGCATGTGGGATCTTCCCGGATCGGGGCATGAACCCACGTCCCCTGCAACGTCAGGCGGACTCTCAACCACTGCGCCACCAGGGAAGCCCTGTGTGTCTTTTTTAAACTTTACATGAATGTGATCACACTATACCTATCCCTCTAATGATTTTTTAAAAATCATTAACTTGTGTTTTGAGCTCAATCTATGACTGATGCCATATATATCATATATGTAGAACCATATAACACTGATTCCATACCTGTAATGGTTATCTGGGCTGTTTATTCTGTTTCTCTATTATAAACAATGTTACAATAAAGATAGTTCAATGCATAACTTAAGCTTCTCTGTGAGCCTTTCTTTACGATAAGTTAATATAGTACTGCTGAATCACAGGAACTACACATTTTAACTTGTACTACATATTGTCAAATTGCCTGCAACTTAGTTTTACTGTTTTACTACCTAAATACAAAACTCTGTGAAGCTTCTTCCTGACAATCTTGAAACACCTGAGGTTAGCAGACATTAAAATTTTTGCCAAACTAATTTATAAAGATTTTTCTTTAAACCATAATATTGATCACTTACATTTTAATACTTTTCTAACCTATTTGCTCTACTCTCCTCTCCGTAAATATACTATGTATATATTTGACCTCCTTTGTCTTGTATATTTTCTTCTAATTACTTTTTAATCTTTTTTTTTTTTTTCCATTGTGTCTGTGTAGCTTCCTGAAGCCTGTCTACCATTGCCAGATTAACAGTGTTCTTTCTATTTTGTTGCTTTAAATATGTGTGATCTCTGCAATGTTTTTATTTTGTCTTTCAGTGTTATACTGAGCTTTCCCAAGATTTAAAAAAATCTCCTTGGATTGCTTTATAACTTCTTCTCTAAAGCCTTATATTTCTCCCTTCAACCTTTTTTCTTTCTGTTTTTAAAAAGATTCAGTTTGTTGTTTGCACTAGTTTTGAAATTATGGAGAGCTATTTGTTGAGACCATTCCCTCCACTTTGACTGAATTATGTATAGTTTCTCCACTGGTTCCTTTCTTAGTAACATTAATCTTGGAACAGGATAGGTCTTTCTAAATTCTGGACTGCGGAGTAGGCGGGGAGTAACCTGAGGCAGGCTCCAGCCCTGAACCCAATTACCCATCCCCACCCCTGCTGAAATCTCTCTCTTAATTGATGTTCTTTGACCGCCAGTCATACTTTCTTTCACATTTGAACTTCCAGGGTGGTTCCCAGAATCCCCTAAGTATGGCAATTTTTGCTTTATTATCCATCCTTTAATCTGTCTCTTTAGATTGTAGATTATTTTTTTTAATGTTGCAAAATATGATTATTAAATGCCCTTAGACTTTAGTGTTGAACAGACTGTACCTCACATCTTCCAGAGCCTGTGGGTGTTCCTCTTTTAAAAATCAAAGGGATGTTGACAGGGTTTTAAGAACTATCTCTTTCTTCTTAGGCAAATCTGCTTTTGCCTAGAGTCTGAGGTCTATGGTGAGTCTCAGCCTCTTGCTTCATTTTGGTTCAGAGATGACAGCTTTTGTGGGAAATGCTTCTTAGTTGATGGTTTCAAGTTGTGTCTTCAGCTTTGTTTCATTGAAGATGGAATTAGCCTCTATTTTTCATTAGTTTTGCTGTTTTCCGTGGTTTTTAAGGAAGAGAAGGCTCAAAATAAACAAATTTATAAATGTAATAAATAAAGGAATTTCTTTAAATTAAATAAATAAATTTCTTGTGGGGAATATGCAAATCATTATCTCCAAAAGATATGATAATAAATGTTATAAAATAAGTCCATTTGTTATAAATCCCAGAACCACAAAGAACAGTGGAGGAAAAACTTTCAGTGGTCGGTTGTAGTTTGTCATCAAAATTCTGGATTTAGATGTGCCCCTCAGGTAAACTGGCCAAAACCTGGAAGGCTCTGGGCAAACAGAAGCACTTGGTATCAAGAGGTGGTGAGAAAAGGGATATGGTTACAAGAAAAGGAACCAATAAGTACATGTAGGTGATGTCATAATCATGTTTCATCCAGCCCAACTATGGTTTTAGGTGTATTTTTTACCCTGGTACATATGTGCTATATGAACTTATGTAAGTTGACAATTTGTTGTCTTTATTATTTGTGAGTAATCCAGAAGGTCAATGACCATAGTAACTTGTAATGTTCCTGAGTCAAGTTTTAAATCAAAGTGACTGGGTATTGGATTGAGACATTTAGAGAGTGACTTAAGAAAAATCCAGACAGACATCCAGCATTCTCACTTTAAGATTGTCACCATTTTCCTTCGTTATCTTGTAAGTGTTAATTCTTCTGAAATGATATTGGGACAGTAGTCAAGAAAAAGAAAAAAATTTAAGAATGGAGTGACTCTTAACTAGGACAAAGGAGCACTGGAAAAGCTGAAAATAGCAGTGGTGATTCAGATCTGTTTGGTGTATTAAACCAATGTATGCTACAGAATGAAAGAACAAAATTGCTTTTTAAATCCAAACAACTATGATCACAGCAAAGTTTGTGGAAAGTTAAATAACATATTTGCTTTTGGTATTAGGCTACATGCAGAAAACAGAAGACTATTGACAGAAATGTAACTGCACACAAGTGACTAACATAAAGAAAGTCCTTTGGAGATATTCTGGGACAAAGGTCCAAATTACATCTACTTCTATGTCAAACTATGTTATGTGGGATGTCTTTGTTCTTAATGAATCCATTTGTGACGACAAATACAAGAATGATACCAAATTTGTAGGTAGACAATAGTTATTGTCTTATCTTGAGCTGGAATGAAAATAGCTTCAGTCAAAAGAATGGTAGTAATATTGACTCTTAGAGTGTTTGGTTCAGTGGAAGGGGACAGAATATGGCTTCTGAAAATCAGAAGTTCACTCTACTCTTCTCCACTAAATTGAAATGTACACCCTGTGATAAAGCAGAAACTAACACACCATTGTAAAGTAATTATACTCCAATAAAGATGTTAAAAAAAATGGAAGGAAAACAAACAAACAAAAAGACTGATTAAAAAAAAAAAAAAAGAAAGAAATGTACACCCTGAACGCTGTTCTCAATGCAAAATTATATCCTGGGGGAACAAGCTAATGCTGTGAAAAGAGGGATGACACATTATGAACTGAAATACTCAGAAGTCACTACAATCTTATTTATTCCCTCCACTTATTTCACAGAAAATAAGCCAAGCAACTCTCCCTATGGAAGCTTAAATTCAGTGATGATTAAATCACATGAACTAGAAAAGTAAATCAAATCCTTTTCCAGTCAGAGCAAAACCATCCTCAGTTAAAAGAAAAATCACCTACTAAATTAATAGTGAGATAAGTTACGCCCAATGCAAAACCCTAAATTATTTGCAAGTATGCCAACTTCTAAATATGAAATTAAGAGCTGGGGCTTCCCTGGTGGTGCAGTGGTTGAGAGTCCGCCTGCCGATGCAGGGGACATGGGTTCGTGCCCCGGTTCCGGGAAGATCCCACGTGCCGCGGAGCGGCTGGGCCCGTGAGCCATGGCCGCTGAGCCGGCCCGTCCGGAGCCTGTGCTCCGCGACGGGAGAGGCCACAACAGTGAGAGGCCCGCATACCGCAAAAAAAAAAAAAAAAATTAAGAGCTAATAAATTCCTAAGTGACATGGTTTTGCTCTAACTTAACTTTTGTAATTTACTTTTTAATTAACATGATTTCTTGTTGATTTCCTTTTTCTTAAAAAAAAGGTTACATTACAAACTCTTTTATTCTAGTTCTCAACATATGGAAAGTTTTAATCTATTGCAATATCAGTTTAAAGAAAATGTTTCACTTTTAAAAACTTATTTATTGTTCTGGTCTCTCAGACTCTCTTATTCCTTGAAATGTAATCACTGGTATTTGCTTTCTTTTTCCTAGGGACTTCCCTGGGGGTCAGCGGCAAAGAATGCGCCTTACAATGCAGGGGAGGCGGGTTCGATCCCTGATGAGGGAACTAAGATCCCACATGCCGCTGGGCAACTAAGCCCGCACACCTCAACTAGAGACGCTGCGTGCGGCAAACCACAGAGCCCACGCACTCTGGAACCTTCGCACCACGACAACAGAGCCCACATTCCTTGGAGCCCATGCACCACAACTAGAGAAGTGAAAACCTGCATGCCACAACTAGAGAGAAGCCCGTGCGCTGCAACAAAATATCCCGCATGCCTCAACAAAGATCCTGTGTGCCTCAACTAAGACCCAATGCAGCCAAACATAAATTAAATAAATAATAAATAAATCTTTTTTAAAAAAAAATATATTTTATAATTAATTGTTCAAGGAGGTTGGTCAGTGTAAATGCCTATTAGGCCAGCTGGGTTTTCCAGCTGGAAAATCCCGAAGTTAGGATTCTACTCTCCCACAGAGACTGAGAAATAGAGGTACCATCCTTCCTAATTATTATATTCCAAAGAAATGGCTTTCACGTCCTAGAGTAAGACACTCTTGAGTTGCAGGAGATACAACTCAAAGAGACAAAGGAAGGATTCATAATTGTAATAAGTGGTGAATAAGCTATAAATTCAAGGACAGTATGATATATTTTACTGTGAACAAATATGAGTTTAAAAAATTGAGTCTCTGACTTATTAAAATCCTGCCCACAATAAAAACTACATCTCAAGGGTATTACTAATATTTTTATAAAAACAACATCTCTCACTTATTCATGACCAGAATTACTTGCTTTTTAGCCTCTGTTTGACTAACCTATGTGTTTCTGCTTGTGTGAATGGATTTGACCTGCCTGCAGGTCTCACTTGTAATAATCCTGCTGCAGGTGACAGGGTGACAGAGTGGAGAATTCACACATTTATCATTCCGTGTGCTTCCCCTGACACTTGCAATGACTCCTGACAATTCCAATGCTAGAAAACAATTACAGTGAGAAACTATGTGGGGAAAATGACTTAGGTGCAATTCCAAGGAGACAGAGCAACTTGAGATGATGCATTGAAAGACGATCAGAGCAAAGCAGTGAGGTTGAGGGAGAAGCTTTGTGGAAGTGATCCCCGTTACAAGCACACAGGGCTTGTTAGCAACCACAGTTTAAGCAACATACAGAAGACTGGTTTGGAATAAAATTTCTTACATCTTTGAAAATTGTAAAGAATTACAAATATCACAGAGGGTGAGAAGGCCTCTCTGAAATAATTAGGCAATCATTGCTACATTAATACAACCAATACAGTTCTCTTTCATAGACGAGCTGGTTTACTAAGAAGCTATAGGACTGACTCTTCATATTACTATGCACGGATAAACACTATACCTCCATAAGCCTTAATTTTATCATCAACAATATGGTGACAAATACTTTAAAAATCTAATGAAATAGCAGAGTAGAGGAGTTTGCAAGTCATACAACTCCCAAGCAAGAGAGCTTTCTCTTGAGTTCTTGACTTTTATAATGCAAATGAATTTAAATGACAAAGTTGTACTTTTATTTTTGGAAGCAGCTCTGTAATGCACAGATTACACTCTGCTCTGTTATACACACACACACACACACACAGACATACACATATTCACATGTATATATCGTGTATTCATGGATTTTATATTTGTAGAAATCATTACACTTTTAATTACAGGCATCCATCAACATCTCTGAAGGAAAATTTACCATTCTGAAAAAAATGTAATAATAGCCTTCTAGCTAATGAAATTTGTGAAAATCAGAGATTCAAAACACCAAAGACACTCTAAGCAAGAATCAGCAGAAACAGAAGAAGATGCCAAAGCACTTCACTTATTGGAATTTTGATAGTTTTAATGACATAATTGAAGTTATAAACTTACTAAATGGATGTATATATAATCAGATGAGAAGGAAATAATAGGGAAAAGGAAATAGTTTACAGAAAATGACTAAGAATTTTCCAATTGATTTTAAAAGGGGGGGAAAAAAAAGGGAAAGAAACAAACAAATAAAATCCAAAACAAGACAAGTATAAAGAAATCTGCATGTAGAAACATCTTGGGTGAAATAACAGAACACCAAAGACAATCTATAGATTTTGAGAGAAGTCTTAGAAACCATTAAAAGTATTTTAAAAGGTATTTAATCCTGAAGACAGACTAACTATAATATAAATATAAAAAATATATAGTGAACCTGTATAACTTTATTGAAACATACTGACAAAGACTCTCTCCTTGAACAAATTATAGCCATTCTTTTAACAAGAGTGAACCTACACGGACACATCATAATCACTCAAATTCTATAGTCTCCCTTAAGGTTCCTCTTGATGCTTTACCTTCTATGGACTTGGACAAAAGTATAATGACATATATCCAACATTATAATATCAGGGAGAGTATTGCCAGACCTAAAAATCCTGTGTTCTGTCTATTAATCTCCTTCTGCCCGCTGCAAGCCCTGATCTTATTATCTTCATAGTTTTGCCATTTCCAGAATGTCATATAGTTGGAATCATACAGTATGTAGCCTTTTCAGATTGGTTTCTTTCACTTTTTAATATGCACTGGAGATTCCTCCATGTCTTCTCATGGCTTGATAGCTCATCTCTCTTTAGTGCTGAAAGATATTGTCTGACATTGTCTGAGTGTTCCACAGTTTATTTATCCATTCACCTTTCTGAAGGACATCTGATTAATTCCAAGTTTTATAAATTATGAATAAAGCTGCTATAAACATCCATTTGTAGACTTTATGAGGGCAAAAGTTTTCAACTCCTTTGGATAAATACCAAGGAGTATGATTGCTATGTCATATGGTAAGGAGATATTTTGTAAGAAACTTCCAAGCTGTCTTCCAATGTGGCTGTACCATTTTGCAACCCCAACAGCAATGTGTGAGAGTTCCTGTTGCTCTGCATCCTTGTCAGCATTTGTTGTTGTCAGTGTTGCAGATTTTGGCCATTCTAATAGGTATCTAGTGGTATCCTACTGTTGTTTTAATTTGCATTTCCCTGATATGAAGCATCTTTTCATATCCTTATTTGCCATCATATATCTACTTTGGTGATGTGTCTGTTAGGATCTTTGGCTTATTTTTTAATTGAGTTGTTTTCTTATTGTGAGTTTTCAGACTTCTTTGTATATTTTGAATGACAGTCCAAATGGTTCTTTACCAGATGTATCTGTCACAAATATTTTCTCCCATTCTGTGGCTTATCTTCTCATTCTCTTGATGCTGTCTTTCACAAAGCAGACATTTTAAATTTAATGAAGTCCAGCTTATCAATTTTTTCCTTCATGAATTGTGCCTTTGTTGTTATACCTAAAATTCATTACCACACCCAAAGTCATCTAGGTTTTCTCCTATGTTATAATTTAGAAGTTATATAACTTTGCATTTTTACATTTAGGTCTGTGATCCATTTTAAGTTAGTTTTTGTGAAAGATAAAGTGTCCAGATTCATTACTTTGCGTGATTATTTTACACCATTTGTTGAAAAGACTATCTTTTCACCATTGTACTGCCTTTGCTCCTTTGTCAAAGATCAATTGACTATATTTACAGGGGTCTATTTCTGGGCTCTCTATTATATTTTTTTGACCTATTTGTCTATTCTTTTGCCAATACCACACTAGCTTGATTACTGTAGCTTTATAGTAAGCCTTGAAGTCAGTGAGTGTCAGTCCTCCAATTTTGTTCTTTTCCTTCAATATCGTATTGGCTATTTTGAGTCTTTTCTAGAACCTTTCTTTATCAAAGGAAGTAGTCTTAGGGTTTTATAGAGAGCTAACTCTTATGGAAGAGAAGAACTCAAGGGTAACTAAGACTTTTGCGGTTTTGTTTTCTGCAGTCTTACCACAGACTCTGGTCAAATAATAGCAGAAAAATTCTAGCATCTTTAATATGCAGTTACTGGATATGAAGAGCATTATATTGATAATGATTAAATAAATACTTATTCATAGTACAATTTGTCTACCAACTTGGAAAGCTCCCTTTTTGTGGGGTTACCAAATATGAGTTTGATGCCTGTAGCATTTTTATATGTTCTATTTATCATGTAATAGTTTCAAATGAGCAAACAAATACTAGTATTCAATTACTGGAAAATTAGAATTAATATTATCCTGATTCTTTGATTGTTAGCTATATTAACTTGGGAAATTGCAGAAGTGTGCTATACCACCTATTTTATGTATGACAAGGATGCCTTAGGAGTAGTTAGCACAAAATTTTGCATAGCAGAGGTTAATACCTTGGTACCTGAGATGGAGACAACAGGGTAGATATGCTTGATAGTATTTAATGCCCAGATTATTTGATAATTCCTGTGTTCCTTTCTCTTTCTAGTGGTAACTCCACTGGTCTGAAGACCATGCAAAAGTTTGATCTAAGGTAAAGGCCCTCTTCAAGAAATGCCACCATCTTCCCTCATTTCATCTAGACCAACAACCAAAGTCAGATCTCAGCATGATCCAATAGCAGAAGTACTATTCCTGTTACAAAAGAAAAAAATATTCACCAAAATAACTGCAGGATTTAGCTGATAAGTAGGGAACTGAGATCCTAGGAATAAATCTGGTGTGTGCTGGTTCAGGGTTAGAGATGAAATATAACACTTGATAAGGGTATTTATTGAAATGGGGTGGTCTTTCATGACACAGAAATTAACTCCTAAACAAGGAAATCTGGAGTTGTTAGTGACACACTGCTAGAATGGTTTCTTAAAGCTTGGGAAGAAGATAGCCTACAGTAAGTGAGATGGTATTTCTGGAAGTGCCATAGCAGAGTACTGAGGAAGAGGCGGAAATGCTCATAGACTGAGGCATGTGAGAATAGACTGATTATGTGAGATCAGAGGACCAACCCTGTAGTTACTTATTTTCCCCAGAGACCCAGATGATGCTCACTCCATAAAGCATTAAGGAACACCTTAGTGGGAGGGCACAGTCATATTGAGAATCTCAGAGATAACTATACTCGATAGGCTGGGGCTGCTGATAGGGGATTTTTTTGATGAAACTGGGCTTCCGAAGGTCAATGGGAATGAGAGAATTCCAGAATAGTGGCAAATAACAGAAGAAGAGTAGGTACGTTTACTGTACTCAGAAACAAGACCAGGATGGAAACCAAGGGCTCCTGAGGTACAGGCTTACTACACCTCTTTGGATTTTGGAGGATTACATGTAACGCTTAGGAATACTGCTTTAGTAAGCTTTGGCCAAAGAATGCTCTTCAGCAGGTTCAGCTTAAAGAAAACCATCCCTGCCACTAGAACTGTGTGAATGGGCAGATTCCATGGCGCTAGAGCTATCAGGGATAGGTAAGGATGCTGTGTGGACTCTCTAGTAAGCCTCGGTAGGAGAGCCACAGTGTGGACCTAGGGGTCTGAATCAAGGTCATGTCACCTACAGCACAGCTCCTTAAGAAGCAACTCCAAGCTTTGGTGGCATCAAACACAGCAATTTCTGATCATGGATCTTCAAATGATTACACAACTAGAACTGCTCATCTTGAGCATGGTAGAATCAGATCAACAAATTTGCGACTTTGGGTAGGCACAGCAACAATCCATCATATGATGGAAATGGTAGATTTGGAATTGGTTCCAACAGGCTTTAAAGGCACTAATGAGAACACAAACAGGCAGCCCTTGCCCCTCTGTCACCTATCCCATTGCACAGACATCTCTTCCCTAGGTCACATCTAAGTCCTTTCGCAGAATTACAACGAGATGATGATGGAGTAAACCTAGTTTGCAGAAAGATAAATTCTATAGATTGGTGTGAGCAGAACATGGTTGTTACTATAAAATAGCCCAACTCAGAGGTGTCCCTTAAAGAAGGAAGTAAAGAGAAATGCCCCTATAGTGGGCAGAGATTTGAAATGGACACATGGTCTTCACATGGTGTAAAGGGAGAAATGGCTTGAGGAAAAGAAATAAATATACTGACTCTTGGGCAAAGGCAAATTGTTTTGGCTCAGTTGACCAGGGTCTCAAAGAGCAAGACTATAAGATTTGAGGCAAAGAAGGCTGGGGGGAGAGACATGTACATAGGAGCTATGGGAGTGGGCACAAAGCCTGTGGATCTTCATGCTTCCCATCGATGTCCACCAGAAAGTGTCCTCCACAGTGGAGCCACTGAAAAACCACGTGGATAGAATGACTTGAGCATGGAAGGTCATCCAGGCTCTATCTTCAGCCAGCTCCATGCTTGGGTATTGTGCCCATAAATGATGTAACTATGGGGGCAGAGTTGGAGTCCATGGATGGCAAGCAGGCTAAGGAACATAAGCGCTGAGAGCTGGAAAAGAAACTTAGAATGGCTGGTAGAACACGGAGATCATGGCTATCAATTACATTTTTAGAATTTACTATCCTTCCTATTATAGACCATTTTTCAGGAACTATAAGCAGCCATTAATAGGAAGACTTTTGGACAGAAAGTGAGTGGACTTAGCATGGGTCATGAATGGATCTGAGCAATACAAAGTGTGGGCTGTAGCAAATGCTATAGGTGCTTGGCCTCTGGCCCCTCAGCACACATCTTCAAAGCTGAAGGCTTGACTGAAAGCAGCTTCATGCAAATCTGACTGAAGATGTTTTTTTCTGGCTTTCAGGAACAAACTGCGCTTGAGCACAGGGTAAACTGTAAGTGCCAGAGATTTAATTCTGGAAATGGGTCTCAACTGAAAAAAGACAGTGAGCTGGTAGATTAAAACCCAGTTTCTTTCATCACTTAGTAAGGATCACTCCAAGGCATGAGGTTTCTCTTTCC